>NC_028639.1:31590213-31627415 GCF_001406875.1 Solanum pennellii | reverse complement strand
GCGGTTCTGTGCTTCCATCGACGTATTTGAGAAGGTAATTGGCCTCAAGGGCTGTAAGAACGGTGATTTTCCATGTAGGGTAATTTATGTCTGATAATTTTTCGGGAATCAGGGCATGAAGATGCCTGAGAAGGAGTTTAACGCCAGAAGGAAGTGAATCGAGAGGATCCACCTCGGTTGTCATGGCTGCCGCCGCCCAAGAGAAGAGAGGGAACGATCGGTGCCCTAAAGAGAGAAAAAACCTAGAGAAAAGAAGATCTAGGTTTTCTGGCTCTTGATACCATGAAGGAATATTGATTGTATTGAAGTGTTAACCTAAAAAGGGAATACATGGGAGATATATATAGGAGATATAGGAAGGAGTACTAATCCGAATAGGACTAGGATTAAGGAGTACTAATCCTAATAGGACTAGGATTAGTACACAGTAAATACTAATATTATTTAATACTATTATTTAATACTATCTGTTATTACTAACAATTTTATATTAAAGAAAATGACCACCCACAACTTGTATATCCTGAATCCGCCACTGAAGCTAAGGCTATCTGGACTCTTCCACGGAACTAATCTGCGGCTCGTAGACCATTGAACTATCTATCCTGGCAGCTCGTAGTCCAAAGTACTGGAACTCATTATTTCTAAATCTTTCTACGACTCAGACCTATGGCTCGTAGTCTGTTTCCTTGACCCTATACTTAGCCAAAAACTTTCCAGAATCCTCGAACTTCATTTTCGAATCAGTCCTGCTGCTCGTAGAATGGATTATGGCTCATAGGTTGACCCATAGGTCTTCAAAAACTTGTTGCTCCACTCTAATTCCATCCTCAGACTGTTTTTACCTACTTTCCTGCAAACATAGATAAAAAATACTATCACATCTACTAGCAAATATCTAAGATCCATGCAACAGTCTAATTTTGAAGATTTTAAGTGCAATAAATCTGTAGTCTTAAAATTGTTGTTTGTCCTCAAGAGATACTTACAAACATAAAAATGACATGATGCAAAAGTAGACTTAGGATTCAAGAAATTACATGGTCTTTTCAAAGTGACTTTTCTCCCCTTCTTGTCATTAAATTGGCTAATTTCCTCTTTTACCACCAATATTGTTTCACCTCTATTTTCTTTTCTCCTCGTTTTCATTGAAGCTTAGATGTGGCTTTGACTTGTTTTTTTTCTTAGCATTATCATCATCCTATTATTCTTCTTATTTAGATTGCATTTTTATCTAAGAATTAAAATTTCTCATATCTTCACTCTTGTAAGAAGATATTAACCGTACCTACTAACTAATTTACTAATATGTTTTGTTCAGTATCTCTCTTAATGTTTCCTCTCTTTTTAATATATTTTTTTCTTATTTGTATGGTTATTTCAATGAAGTACTATATTTTCATTTGATTCATTAGTATTTACTTATTCTGTTTTGCAAGAATATTCTCTAACTAATGCTTCTTTATTTTATTATAGTTTAATGGATGACAAATCTTATATATAAACATTTTTATTTTGTGTTTACATGTTTTTTAAAAATTAAATATTAAGTTGATATTTCTCTTCTTAGTTCAAAATTGCCATAAATAGTAATGTTATATTTTTTTAGCTCTGCATTAAATAAAATATTTCTCTCAAAATTTGATCTCCTTAGTTTTCATGATAATTTTATGAAGGCATTTGAGTAACTATATTAAGTTTTTCATGATAATTTTATGAAGGCATATGAGTATGTAGATTATGAAAATTGTTTAGCCATTAGAATTTTATAAATGTGATTATGTTAGAGGGATAATGAAAGTTTCTAGGATTTTATGCATTATAACTGCAAAATATGTGAATGTGAATATATTTGTAAATGTGTGTATGAAAAATATTATTATATCGTTTTTTCAGGGCAACTTTCACATATAGTAAACACAAAATTAATATTTGTATGCTATAGCAAAGTTTGCATAATTGCGCTCATAGCAATATATATATGTATAATTCGCTATAGAGATACAATTGAAGTGAATTGTATAAAACGAAGTGTATAAAACGATAAAGAGAGAAATTATATACAATTTGAATTTGTATAAAACAAGAATGAGAGAAAGGCAAAAGGGACTTAGGCAGGAAAATATTTGTGTTGTATAATTATAAGTGTATAGGACGATTATTTACAATTTGAATTTGTATAAAATGAGAAAGAGAGAAAGGCAAAAGAGACTTGGGCAGGGAATATACAATTCAATCGAATTGTATAAAACGAGAAAGAGAGAAATTATATACAATTTGAATTTATATAAAACAAGAAAGAGAGAAAGGAAAAAGAGACTTGGGCAGGGGAATACTTTTATTGTAAAATAATAAGTGTATAGGACGAAAATATATGTATTTACATGTGTATATACAATTTTCTTTCGCTTTATACAATTGGAAACACAATTTATATAATTTTATTGTATTAAGCGAGAGAGGCGAGCGATAGGAAGAGAGAGAGAGAGAGAGAGTGACGACCGAGAATATGAGCGAGAGAGGGACTGACAAACAGTTTGCTATGGAACACAAATAAATCAAACGATAGCTACTATATTTATTTTGTATTATTAGTTTGTCATTCTATACAATTATCTCTTTTGTTATATCTTAATATATTTCTCTTAGCAGAAAAATGACTTTCTTGAATAATATTCCATCATATTCATATATCTACTCACTTTTAAGAGGATTAGCATTTAGATATTTCAATTGATCTACTATTTCCTTCATTTTACTTCAGAATCTACATTTATGTATATGGAAAAAAAAATTGTTGATTATGTGTGTCCACTATTTTATATCAATAAGTTGTATTTTGTATTTTTTTTCTTGAGGAGATCTTTAGTAAAAAGAGTGTATATGTGAGTAAGCCTCAATGCAGAATATTAAATCACAACCTTAAAAAGATAAAACTTTAATATTGTAAGTAGAAGTGTGATTAAATATATATACACAAGTTACATAATTCTCTTAAACTCAAAGTACAAATTAAAATTGAATATGAGATAAAAGTATGTTTGATAGAGTTAAAATATTATAATTGTGAAAATTTTATAAATGACATATATAAGAGTAATAATTTCAAATTATGATAGTGTCATAATTTTTTTAAGTTGTAATAATAAAAAAAATTGAGGTTCTAACAATTATTAAAAAAAATAGTTAAGATTCTATTTTTAAAAAATAATAAAGGGTAAAAAGGGATATAGTTTTATTAATTAATTTGAATAATTAATAATTGACATAAATTTAGGAGAATCAAAACAAAATATGAATATTTGATTTCTTTTTTACTCAAATTGGTTAAAAGTATTTGAAAAGGCAGAATCTTTTTTTTATTTCTAACGTTTCTCTCTCCTATTTTTAATTTCACACGTTATTCTAAACAAATATGAATATTTGATTTCCTTTCTTACTCAAATCAATTAAAAGTATTTCAAAAGATAGATTTTTTAAATTTCAAACATTTCTGTCTCATGAATTTTTTTCTGTATTTGTCGGCATTCACAATTAGTTTCAAATAGTTTTGGTTCAACAATATTTCATTTTTTTTTGTCATGGAAGGCTTCTTATCTGTATTAATAAACATGGTGGTAGATGGGATCCTTCTGGTTAGTATTATTTGTGATTTATTATTTTAATGAAACGTACAAAAAAATTAAGTACAATGAAACTGAAAATGAAATTTTTTGATTTTGTTTGTGTATAATATATTTAAATTTTTTGATGTTTTTGTATGATCATTCTTTTCTTCATAATGCATAATAATTTTTGTGAAACATGAATAAATATTGGTATGAATAATTGAATGTCAACTATATACAATTTAGATATCAATTATATAGTATTCATTTCGATCTCCAATTAAATATCAAAAATAAATTGTTTATGTATCCAATTGTAATGTAGTTTGTATATAATAGATATTCAAAAATTTGTATCCAATTGATATACAGAGTACATATAGCTATAATTCCTGAAATTATGAGAGTCAATCTATAATTCATATGTAGTTAATAACTAACTTGAAGAATATAGTACATATTATATGTCAGTCAATACTTAAAACTGTATAAAAAACAAATGCATATTGTTCAAAAGCAAAAAAAAAAAAACATGAAGTACTAAAGAGTCTAAGTTACAATTAACTATTTCAAATTTGTTCTTCGTAGTCTTGGTGTAGGATAATTGTTGATATCCGGAACATGTTTGTTTGCTATGCGGGATTCACCAAATTTGCTAGCAACAGTCCCAGTTACTTCACTCTCACTAATCGCACCATTATCGTTCTTTATTTTTTCGAATTGCCATCAACCTAGTTGGAGAAATTGAAAAAGAAACTTTCATATCATAATAAATTGGTATTATAAGAAATACCAATTTCATATCAACATTAGTCATAATTTATACACAAAAAAAAAGTAAGTGATTTAACAAATTACAATCAATTCACATAATTGGACCACTAATATCATACCATTTTTTACATAAAAATAATACATAACTTAAGTAACCTTTCATACCAACAATAAATCAGTTTCATAACAATGCTAAAACACATTTCATACCATATTCATAAATCGTATATTAAGTCAGTTTTCATACCAATATTATTCATGTTCATGCCAAACTAGTAGACAATGAGAATAATTTGAAAAAAATAGGTTTCCTCTAAACTGTGTATCAAATCCATACCAGATTTAAACAAATTTCACACCAAATATGAATAACACATCATACCATTTTTTATGCCAAATTTTATACCAATTCATGCCAACATTAAACAAAATTCATA
The DNA here is from genome assembly GCF_001406875.1 of Solanum pennellii. Lineage (NCBI taxonomy): Eukaryota > Viridiplantae > Streptophyta > Magnoliopsida > Solanales > Solanaceae > Solanum > Solanum pennellii. The sequence continues at coordinate 31,622,596 of NC_028639.1, read as the reverse complement.
CCACATTCATAAATCGTATATTAAGTCAGCTTTCATATCAATAATATGTGTAATAAAATAATTTTAACAAAAAAATCTACTAAATTGAATAATTAAAAAAAATATAATATTAATCCTAACTAATTTTTTTTTGCCTTTTTTGGGTGTTGAGATTTCCGATGTCTCCTTTGTTGTTGCTCTTTTTTTATGATTTTGAAAACTCCCTATATCGATGTTGGTTGATTTTTTTTTATTTGTTTTCTTCTTCTTCTCACTTACTAATTGCGAGTCCGAATCAGAAGGGGGTTCTACCATTTTCCCCTACCTTTTTGTCCTTTTTGATTTGCAAAAGTTTCAATTTTCTTTTCTTAATTCTTCTTCCCCTTTTGTATAACATGACTCTACCTTTGTGAAGTACTGCGCCAGACTTTCATTTTTGTTTGACGGCTGCGATTGAGTCAAAATATTGGTAGATGTCGTTTCTACTAATCGGGGACTCTTTCGAGGAGTATGATCAAGTTTATTTGACATGTTTTATCGAAGAATCTTAAAATATCGATTCTTATTATTGTGAATCTGTCCTTTTGTTTTGATTGTATCGAGAATATATTCCTGCTAGTCAGTTTTTAGATGTTGAAACGGCTTCAATGAAGTACGGATGAAAGAGCTGAAAGATGAGTTTCTTTTTTTTAACGTGGGGTAGTGAGGTGGTGGCGTATAAAAACACAAGTGTGCTGCTTAGGGGTGTGGGATTGACGTGGGGTGAGGGATTTAGATGGTGTGTGAGGGTGTGGCTTATAACCGTAAAAAAAAACAATAATCAATGTAAAATCTCCATAATTGTGTAAGAGATAATTATGTATTCTTTATTTAAATAATTTAATAATAATATAAAATTATAAAAATATTAATTATTTAATAAAGTAAATTTTAAATTATTTACAAAATAATTAGTGATATGTTATAACTCGTACTTAAATTGCTATAAGCAAGAATTTTTTATAAGTAGATTTGAAATCTGTAGTATTGACTCTTAAATGTGTATATGTTGTGATTTTTCATTAATAAGTGTAAATTTTGTATATAGCATTTTATACAGTAATATTATCAAGTTATGGCATTAGATTTTCAACATTGTGTAGCATTTAATATCTCACTCTATAGCATTTTATTAATAATTATATTGTTAATTATAATTTATTAAAAAGAAACAATTAATTAAAAATTAAGGGGATAAAGTAATAATGGATAATTAATGTTAATAATTAACACACTGACAACACAAATCATGAAACTTTTGTTTCTTTATTAATTGCTACATTTAATGCATGTAGACACGTTTGTGAATATGATAGGGAGTTTAATTAAAGTTAAATATATGATTAGCACGTTTTTAGGGATATTAAACATTTTCAAATTATCATTGCCTTAAATATCTCTAGTTAGTTAAAATAATATTTTTTTTAATTAATTCCTTAAAAAACGTTGTCAACCAGATAATAACACATAATATTTTCAGATTTGCATTTTCAATCAAATTTGGATAAACGTTACAATTATTATTCATTCCAAAATTTCACTATTATTTTCAGATTGCTTTCAACGTTTAAGTCATTTTTTTAAAAAGTTCAAGAATATCAAAGTTCAATATGGGATTCATAATTCGTACAATGTTTATACATTATATATATACATTGAACTTTATTGTCATTCATAAAATGTTTATATAGTATTCATGCAATGTTCATATATATATCATTTGTTTCTGTTACATATATCAAAGTTCAGTATGACATTCATAATTTATACAATATTTATACATTTTTCATACAATGTTCAAGTCTCTAAACATGCTTATGGATTCCTAGTCAGAAGAATTCTGCATGTATCCGAAAATCATCGTTGTCCAAGAAATAGCGTTTTTAACTTTCACTCGATCAAAATTGACCTTGTAGTCTTAACCTTACCACACTTCATATAGAAATCAATAAGAACATTACTCACCGTAACATCCATCTCCGCTCCCCGTCTAAGCACATAACAATGAATTTTCTTTCCTCCTTTAATATACTCAATCAACGAACAAGCACCCAAGATACTCGAAACCACATAATTATCAGGTACAACTATGTCTGGCAGCGGTACCGGAACCAGGTGAACCGGTCCGGTAGGTTCCGGAACCGGTACTGTGCGAACCGGTACCGTTCCGGAACTGGGACCGGACCGGACTGATAAACCGGTAAAATTTGTCATGTTCCGTCCTGATCCGGAAGGGAACCGGTAGTATACCGGACCGGTATTAAAAAAATTATTTAAAACTTATAGATTTTATTTTTTTTATTGAATATAATTTTTATTATAATAATTAAAAAATAAAAAAATTAAATTTCAAACTTTAAAAGTTAAAAAAAATTAAAAATTTTCAAACTTTAAAGTTATAAAATTTAAATTTCAAACTCTTAAAGTTTGAAATTTTTAAATTCAAACTTTAAAGTTTAAATTTAAAAAGGATAATGCCCAAGTACCCCCTCAACCTATGCCCGAAATCTCAGAGACACACTTATACTATACTAAGGTCCTATTACCCCCCTGAACTTATTTTATTAATAATTTTTTACCCCTTTTTAGCCTACGTGGCACTATCTTGTGGGCCCAACGATAGTTGACTTTTTTTTCAAACTAGTGCCACGTAAGCTAAAAAGGGGTAGAAAATTACTTATAAAATAAGTTCAGGGGGGTAATAGGACCTTAGTATAGTATAAGTGTGCTGGGATTTCGGGCATAGGTTGAGGGGGTACTTGTGCATTTTCCCAATTTAAAATTTTCAAACTTTTAAAGTTTCAAATTTAAATTTTATAAACTTTAATGTTTGCAAATTTTAAATTCAAACTTTAAAGTGATAAAATTTAAATTTCAAACTTTTAAAGTTTGAAAATTTTAAATTCAAACTTTTAAAGTTTGAAAATTTTATATTCAAACTTTTAAAGTTTGAAAATTTTAAATTCAAATTTTAAAGTTATAAAATTTAAATTTCAAACTCTTAAAGTTATAAAATCAAAAATAAAATTAAATTTAATACAACAATATTAAAAAACAAATTAAGGCGAATAGCCTATATTTTTATTAATATTTATTTGATATTACAATTACATTTGCAAAAATATTAGTAGAGTATTAAAAGATTTTATCTACACAGCCACCTTCTAGGAAGGGTTCTGTTTGAATTAAATCTCGAATTATCATACTTTTACTAATAGTTGGTGCCACAATATAAATCCTTTCGTAAATCATTCAACATTTCTTTAGTAACATGTTCGGGAATTGGTTGAATAGAAAGATCTTCCATTGCTTCAATCCCGTCGTCACTATAATCCTGCATTACTTCATCAACGTCATCTTGAAATTTGGTCGGTAGTGGTTCACGACCCAAATTTCTTCTCTCGGCATTAATCCAATCTCGAAATAATACCGATATCTCCAAGCTGTCGGCTGCTAGTGAATGCCTATGTTCTCCAAGTTGAAACCTTGCTGCACTAAAGACGCCTTCCGAAGCTACCGACGACGCTTGCATTGCTAATATATCTCGAGCCATCGGTTGTAGTTTTGGAAATCCTTTGCCGCGATTTCTCCACCATGCTAGAATATCTTCAGTAGGTTCTGTATTTTGATTAACATAGGCATCAAAATCATTTCTATTATCGTGAGAAAGTTCAAGATAATCCTGTAAATAATCATCAATATTATTTTCATCAAATCTACTCCTAGAGCTTTGAGGTTCATTTTCACTTGATAAATTTATATTAGCATTATATAAATCACACAATTTTCTAGCTTCAATTTTTATGCTATCTTTAACTTGTTGATAACTAGGAATTTCAATACATCATTAATATCTAAATTAAAATACGTTTTTTCAACCATTTTTGATGCACCTACATCTTTATACTGAGGGTTTAACAAACATGCAGTTAAATAAATTTAAGGAATAGGAATATAATATTTTTTAAATTTTAGAATCATTTTTTCAATGGTTTGTTGAAATCTTGGTTTATTTTTAAATTTATATAATTTAGAAGAAATCATACAAATATCAGGCAAAACAGTACAAATTGATGGACTATAAAGTACAGATACTCTTTTTGTAGTTAAGTAAACAACTTTTAGGAAATCTATAAGTTCATTTATATCACGCCAATCACTATCATCTAGTCTATATGTCATATCAGAATTATGAGCATTCCAAACCATTTGTAAGGTTATTCTATATTTATAAGCGACTACAAGCATTTCATATAAAGTATTCCATCTAGTAGCCACTGTTTTTGGAATTTTTCTAGGTGGAAGATTATTTTCAAAACAGCGATTTTGAAAATCTTTACGCCTAGACTTAACTTGGCATCTAAGTATAAAATGACATGCATTTTCAACTTTCGTACATCTGTTATCATACATATGTACACCATCTCTAACCATCAAATTATATATATGTGCAGTACACCTAATATGATAATTATCACCATAGAAAGGACAAAGTGTAGGTTTTAAATATTAAACAGCAACATTATTACTTGAAGCATTATCTAAGGTTATACTACTTATTTTATCACATATTCTACAACTTTGTAAAATATCTAAAATAGTTTGAGCAATATAACTACCGGTTTTTTGCATTTGACAACATTTATAACCTAAAATTCTTTTTTGCATATACCAATTTTCATCAATCCAATGTGCAGTAACAGTCAAATAATCGTTACCGTTTATACTACGACCCATATCAGAAGTAATAGCTATTTTACAAGTATTATAATAAAATAAACTACGAAGATATTGAAAATGTTGTGCATGATAATCAAATACATCTTTTTTTATTGTATTTCTAGCAAAACCTTTAAATTTTGGATTATATACAATTTGGATATAATGTATAAAACCGAGATTTTTAGCAAAACTAAATGGCAAACTCATAACACATATCATTTTAGCTAGTTCTTCAAGATCTTTTTCTCTACTATATGAAAGTGTAAACTAGAGCCAGAAACATTTGACGGATTTAATTGTGTTTGTACCGCCTACTCCTTCATTTTTAGGAAGGGGATACCGTTTTTTTAGCTTTCGCTACCGCTTTAGCATGCAAAAATTCATTTTTACAACAAGACATTAAATGACTACTCAATTGTCTCGTCCACCAGATTTACCAACAGTTTTATGATTTAATCTATGTTTACATTTATTACAAATAGCTTGTGTTTTATCTTCGTTTTGTGTCATAAATTGCCAAACAACTGATTTTTTAGCACGTTTTACCTTAGGCCTAGGATGTACGGGGGGAACAGGGGCAGGACAACGAAAGGGAGCGGGACTGGGAGTATTAGTAGTCGTAGGTGGCTCAGTTTCATCATCATCATCATCATCAAAAGTAGGCGTATCAGTATAATTATCAATATCATTATCATTATCATTATCACTAGGCAAATCCTCAACAAAATTACCAAAGCGACGTTGTAAATGTTCATGATAAGGATCTAATCCTGAATTACTATCAATATTAAAAACTGTATCATCAACATGTGTATAATCATCCGTATTTATTCTTAATATAGTAGATTTTTTAGTTTTTGATTTAGAAGAACTACCGGTTTTTGCATTATCGAAGGATGTAAAGTTACACATATTTTTTACACGCTCTAATGCACTTTTTTTCCCCTTTCCTTTTTGAACAATATTTTTATCGAAATCCATATTAAAATATTAAACGTGAGATTATATATAATACGAAAAATGTAATGCAAATAATAAATCACAAAATAAATAGATAAATATTTAAATATAAATGAAATGTAAAATAAAAGTTGGAACGAATGTACCGAACGTCTACTTAAAAAATTAGACGTTTATGACCGCCGAAAGCCGAACGTGGAAAGTTGAAAGTTGAATCTTGAAGCTCCAAATCTAATTTCCAAATACCGAATAAGGAAACACCAGAATTTAAGATATTATATATTAGAGAATTAGAGATTAGAGAGTAGAGAGCTGAGAGAGTAGAAGATGAATAGATGATTTTGTGATTTAAAAGAATGAAATGTAGGGGTATTTATAAGTAAAAAAAATGGATTAAAGTGTAATTTTTAAAACTTTAGGGTATTAAAAAAGTTGAGGATGGGGTAGGACTCCTATTGGCTGAAATTTGGGTCAAATAGCCGTTGGGGGGCCCACTAGCCGTTACCCAACAGTTATAAATGGATATATTTTTTTTAAAAAAAATTGACCGGAACGGATCGGTAATTTCCGAAATCGGGAGGGACCGGTAAATCTCGGTTTCCATCCTGTTACCTGTCTCGGAACCGAAACGAACCGGTCTATACCGGGATTAACCGGTACCGAACCAGTACCGGATCGGACCGGTAACCGGGAATTATCGGTTCCGCTGCCAGCCATAGGTACAACATCAGTCTCCAACATATTCCTTAATAGCTACAATGAAATTTCACTCTTCCCCACATTAACACACGCTGCAATAATCACAGTACAAGTAGCCGTACTCTTCACCAACAAATCATCAAAAACTCGCCTCACTGACCCTACATCTCCACCCTTCGAGTAAAAATCGATCAAAGACATCCCTACATACACAATGATGAATTATGTATATAGCATTATATATACCTTTCTTAAACATTCTATATGAACTTAATGGGGAACTGATCTGAGAGGGATGTTTGTGTTTTGGGATGAAGTGATCTGAGAGAAAGGGATAATGGGGAAGATGATTGAGGCCGGATTTGGGTAAAATCAAAAAATGATTGCGTATTCGGAACTGATCGCGCATGATGGGGAGAGATGGAGTTATTGGGGGAAGATGATTGTGTATTGGTTGAGATGGGGGTGGATAGTTATTGGGTAACCGTATAATAGGGAATTAATTAAAATCAAATCCCTATTATTTAAATATTGTTTTTTAAAAGGTAACTATATAATGTGAATTTTAATTAGTATTTAATTAATAATAGTTTATTATTTATATTAAAAGCTTTAAAAGGTAATTGATTAATCACTAAAAATTTAAAGAGTTTGGTTTATAAAAGGTAAGTGAATAAATAAAAGTAATTATTTAAACATATTAATTATTATTTAATAATAAATTATTTTTAAAAAAATTAATATATTATTAATTGATATGGTATAACTTGATAATAATATATTATAAGTAGTTTTTTTTTGAAGAGTATGAATTAATTTTTTGAATTAATATATTATTAATTGATATGCTATAACTTGATAATATGCTATAAGTAGTTTATTTTTAAAGAGTATGAATTAATTTTTTTTAATTAATATATAATTAATTGATATGCTATAACTTGATAATAATATGCTATAAGTAGTTTATTTTTAAAGAGTGTGATTATAACTTAATAATTATCATCTTAAATGTGTGTGTATTTTAATTTTACTTTGAGTAATATCCACGCATCACACGGGCATTAATAAGAAAAACTTGCTAGCAATAGCCAACCAACAATCTTTTCACGCTTTTGCACATCAAAATTCAAATTACATTTCTGTACAACACACTCCTCTCTGTCATTGCTCAATGCTGCAGAAATTCTCACTTCAGTGCCAAAAACAGCAAACACAGAATGCTGGGAGTACCAACGACGCCACTTGCATTCTTTACTTTTGCTCAAATCTGTCCCTGAGGTGTGTGTTCTATTGAGTCCAAACTCCTTTTGTATGGTCAAATCACCAGTTATTGCTCGATGATAAGCCCCCCTAACATGGTGCTTATTGGAGACCCAAGAACCAACTCCTTTGAAAGCTACAAAAACCTGTCTCATTGTATCTTAAAGAGGGTCTTCAATTTCATGACAAGTCTCCAATCCTCAACTGAGAGGTCTTTCTGTAAAAGGTAAAGAAGCAGGCAGCGGTAAGCAAAGCTAGATATTTGCTCAAACAAAAGAACTTCACCCAAAACTCTACATACCCGGAAATTGGCCTTGAGTATGTCAATAGACCTCCTTGAAATTTTGCTGACAAGCTCATCTTCCATTTCAAAATGCCTACCAAACATCTTTTGTTGCTCCTCAGGGTTAAATCCAACTATCTGTAAACATGTGCAGGGAGTGAGACATCATGTGTATATAAGCAATGATCAAATCAATTGCTTAGAATTCTTGAAAAAGGTTATTGTACAGTGATGATACATAAAACAGATATTGGGAATCAAAGAGAAACTACTACTCACTGATGCTACATTCTACAAACGAGTAATAAAGAGAGAACATAGATCAAAATTCTAGCAAATCCATGACAAAATTTACAAAGTCTCAACCACTTCATACCTTAATGGCCACCCTTTGGCCTTTCTTTGCAGAGTCAACAGGCTTATGGTTGTTCTCAATGGATGCAATACGACCAATATCAATGAACTCCTTTTGAGGAATACATATAGGAGATCCAATCTGTTCAAATTAAGTTCAGCACAGTGAGGACCAGAATATATATGAAATTTTCTGCAGTCTATGAATGATTATAGAAAAGAGAATTGACGAGTGCCACAAATTGTAGAGTGCTACTATTGCCAGCATAAACAGTGGAAAGCTTAAATCAAGGTAACCCCTTCAACTTAAATCATGGCAACAAACAATATATCGAAATACGTGTGGAGAAAGGTTAAACTAGAAAGAACGTATGTTACACGCTCCAATCAATTTTTTTTTTAACATTGATGAAGTACACACTCCAATCAAATTATGCAGGAATATCTAACTACAACTAACTAAAGAGACATAAGAGCAAGCAAAAAAAAGACTTGAACTCTGTTAAATGCTCATCAAGCAAAAGGTCTGAAGGAAGCATGACAGAATTTATAATGGACGAAAAATTGGAAACAGGATGAGTATATGAAATCTGCCTCTGAACTTAAACAAGTTCTTACGGATTAAATTATGTAAATAAAACAAAGTAAAAACCTTGTCTTGGAGATACAAAATCATGGTGTAAATGAAGAATGTTGAAAACCTTTTGAAAGCAGCGAACTAAATGATGATAATAACCAGTAGAAAAGCTTAATTGTAATCATAACCGACAAAATCTCTGATAGAACCTTATTAGATAATCAAGATTCCCAATTATAAGAAAGAACTACAGAGAGAACAGATACATGCAAACATAAATTTCAGAAGTGTAAGCAGTTTAGTAAAAAGGAAAAGATTTTGTAAATACACTAGAGAGAAACTCCAAGTAATTCAATAGTATATTAGTAGTTTTTGATAAGAAAGCTTATATATTACTTTAAAATTAATAAAACAAGATGTTGACAGGTCTTGCAGCTACTAAGCTTTCAAAAGGGCGGCGCCCACCTGCGCTTTGTGCAGAATAGAAAACACCAATTCTTGAAAATCACTAAGCATAGTTTCACCAAACAAATAAGGAAAAGTTTACACAGATACCGACCCATGTACTGGCTGACATGTTATATTGCAGTTTGGGATCCTTCCCCACCACTTACCTAGGCCTTCCTCTAGGGGCAAAATACAAGTCTACTGGAATATAGAGTGGACTTGTAAAAACGATTAAGAAAAGGCTGGTTACTTGAAAAAGGCAATATCTTTCTATGGGTGGTAGACTTGCTCTAATCAATAGTTTCATGGACAGTATTCCCACTTACTTCATGCCATTGTTTCCTGTGACTGGTAAGGTATTGAAGAAGCTAGACAAAATCAGAAGGAACTCCCTTTGGGAGAGTAACAGTGAAGGACACAAGTTTCACCTTAATAATGATCTTAAGTCATTAGCCAAAGCCACAAGGAGGTCTGGGTATCAAGGACCTAGTCAAGCACCACAAGAGTTTGTTGTTCACATGGCTTTGGAGATATGGAATGGAGAACAATAGCTTATGGAAGGAAGTGATTGCAGCCAAACATGGTAAGTCAAGTCACTGGTGTACTAAGCAAAGCAGAACTCCATATGGAGTTCGGCCATGGAAACATGTAAGTAGCTATGGGAGGAATTTCATAAAGAAGTCTCATTCAACGTTGGAAATTGCCTGAAAGTAAAATTCTAGAAGGATAGGTGGTTAGAGCACTCCAATTTTAGAGAAACATATCTATCACCTTTCCTGATAGCATGAGACCGTGACTCTACAGTTGCACAAAATAGAGAAGGCAATCAGTGGAGTCCCCTCTTCAGAAGAAACATGAATGACCGGGAACTTGAGAACCTTTTTGACTTGATGTGTTATCTGGAAGGCTTCAAATGAAGACTTAGGCTGCTGCTGCATTAAAGCTGTGGTCCTAATGCAAAGGAATACATAGTACACTTGGATGTAAATTGCTAGATGCTTAGAATGGAATTTTAGACTCTTAGCATAGAAAGTATTTTGGAGGACAAAACTCCCAACAAAAGTGATTTGCTTTAGCTGATTGGCTCTAAAAAATGCATGTCTGACACAGGACAACCTCTGCAGGAAATGTTTCCAGTTAGTTAACAAATACTACTTATGTCAGGAAAGCTTAGAATCAGTCAACCATCGATTCTAGGTCTGTGTGGTAGCTGCAGACATGTGGCATATGTTTCAAGCTCTTTTCAGCCTCAAATGAGTGATGCCGGAGAACATCAACGTTGCTGTTGAGAGCTGGAGCCTTTGGAAAGCTGATTGGCCTATCAGGAACACCTGGATGTTGAATCCATCTTGTATATTTTGGTGCCTTTAAACTGAAAGAAATAATAAAATGTTTTGGAGTGTCAAACTCCAAACCACTTGCTAAAGTTGTTTTTCAAGATTTTGTGAGTTCCCTTACATTAGACTAGCCCTTAACATGATTGTTCCCTTTTTGGTGTTTGGTTAGCTCCTCGACCCTTTCATAGCATCTTGTATAGGAGCTATCACATCTATTTTGTATCCATGGCATCTTCTTGATGGCAACCAATGAACAACTTACTTTATCAACAAAAAGAAAATATTGATTGTCCATAAGTTTGTTTTCTCAGGACAGCTATGTCTCAAACAAGGTTATACATAAAGAAGTTAACAAAATGAGAAATCAATGTGAGTATTCCAGACACTTTCTCCAACCTAATGGAAGCATGAAATTACAGAAAATCCGATAATATCAGCACAACCCATTAAATATTATCTTTTCTTATTTCTATTACTGATGTACACAAAAGCTAGTTTTCCCGAATGAAATGCAAAGATTCCATTATCTTTAATTTTTCCTTTTTTTTATAATTAAGTTGGTGAATGAGATCAATGAATATAAGACAGTAGATAAGATAAGTTAATACCCTTACAATGCCTTCAAGAACATCAACTCCCAGAACAATTGGATCCTTCTTGTTGAAGACACAATTCGGTACGATCTTGAGCACACATGGGAAGACTGCTTCTTCAGCAACTTCCTTCTTTTTTTCTTCCTTGATAGTGTCAATGTAGGCTTTAAACTGATCAAATAGATGATATATAATATCAGCCATAAAAACCTTGACACCAAGTTCATCTGAAAGTTCCCGAGCTTCCTGTGTCACTTTAACATCAAAGGCCAAAATGGTTGCATACTCTTTCTTCTTCTCAAGCATAACACTAGCTTTCATGACATCCTTTTTATGCACAGGACCTATGCCAATACCACTGACAGGTATGCTTACTTCTGGGGTCTTCAAAAATTCCAGCAAAGCTTCCAATGATCCAAGTGTAGATGCTTGAACATATACTCCCTCTCCACTTTTGTCGATCCTGCTCATCACTGACTTCATATCTTCCATAGCTGCTTCTTTGATGTCTTCCACATCATCATCAGGCCCCACAACATATAGACTAGTTCCAGCAATTGCATGCTCAAAACCCTGAACAAGAATAAAAAGAACCAAGGGGGAAAAGGAGAATTCTCTCAGTCTCAGTTATTCATGGAAAACCACCACGAAATCAATAGCCATATAGTGAATAGTGACATCACACATCAGTAGCAGAAAATATCAACACTCATGCAAGGGACTGAAGGTTATGGCTCGCCAGTTGGACTTCCAAGTAAAATTTCACTGAAGTAACAAACTAAACAAGAACAACCATTGGATTTCTTACAACTATTCCAAGTCAAAATAGGATGGTATTTGTACAGATATTCCAACAGAATTTTTCTCAAAGTTATCACAAAATATCCGATTTAGGAAATCACAGATTCTGAACAGAATTGACATGCTCAGGGACATCATGAACAGAAGAAAAAGAAAAGAAGAGACTACATGTGCCAAAATTAGAATAACCTCCCAATGCTCTTGCACAAATTTCACCATATTTGTTGAACATGAGACATCAAGTGCATTGATTGGTTCCTGACAAGAAAAAATAGAAAAAAGGAAAGAGGTGTACGTGCAAAGAGATGCTCCTCCACTTAATATTTTTCGTGCAATTACGAAGATTCCTCCAAATCTTTACAAAAAATTATTTAACTTCCAACAATAATCAGGACTCAAAAGCTATGTCCAGTAGATCACACTCTACTCTTGATTGATCCTAGAAAAACTAATGCTAATTTTTTTTTAATTAATTGAAATTAGGAACCCAAACATAGCATCATCTGATTTTAACAACAAATTAATCTAAGATTCAAAATACATACATTTTCTAACAACAGATCAGTCAAAAAATAAAATCCAATTCTGAGTCTCTGCATTAAGTGTCATACCAAATAAACTTCCTAAGCTTGATCCTAAGACTGACCAAACTGAGCTCACGGATTTACAAGTAGTTGATAATACCTGGGCGGTTATCTTTATACCCTGGGCAGCCTTGATTTTCTTATGATGCAAATATGTTCCCTGAAAGGATTTTGACCGAATAAGAGAAGGCACTTTCATCAGTACGCCATTAGATAAATCACATATCAGATCAATTCAAAGAAATAACATGACAAACACTTCATTCTTAAGATTTTTTTTCATGCTCCATTGACCACAAGGTCCAAAAGTACAAAATATAATTAGGACATAACTGAACCTGCAGACTTGTGTCCCACGTTCAGAAAATTAAATAAGTACTGTGGATCTCTTGATTGTGGGAAAAGCATATGTTAACAGGGGCAGTTGGAATTTGAACACAAATCTGGAAACCTCACACCAAATTTCTGATCTTCTGTTTCTTTTGTTCAGAGAAAATTCAAAGTGGCAAAAACCAAGTGTCTATGTATATCAGCAACCTAGGATTAATGTAGCAGCTCAACATTTGTCAATGAAAGCATCCACAAGCTTGAAATGATCTACATATCTCAAAAGACGGGTGCAAAATAAACCAGGGTACAGGTTCTGTTAAAAGAAGGGACCAAAAGAACAACTGACATCAGAAACTAACTTTCAATACAGCCACATAACTCTTGAGCTAGAACCCCCACACACAAAGTAAACCTTTAATTTTTGTGCGCCACATTTGGCGTTGAGGAAACTAATATAGCACAGTGTGGTATCTTGACAAGCCAAGACTAGACATTACCAGCATATGATCTACGTTAGAGTTCAAACAGGGCTACTGTTGTAGTAAAGAATACTTTTTAGAGGAGTAGGTTTCTTAGATAGATTTGATAGGACACCTGTAATTGTTTTTGGGCTTTTTATTGGCTGTGGGTGTCTCCTCTGTAAATATGGCTTTTGCACAGCCCTAGTGCTTCCAATAGCACTGTTACCAGTTCCAAAATAATAGGACTGAACACTTGTAACATATTATTATTTTAGCCCATCCATTATTACTTCTCCAGACTCATCAAGCACCCTCCTCTTTTCACTCCTTTTACTTTTCATGGTACATACTGGACAGATAACTTCCTTATTGTTTTTATAATTGTATAAGGAGTTGAGCTAACAACAACTGCTACTACTCAATATCATGCAAGTCGGGGAAAATTTAGAGAGTTGAACTGAGGGGTAAGAAAAAAAAATTGATAAGTAGGTTAGAGATGTTTTAATGCAAAACCAGTAACCTGGAGTGCCTAAAGGAACATGTAGTTACCTTTACTCGGAGTTCCTTCATGGGGTGAGGCGTTAGTAGTGCTCTGATTGTGGTAACGATGGGTCCCTACACACAAAACAACGCAGGGAAAGAGGAAATTTACTATTTCAAGACAAATCACCACACTGGAGGATGTGAACATAGCAACAAAGTAAGGGCTCCCTAAAGACAAAAGTAATGGACATAAAAGGAGACTTCCATGCCTGCATGCCACAAACGACAATCTGATCTCCTTCATGAAGAACACCATTAACCAAAACCACGTCAATAGTCGTTCCATGCCCTTCAACAACCTTAACCTCCAACACCGTGCACTGCCAAAGAGTAACAACAGTTAATCATCCCATATTGAGAATATCTATTTAACTGATAATGATATCATGTGAATATCATACCTGAACCACATTGCTGTAAGTAAGCCTCTCAATCATTGTCTTTTGTGTCCATTGAACAAGTAACAACAGCATGTCAGGAATACCCTCACCACTGATGCATTAATAAGATCCACAAAATGAACATGTTTACTTAACATCAACAGTCTCACGAAGTGCTAGATGAACGCCCAAGGAAAAAAGAGAGGAATAACACACCTAATAGCACTAGTTGGTACAATACTGAAACTGTCCTTCCCCATTTCTTTGTTTTTATAGTACAATTCTGTATTTATGCCCTGTTCCTTGAACTGGGTAACAATCTGCAACAATTAAACAGAATCCAATTGAGATAAGGTACACAAATTGAGGAATGGTCAACTCAAGGAGTTATTAAAACCTGAGTAAGCCTCGTATTATATTCAAATTGAACATCTTTGGACTGTTGTTTCATCGCCTTCACAATGGGAGCATTTTTGCAAACTTTCCATCCATAAAGCCTATCCACCTGCATTGCAATAGGATCAATGAAACAAATTAAACAACAGGAAATAAAAGAATACAATAAGAGTAACACCATTGAAAAGTGCATCAACATAGATTATCTTCACCTTATTCAGAGCAACAATAAATTCTGTGTTCCTCATCTTAAGAAGATTAAGTGACTCTATGGTCTGTGGTTCTAGTCCATGCATGATGTCAACAACCAAAATTGCAATATCACATAAGCCTGAACCTCGAGAACGCAGATTCGTGAAAGATTCATGTCCAGGAGTGTCGATGACCAACAAACCAGGGACCTTCAGCTTCGCATCAGCTTTGAGCTCCTTAGTTCTCTCACGTATATTCTCAGCTGGAAAGTAAGTGGCACCTATCTGCTGAGTAATCCCTCCAGCTTCACCTTCTTGAACATTGGTGCCTCGTATGCAATCAAGTAGCTTGGTTTTACCAGTATCAACATGCCCCATAATACAGCAAATAGGAGACCGGAGATTGTCTTCATTCTGGTTAGGAGCACCAGGTTCTTCAGGACTGCCTTTCTGCTTATTTTGCTCTACATTCCTATCCTCAGGCTCACCCTTCCTACTTCGGTCATTCTTCAGTGGACCTGTTACAGTTGCAGCAGTTTTTTGAGTAGGAATCACCGACTTGGCAGCAACAGGCAGAGTCGCTGCACCATGAACAGCTGAACTTGCAACCTTAATCTCTTTCTTAGTTATAGGCTGCGGTTCTGAATCTACCTCGTCATCTTCAAAAGCACTCTTACCAGGCAGTTTCAGATCAGCATCATCCCAACTTTTTGCATCCCATTCTTCATCATCTTCCTCTTCTTCTTCAACTTCATTTTCTTCTGCATCAGCTATTTCTGACTTTTCCTCGGTAATTGTCGAATCCACATCCTCAACTTTCTCAGTTTCCACAGAATCAACCTCTGACACAATCTCCTGATGATGTTCTTTAACTTCTGATATTTCAATAGACTCTTCCTGCGTTTTGTCATTAGCCTGAGCTTGTGGTTTTGACTTCTTCGTTTGATAAATTGGCCGTTTGGTTGTCTCTTTCTTATTCTCCCCAGTGGGGAGTGTCCCACCATTAGCAAGAAATTGTTTCCTCATTGCTTCTAATCTTCGAGCTTCTTCCTTTTGCTTTCCTGTAAGCAGTTTCCCCTCTTGTTTCTTCTTCAAGAGCTTTTCCTTTTCTCTCTCCTTTTTCAAACGTTTCTTCTCTTCTGCAAGTTTTTCTAGCTCTTCCTGAAGACGCCGTTCCTCTTCTTCCTTCCTTAACTTCTCCTCCTCTTCCCTCTTCTTCCTTTCTTCAGTTTCCTTCATCTTTTTGAGTCTCTCTTGCATCTCCCTAACCTGCTTTGACTGTTTCTTATCAGCCAATTTCCCTTTTGCGTCATTTTTTGTTTCTTCCTGCTTTTCCTCTACACTAGAGGCAGCAGCAGCTGCCTTTTTTTCTTTTTCCTTCTCCTTCTTCTTTTTCTTCTTCTTTGCAGCAGCAGACTCCATAGCTCCTTCTTCAATTGCTTCCTTATCAGCAGCAGCATCACCTAGTTGAGGCTGCAATTGGCCTTTCTCCTCTTGTGCAAGAGAAGAAGGAGTAGGTGCAGATGTAGCTGGTGGCCCTTCACCAATTTCTGCCAGAATTTTGTCAATGTCATCCTCCTCTTGAGCCGTTCTACCACTCTTTTTCTTCTTAG
This sequence comes from Solanum pennellii, assembly GCF_001406875.1. Classification (NCBI taxonomy): domain Eukaryota; kingdom Viridiplantae; phylum Streptophyta; class Magnoliopsida; order Solanales; family Solanaceae; genus Solanum; species Solanum pennellii. The sequence goes on along the minus strand of NC_028639.1, from coordinate 31,606,044 downwards.
ATTTATTATCTTTTGACTCCAGCTGAGTCTGTACTTTCTCTTCAGACGGTGCAGGAGCAGCTTCTTCACCAAGTTCTGCTAGAATCTTGTCAATCTCATCCTCATCTTCTTGAACTGTACGACCACCCTTTTTCTTCTTGGTTTTATTCTTAGAAGTTTCTGGTACATCTCTTTGCTGCTTTTTGCTTTCATCATCATCAGCTTCTTCTTCAGGGTTAACCGCTTGGCTAGCTTGTTCTGGTTCATCTTCTTCCTTAACAGCAATTTTTTTCTTCTTCTTAGATGACTTCTTTTTACCTGCAAAAATAAGTTCTGGCGCATCATCCTCTTCAACTGTCTCTGTCTCAAACTTAGAAACAGAAGTATCTGCCTCCTCTTCTTCATCAAGAAGCGCGACACTAAATGAATTGCCAATAGTCTTCCCCATACCACCAGCAACGACAGGCTCTATATCTTCCTCGGACTCTTCATCACCAATTGTATCAAAAACTGTAGAAAACACACTAGCACGGGCTTTTCCCTGCTTTGACTTGTTCAGTTTCCCAGAGAAGGGGGCAATGCCTTCATCCTCTTGATCATTATCCCTTGTTAAATCCTCTCCATAATTAGAGGCACCCTTCTTCCCCTTTTTAGCTTTTTTCTTCCCACCAAGTATTACTTTTTCTTCCAGAACGACAGGTTCCTCTGTCGCAACAGTGTATTCATCATCATCAATTACCACATTCTTCTTCCTTGACTTACCACCACCCTGCTTGGCCGGCTTCTTTCTCTCATCATCATCAAGTACTGTATCTTCCTGAACTGTAGGTTCTTCAGTCTGGACAGAGTACTCATCATCGTCAATCACTCGATTCTTCTTCTTGGACTTCCCTCCTCCACCGCCGTGCTTGGGAGGTTCAGGGTTCTCTTCTGTTGTCTTCTTTCTCCCCATTGAACTTCACTGCTAGTTTCGGCAGATGTATGTGTAGTATTACTTTAACCAATCAAAAACCCTACACCAAAAATCAACACACACATTCAACACAACAAACCTAATTTCACTTTCCAAAAAAATAATTTGGACATTATTTTATATGTCCACTTTCCAGAAAATAATGATATAAACAAACCTATTGTTTCAGGTTTAAATCTAAATATTCTAAATGAATTATTTAAAAAAACAATTATATCTAGTACTAGGTCAATTGTCCGAGCTCCGCACAAGTGTGAACTATCCCAATTTGGTCACATCTTATTATATTTGTAGTGTAGTTGTTAGAAGTAGTGTTAATGCAGAAGCTTAACTAATTATCATTTTGTTTCTTAGGTTTTTGGATATACGTCTAAGAGAATATTGATGTTAAGGCTTTTAATTTGCATTGGTTGAGTTTGAGTATGAGTAAGTCGGGTTAATTTATATTTCATTCCTTATAAATTTGTATGTACATCCTTAACGAATTGTATTTTTCATCTAATTCTTAATAGCAACATATTTCGTAAGATATCATATTATTGATCTAACAAGAGTGTGTTCAACCTTGGCATCTAGTTGATTAATACATTTCGAGTATTCTGTGTGTTACACCAATCTTAAATCCACACCGATATTTATTCGTTTTTTTTTAATGTTGTTTATCTTGTATCTAATTTTGTAGATATAGTCGAAGGCGACATATAATTTTTCGTTGGTTTATATTGTTTGTTCGTAAGTTGTAGCACACTGTTGACTAAAATACGAACATAGTTAGCATGACAACTTTTGTTGGCTTTGACATGCCACTCAACAACGTGCATTGTATGCAAAGTTATAGATCATGTGGCTCTGTCTAAAACGTTGTCATTATGCAGACCTTAACAACAATTACCTATTGTATGATATAGATGACTCATCCAATGGTGAGGGACAAAAAAAATCACAATGATTTGTGGTGTGAGCAGTTATAGTGATGTGCACATTATATTATATATCGTTGTTTATCAACTTGAATTAGTGGACCGCATATTCTCTATCATAGGTGACTTCAATAGAATTGTAATACGTTATTAATAACAATAATAAATTGCTGGTCAATCTCCTATTACGTAGACTTTCATGCGCGCTAGTATTGAATTACGTATTCCTACCTCTGACCGAAGCTCTAGTCATCTTTAGGTGTCATAAATGTAATCAAATTTATTTTTCCACAATAGACATCTACATATCTATTCATTATAAGCCCAACTTCAATTCATTGTATTGACACAATTACTGTTTAAAAGTATCCTAATGTCTAAAGAAATTTCCATATCAACAAATAATAAATACCACATCAACTTCTAAAGGAATTTCCAACAGTACTTTCATATACTCTGAAGTAAAAGGAAAATCATTAAGAAGGTTCTATTTTCTCATTCCCTTTTTTATCACCTTTTTTTATCAACTTATATACCAATTTCTATTTTCAATTTCTTCATTTTTAGTGGTTAATCTTCATTGTTTTTTTTATTTGAGCCTATTACAACTCTGATGCGTTTTATCGCCTCTCATAATTCGCCCTGCATGTTGAGTTTACACCAAAGACAAAATGACATATCCAAACTAATAATATTTTCAATATCACATTACCCAGACACATATTCTGAAACTGAAATCAGACAACAATAATATTATTGTCCTTTGCTAACCTCTGATTCATATCCATGTGTTTGACATACCATCCCCATTAAGTTTATCTATAATCATTTGTCAGGTCATTCGTTAGTATTTGGTATATAATTTTAAATTGTATAAGTTACGGACTTTCAAAGTACGTATTCATAAAAAGATTATCATTTTTTTGAATTGATTATATCGTATATAACCTAACATATGGTTGTATTTAGAGGCATTTGCATCTTATCTCCATCATGAATCCACATTTGTACGGTTAGTCATTTGAAAAGTTTTTTCTGTAATTTTTTTCTCGTAAGAATATGTTGTAATAGCTATACTTAGTGGTAAATGGTATACCTACTCACTTTCCAATGGACACATATTCAAGAAGGTTTCTTTGTAAATAATATGTTTAATGAATCTTTGGTCTCTTGTGTCCTTGCCCGGATTGAGGATTGTCAATCCTTCTCTTGTTGTTACACGTGATACTGTGAAATATGATTGTCCATGTGTGAATACCTCTATTTTGGAAGATACAATCCAACTTTATGAATAGTTTGTCTTTGAATTTTATTAATTTTTCATAGTGTAATAAGGTGTTAAAGGAAGTTGGCTTCTATTGATCTTGAATGATCACTTCATTTGGAGACATAATAATTATGGGTATTGTGACTCTTGTGAAGAGGTTCTTATCAGAGATGATGTTAGTATTAACAGATCTTACCAATATGCGTGATAATTAATTTTATACCATTGCAGAACACTATGTTTGGTTTAGTTCAGAAGCAACTTGTTCGTGCAAAATTTTAATGATAAACAACTCATTCTTGCAGGACAAACTCGTCATCGAAAAGGAATGAATCATGAAATAAAGGCATCATGGAAAATAAGATCCCCATTAATAAAAAAATAAAAAAAAACACATTAAGGGTGATTGAAGATTGTCAACCAAGGACCTTGACTCAAGGAATTGCCTAAATGAAGAATCTCAGAAAGCATAAATCAAGGAAATTCTTTATTTATATGACTTAAATGTTAAGTAAGTCCACGTTTAAGTCTAGTTTGAATTCACAAAGTATGTGTCTAGAGTAGTATCGAGTCATTTATGTATTTCTGAGCTAACCGACATGATTAGTTGTCTAGGGAAACTTTTTGGGAGAAATGTGCATAAAAGAGGCGAAGGAAGCAATCTGAAGATTTGAGACAAAAGGAAGCAAGGAACAAGATGAAAGAAATGTTCCAAAGCAAGTGCATTAAGCCCTCGCGTTGCGCAGAAGAGAGTGAAAAATCAGTTCAAGAATTAAATTCGAGGCAGAACGCCTCGTGCAGCCCTCGCATCGCACGATAGAGCTTTATAGTTTGATTTGGGATCTGAAGAATGCTGCGTGTCGCGCGCCTGAGGCCCTGAATTAGCCTGTTCGACTTTTAGTATAAATAGGGTACTATTTTAGTTTTAGGGGGACTTCTTTTTTCTAATTTTTGAATGGAGAACAGAAAAACTACGTTGTGGAGTTTTCTAGTGTTAATTCTTTATCACTTTTTCTTTCAATCTTATTTGAATGATTCTTAATCATTGTAAGATTGATTATCGGATTATGAGTAGCTAAATACCCTAGTTCTAGGGCTGTGGATACAGGATGAATGCAATCTATGGAGTTTGATCTTGGGTTTTTCATGAACTATTGCATGAATCTCTCTTATGTTCTTATTTTTTGTATTTCATGCTTGATCACCATAGAAATAATTCTATTGTCCGAATTGGACTAGGGAAAGGAACAAGAGAATAGAACGTAGGGCATAATGAGCTTGTTACCCTAAATAGCTAGGGTTGATTTTTCTAGGATAGGGATATACCTAGAGACCTCGATTGGGTCGCCATAAAGAAGATAGCTTAATGCTCAGTATTTAATAATTCTATCCCCGCTCAACGATGTAGTTAGTTAGAGTGTTATCTATTGTAGGCGATTAGAGGTCGGGAGACCATGATCATACATCTAACCCTGTGATTCAGTGATTCGATAGTTCAATAAATAACCATTTAAATAATATTGATTACATGACTCCTGATCAGAGTTGCAGCTCTGGATCTTTTACAAATTATTGTTTGAATCTCACGAAATTAAATTGTCTCAGTTATATTTCAGTTTAAGTTTAGAAGTAGGTAATAAACAACCTTTAAAATCTGGAAACTACACTTCTGTTGAATTACAAGTTAGAAAAATTGATTAAGTTCTAGTCTTAAGTCCCTGTGGGTATGACATTCGGCTCTGAAAAAGAGTCACTTTATTACTTGTACGATCACGTGCACTTGCGTGTGCAATTTGACCGCAACAAGATTTTGGAAAAAATAGATCAAGTTTTGATCTTAAGTCCCTGTGGGTACGATACTCGGCTCTCAGAAAGAACCACTTTATTACTTGTACGATCATGTGCACTTGCATGTGTGATTTGCCGTAACAAGTTTTTGGCGCCACTGCCGGGGACTTTAGAACTAGAAAATATTTTATTTTTCTGATTTCTGAAGTTAAATGCAGGGTTGACAAGTTGATCTTAGCATTTCATTGTTGCAGGTTAGTTGCTACTCCAAACTGGGCAACAACGGAGAATTGTTATCGCCTTTATCAGAACCGGAAAGATTTCTACACAAAAAACGAAGGCAAGGTGAATATCCAATCCAATTGGTTATTGGGTAATTACCATCACCAGTCACTAAAACAGAGGAAAGAGAACAGGAACCTGAGACAATGACAGTTAATGAGATGGAGAGTTAGAGATGTGGTAATTCCAACACCAATGTGACTTCATGCATTCAGAATCCTTGCTGGTGGGAGATTTGAACTGAAACAGAGTGTGGTGAAAATATTGCACACAAATGGGCAGTTTACTGGTCTTTCACATGAGGATCCTATAGTTCACATTCAGAACTTCCTAGAGACCAGTGATACTTACACTCCAACTGGAGTGAATTAAGATTATATGAGGCTCACTATATTCCCCTTTTCTTTGCTTGGGGAAGTAAAAATATGGTTCAACTCAGAGCCTGCAAATTCAATCACCACTTGGAATGATTTAGCACAAAAGTTCCTTATTAGATTCTTTCCATCTGGAAACACAGCTAAGTTGAGGAGTGACATTTTAAGTTTCAGACAGAGGGATGAAGAAAACTTGTACCAAGCTTGGTATAGGTTCAAATCGATGTTGATGAGTTGCCCTCATCATCATCAATCCAATGAGGTGTTAGTTCATACTTTCATTGAAGGTTTGGAGTCTAACACCAAGATTTTGCTTGATTCAGCTGCAGGTGTACAAGCCTTACAGAAGACCTATGCTAAGTTATACACCTTGCTGAATCAGATTTCTTAGGGAAATCTAGAGTGGAATGAAAGAGGACTGAAACTTATAGTTCAAAAAACTGCAGGTGTATTACAGATTGACTTTGTGACTACTTTGACTGCACAGATTTCTGTCATGCAAAATATGATGAATACACATTTCAGCAACATGATATTGAGACAACAAACCTCTCAAGTTAATGTACTTCAACAACCCGTCTTGGTGTGAAATCTACGGAGGAAGTGATCACAGTGTAGAGAAATGTGGTGCAAACCCAAAACTCTGTAAATTTTGTAGGAAATGCTCAGAGAGGAGGAGGCCAACAAAATTATGGGAACTAATATAACCCAAGTTGGCGAAACCACCCAAATTTCGTGGGGTGGGAATCAAAATCAAAGTCAGGACAGAATAAGTATAGGCCTCAATGTAACTCATAAGGATACCGATCACACGTGCAAAGGAGCAGCCTAAACCGTAATATGGGAACATGAGAGTTGAGGATATGTTAAAGAAAATCATGGCAGACCAAGTTCCATTGGCTGCAGAAGTGTGCAACAATCAGTTAGCCACTCAGAACATGGAGAAACAATTTGGGCAGTTTGCTAGTGACCAAAATTCTAGACCAAAAGGAGGGTTGCCTGGAAATACTGACCCAAATTCTAAACAGGTAAATGTTGTAAGTACTCGTAGTGGATTGCAATTAGAGGAGTTAGCTCCCAAGAAAAACAGCACTGGAGCGGTAAGGAAAACGAGTGAACAAAATCAGGTTACCCAAAAGAGAAGAAGTAGTTGTACCCTCAGAAAAAGTGCAACCAATAGCGAGACCACATCCTCCGTGCCCTCAAAAGTTCAAGAAACAAAAGGATGATGGATGTTTTGGTAAGGTTCTCTCTCTTTTGAAACAAGTTCATATTAACTTGCCTTTGTTCGATGTGTTACAGGGTATACCAAGGTATACAAAGTATGTGAAGAGATTGTGGAGAACAAAAAGAAGGCTTATAGAATATGAGACAGTTGCACTTACTGAAGAGTGCAACTCCAGGATCCAGAACACGTTGCCCATTAAACTGAAAGATCTGGGCCACTTTACTGTGGAAATTACGATAGGTCAAAGTATTCATTCCCAAGGGTTGTGTAATTTGGGAGCAAGCATAAACTTGATGCCAAGTTCGCTGTATAAAAAGCTGGGGTTGGATAGTCCTGAGACAACAACTATAATTTTGCAGTTGGCTTATTCCTGAGGGGGTGGTAGAAGATGTGCTAGTGCAAGTGGGATCTCTAATTTTTCCAATGGACTTTGTATTACTAAATTTTGAGCTTGATCTTGAGGTCCCATTCATCTTAGGGCGACCTTTCTTAGCAACTGGGAGGGCAATGATAGATGTGGCAGCTAGGCAACTTACTATGAGGGATCATGATAAAGTGGAGGTTTTTGATGTGTATAAAGCTTTGAAGATGCCACCTGTATATGATGAGTTGTCTGCCATTACTGTTGTCATGACCGGGGAGCAACCCCTAAAAGTAACATGACGTACTTGACCTCTCAGAGGTTTTATACAAGCCCATAGTTATCATTCATTGCATTTTCATAGGTAAATTTAGCGGAAAATTTAAAACTTTTCATAGCACATCATATGCTAAAAATTTCACTTCCATTAATATAAAGTAACATAGATTCATATTTAGACTCTAAGCCTCTTTGCCAACTTAGACTCAACATCATTAGAGTACATTAGGTACACGACCCTTATAACGTAAAATATAGCTAACTATTACATGACTTTAAACATAAACTTAATGTAGGAAATCCTTGAATCTTAAGGATTCCTTTCTTTGAGCTTGGGAAACACATATCAATCCCTTCACCATAGAGACATCCTTTAAGCATCCATAACCTACACTTTGTTTTAAAAGGTGAAAAAGAATGGTGTTAGTACAAGAATGCACTAAGTATGACAATCGTGCATTTAAAAGTGACATTTTACTTGAAACTATGCATCATGCCTTTTGTGAAAACTTCTTAAAACTTGATACAATAAGCATCATACAATTCACATACTTCATTTAGGCATATACAATAGTCACAATTTCACATAAAACCATACATTTGCATTTAAGACACATTTGGAGCTACTTTACAGTAAGTACATTTCCCTTTAAGTAATAAGTTTCCTTCTTAATTCCTTAACCTTCGAAGTAACCCTTTAGTGATACATTGGTGAAATGTATAGATAATGTCACATTACACTATCCATACACAAGCATCACCTTAAGGCCTCAAGGAAATCATGCATTCAACCTTCATTAACCCAAATCAAGCATTCGTAGAACCATCTCATACAATAAGACATATACCTCACATTGGACCCAACACACTTTATGGACCACATAGGAAAACTCATTACAAGACTACATACAAGTCAAGACTTCTACTCATCATCATAGTAAGACACTAATCATCATTAACATACTTGGACTTCACTTCACAAAGACATCATAGAACTTTACTCACAATCCCATCCATAACCTCACACATACTTAGTAAACCTACAAGGAGACTACAAGCCTTATCATGCAATTCATACATCAACAAGACAATCATAGACAACCTCATTCATGCCAAGCAAGACCTTTATCATATAGTCATTAAGACCAACATTATGCATATAAAGGCAAGACCATATCATATAGACTCATACCATGCATTTCACAACAACAAGTAGACAACACTACAATGTCATGCATAAGGAACATAAACATAATCATATACATTAGAACACCTTCCTAGAACTCCTTTCAAGAGCTACTTGTGCAATGCATAGGTGAAGTCCCATTACCCCACCTAAACTAAGCAATTTCCTTAGGTTATCCTAGTTAGGGTCCTAGCTTTACTTCCATTGTCCATTTTACTGTAGGGAAACTATAGCCTTAACCGACACTAAGACCATGGGTGCTAAAGATGGAATTTGGTGTTGTAGAGCCTTACACCAAGGGAAGGTGCTCTACTTAGCCAAAGTAGAACATTAACATATGCTACCATATTAGGTGATATCACTTGCTAGATCCTATGTGGCAAGCATAGTTTATGGAACTTGGAGGTATATATGGAAACCCTCTTTATGCCTGTCGAGGCATTGTAGTTATCCACCTCGTGAGGACAATGGTGAACAAGCCTTACCACATTGGGAAAGGGCACCCATCATCTAAGTTCACTCGGTGCTAAGCTAAGTTCCCTTTATTGAACGCCTTTATTAACATTACTTCATAAAATTAGGCTTTAGGAGATTGAATCCTCATATGCTTAGCTCATAGGTCATAGATGAGAGTTCATCAACCTAAATCATGTGAGAAACCCTTTCATGGACGTAGCATATTCAAGAACCATCTAGTTTAGGGTACGCTTGAGAACACCTTTCAATAGCCTCTCTATTGACTAGATCATCATACAAACATAATTGACATACTTTCATGTGGGTGCATGCATAGATATATATGAGCAAGCCTTTCGCATAAACACCCTTTGATCACACATTTTACTTGTATTTCATTCATGCATAAGAGTATAGGTGTAACTATATGAGAAATCCTTTCATATAAACACATTTAGACACTATGCACATTCATACTTCATCATATAATACACTTAACATCATAGCATATAAGTCATATTCATAACATGTTCATGCATTCTTATTCATGTACTTAAATCACAAACCTAGGAACTATCATATCAAGGCACACATGTGCAATGCATAGACAAGGTCCCATACCCTTGACCATAATTGTAAACCTATCAAGTCATCCTAGTTAAGAGATGAATAACATACTTCATGAAAATATACTTTGCATGCATAGTAGTATACATGAATGCACATGAGAATATGCTTTCATTTAGACACCATGAACCTATACTACTTGTAAGCATGCATCATGTGTAAGTGTGTGTACATTGATCAACATGATCACATAATGGATATCAACAACATATTGGCAGCCACCCTCTTAGGACCACGATGCAAAACCAAGCATAGCCACACAACACAATTTAGCATAGGAGACAAAACAATATCACATTTACCTTCAAGACTCCTCACCTTAGTTATTCACACATTCATATACGGGTACATAGGGAGGGGGTCATTAACCATTTTTAACTTCAATGGAAGCACCTAAACCTCACCCTAACAAGTTCATTCAATTATAGAAGACATCATCAATACCTAGAACATGCTACTAAATTGAGAACTAGGCATATGCTTTCATTAGGTGATCATCACCACTACTCACTCATAATTCAATTGCCTTCAAGGCCATGATCGCATCACATAAAGAAGAAAATGAATTAAACACCGCCACCATAAGTGGACCATACCACACAATGCCATCCAAGGCCAATTCAACTAGCAATTCTATAGAGAAGTAGAGGAAGCAGGCAATCTTACCAATTCACCAAGGCCTTAATCATCATTGATCAATACCCATATTTCATCAACAATCCATATATAAGGAAATAACTAAAGGTACACTAACATAATCAAAATCATGCATTAATAATAACAAGATCAAGATCATATCAATTACTCTACAGTGCCAATCCAAAGAAGATAGAAGAACATAGGTCAATCTCATTCAAATCTTCAAACCTTAATCCACATTGGATCAACTATACATAATTCATCATAAATTTACATCTTAGGCAGTAGCTAAATCAATTATATGTAAGTCGGATTTTGTTGAAGCTAAAATCTCTGAAATTATATGTATGAAAAAGAATGTTTGAATTGATGTAAGAATGCAGTGAAATTTTGGGCATGTGATGGAAATGCACAACATAAGCTTAAATGAACCTGCAACATAATATGATTATGTGCTGAAATTGATCTTTCTAAATACAACTTGTGCCATGAGTGGTGAGCTTTTTGATATGATCCATAACATGTTTTGAGTCTAGAACTTGCCTAAGTTGTTATTGAAGAGAAATGTAGGTGTTATTGTTTTTAAAAAGATGATAGCAGGCTTTCTTTTAAAATGGTTTAGAAATTTAGCCTGCTCAGTATCCCTAGCTTAGCCCACTTGAGCATGTAACCTTAATTTTGTTGGAACCTACAGAATAAGCCGAAACCCTTTTATTAATCCGAGAATTTTGATCTTGAACCCTAATGCACTGTGTTAGGATGAAAGGTAACAAAGGAAACAATTATAGAGAAGGTAATGACACGTAGTTGTGAGGGTAAAGGAAAGAAAAAGGTAATCCAATCCCCCAGGAATAAGAAGCTAAATGACTACCTTGATGATGGCAAGACCCTAACATAAGGGTATACACCTTAACTCAAGAGAAATCTCTAACTCAAAGGTAGATTTTGTTAAGTGTTTAAAAAAAACAAATGCAAAGGCAGGTAATACTTGAAAAGGAAGAAGGCGAATGAAATAAAGAAGTTGTGATTGTAGGGAAAAAGTTGAACATAGTGCAATAGGGAGAAAGAGTCACTATTATCATCTAAATGAATCTTCACCTTAAGCTTACATTACAACCCGAACAAGTCCTGTTTGATTTTGAGTACGATACACTTCATCAGTAGAGATGTACATAATATGCAAGCTTATGGTTCTCAATACATGCATGTGAATTCTATTCTTGAGTGTGAATTGTTTTGGATGTTAAGTCCTTAAACTATCTTCAATTTGAGCTTGTGTGTATGGACTATTTATTGGCGCGAGGGCCACTTGTTGTAGGAAGCAAAGTGATAAGTAGTGGTGCACATGATTGTTAAGAGCGTTGGTTGCAAAAAGTTGTCAAAGCATGCGCATAATATATGCATATCAAGAAGTGCAATGTGTTGATTGAATTATGAACAGAGTTTGTGAAGAGTAGATGGTGGAAGCGCAGTCCAATGTAGTGAGTCTACGTCTAGGAGTAGTGAGTAATTGTTCGAGGACGAACAAATCTTTATAATTGTTCGAGGACGAACAAATCTTTAAGTGTAGGGGTAGTGATCTTGGGCATATTTATATGACCATAATGCTAAGTAAGTCTATGTTTAAGCCTAGTTTGACTTCACAAAGTATGTGTTTAGAGTAGTATCGAGTCATTTATGTAATTCTGAGCTAACCAACTTGATTAGTTGTTAGGGAAGCTATTTAGAAGAAATGTGCACAAAAAGGGACGAAGAAAGCAACCTGAAGATTAAGACAAAAGGAAGCAAGGAATAAGCTGAAAGAAATGCTCCAAGGCCAGTGCGTGAAGCCCTCGTGTTGCGTTGAAGAGAGTGAAAAATCAAGTCAAGAATTAAATTAAAGGCAGAACACCTCGTGCAGCCCTCGCGTCACGCGATAGAACTTTACAATTTGATCTGGGATTTGAAGATTGTTGTGCGTCGCCCGCCTAAGGCCCTGAATTAACCTGTTCGACTTTTAGTATAAATAGGGTACTATTTTAGTTTTAGGGGGACTTCTTTTTTCTAATTTTTGAATGGAGAACAGAAAAACTACGTTGTGGAGTTTTCTAGTGGTAATTCTTTATCACTTTTTCTTTCAATCTTATTTGAATGATTCTTAATCATTGTAAGATTGATTATCGGATTAAGAGTAGCTAAATACCCTAGTTCTAGGGTTGTGGATACAAGATTAATGGAATCTATGGAGTTTGATTTCGGGTTTCTCAAGAACTATTGCATGAATCTCTCTTATGTTCTTATTTTTTGTATTTCATGCTTGATCACCATAGAAATAAATTTATTGTCCGAATTGAACTCGGGAAAGGAATACGAGGATAAAACATGGGGAATAAGGAGCTTATTGAACCCTAAGTAGCTAGGGTTGATTCATCTCTAGGATAGGGATATACCTAGAGACCTCGATTGGGTCGCCATAAATAAGTTAGCTTAATGCTCAGTATTTAATCATTCTATCCCCGCTCAACGATGTAGTTAGTTAGAGTGTTATCTATTGTAGGCAATTAGAGGTCGAGAGACCATGATCATACATCTAACCCTGTGATTCAGTGATTCGATAGTTCAATAAATAACCATTTAAATAATATTGATTACATGACTCCTGACTAGAGTTGCAGCCCTGGATCTTTTACAAATTATTGTTTGAATCTCACGAAATTAAATTGTCTCAGTTATATTTCAGTTTAAGTTTAGAATTAGGTAATAAACAACCATTAAAATCTGGAAACTACACTTCTGTTGAATTACAAGTTAGAAAAATTGATTAAGTTCTAGTCTTAAGTCCCTGTGGGTATGATATCCGGCTCTGAAAAAGAGTCACTTTATTACTTGTACGATCACGTGCACTTGCGTGTGCGATTTGACTGCAACAAGATTTTGGAAAAAATAGATCAAGTTTTGATCTTAAGTCCCTGTGGGTACGATACCCGGCTCTTAGAAAGAGCCACTTTATTACTTGTACGATCATGTGCACTTGCATATGTGATTTGACCGCAACAATCTCAAAAGACACAAACCATGGAAACGACTACAATAAAAATCAGAAATCAATTCAAACAAGAAAAGGCTAAACCAGGAAGAGTAACGCAGCTAGATCTCATTCAAGAAAATCTGAAGATCTCAACGGTTACATCTCAATCAACACTCAATCAATGAAGTTAAAGATCACAACAGAATCAAGGCTAAGTGTAAAACGAAATTGGAGATTGGCCTTAAGCTTTATGCTTGGAAAATAAGGATCCCTTGCCTTCTTTTCCAAGGATCAAATCTCTTGGATTTCTATCTCGCTACAGAAAAGGTTCAAGACTCCAAACACTATAAAAGAGAGCTCGGTTGCAAGAGGAAAAAATATATAACCCATCTGAATCATCTCACATTCTCTACTCTACTTTTAACAAGCATTGTATTACCTAATTCTACTATGTGAACAAAAAACAGAGAAGAGATAGCTATTGTTGGTATGACTTTTGTATCAAAATAAAAGAGTTCAAACATAACGATTGTAAAAAGTGAAACTACACTCATCTTTGTACTCACACCAATGGTTACAAAGGCTTGAAGAGAACACCCTTGCAACATAAGGGGACTCGACGTAAGATCCATTTTGAATCCTATCCAATATAAAAACATCCTGCGCCAAGTTTACTTTCCAACATTAAATTATTCTTCTTTGCTAATAGCAGTCGATTAAGGACTCCTCAAGTCAACTACTCACAAAGAAAATAAAAAAAAATAATTGGCAATTCACCTCCCTCTTACATTTTCACAACATATAGTGCAAGAGCCCTAGAAAAAAGGAAGACACCAGTAGAACATGAGGACACTAGTAGAGGATAAACAAGACGTTTTAAAAGGCCAAGAATAGTAGGTGTTGGAATATACCAAGATGAAGATGGATTTACAACTCTTAATGTAAGTTTATATGCATACTTCAAATTTAAAATACAAGTCAAAATATCTTTTGATTTGAATATGCATTTATTGACTGAGCAACCTAGATTGTTAAGTAGAAGAGTCATCAATATTGGTACAAGAGATATAAAGAGGGTTGATGTTGTCACTGGTGATATTGTCTACACACCAAGACATGGATTTAAATGGAAGGGGAAGACAACTATTACCAGTAGCAACCTCGAAGGAATAAAGACCGAAAAAGTTAATCAAACTGGGTCTGCAACTATTTATAACAATTAAAGTCAAACTAGTTCAACCAGGAAGACCCATATGTCACGGAGTAGAACATTCTGATGTTGTGTTATTGATTTTGACAAACAAGTTTTAAATATGTATTGTCACGCCCCTAGCTACCCCCGAGACATGGACACAGGACCTAGGACCACAAGTGATCCGAAATTAACCTTGCTGGCATGATCATGAGCATACTAAAGTTAATAAACTGGCGCGGAAGATAAATCATAATTAAAATGAAAAGAGGGGGAATATCCATATACTATAACTAAAATAATATGAAAACTGCTGATTTTAATACAAAGAAGATATTAACTCAATACTAAGCTGAAAATAATTATGTCTGAAAATAGCCTCTAACTGACTAGAAATGCTAGAATAGGCCCCAACTAAGTCTAGCAAAAACTGAAACTAAAAGACTAAAATACTGAGAAGAAACTCATGACTATTGTCCTTGGAGAATGAGGATTCTGATATACCGTGGTTTCAGGGTATTATTAATACTTTTTCCTTAAGTTTAGTGTGTCCAAAAGCCTTTTTGTGCTAATTTTTATATAAGTTTAACTTTATTTGCATGAAATCTGTCCAAAGATGAAAGCGCAGGTTTTTGAGCGAAGAAATGCAGAAGAGACCACCTACGGAGCTCGTGACGGTCCATCATGCTTGTGACGGTCCGTAGGTGGCAGCGTAGTGCAGCTGCTGAAGGAAGATGGGGAAGTCTGACCAAGTGTGGGGTTACGGAGTCCATGACGGTCCGTCGTGTCTATGACGGTTCGTCCTGCAGGTTCGTCATGAAGTTCAGAGAAGCAATCCCAGTACCCATATTCCAAGAGTTTAAGTGTTTTGGAACGAAGACCCTCGACGGACCGTCGTGTCTGTGACGGTCCGTCATACCTGCCGTCGAGGGTAATGAAGAGAGCAGCAGAAGAAATTGCAAGTATGGGACGACGGAGTCCATGACGGTCCGTCGTGACCACGACGATCCGTCGCGAGGTCCGTCGACCCAGCCGCGTTTTAACAGATTTCGAGCAAATCGAGTCCTTGTTTAATTAGGTTTTTATTTTCTATAAATAGTTCGAAAAACCTCGTTTTTGAGGATAGACTCCGCAAGGAGAGACTGGAGACCATTGTTAGACTCTGGACCATTGTTAGACTGGGGATCATTGTTAGATTTTGTATTAGTGTTAGACTTTTGATTATCATTAGACTTTTTGTGAGATTCTTGATTACTTTGAGATTCTTGCAAGT
>NC_028639.1:31588357-31588477 GCF_001406875.1 Solanum pennellii | reverse complement strand
TTTTTGTTGGACACTATAGCAGGTGGATCTTATGGGGAGTGTCCTTATGCAGAGATTGCTGAAAAATTAGAGAAAATCTCCCGGAATAATAAAGCTTGGAGTACTAGGAAGTCAGATACC
>NC_028639.1:31587476-31588090 GCF_001406875.1 Solanum pennellii | reverse complement strand
AACCGTGAGGGTCATTATGTCCGAGATGGAAACTACAACTGCGACAACAACTTCAACAAGGGTAACTACGGTAACAGAAATGATAGGAATGGGCCCTATCTCCCTCCTCAAAATCGTGAAGTTACTCCTAGGGATGGTGGAGATAGTATGGCACGAGTTGAGGATATGTTGCACAAAATGATGAGGAGGTTCGATGCTAATGATGAGCAGATTAAAGAGTTAAGGTGTGATTTAGCAAGTATTGGGCAAAAAGTTGATACCCATGCAATATCGATTAAGCAGATCGAGTTCCAAATGGCCCAATTATCTGCGACAGTGAACACACGGCAACCGGGCACTCTTCCTAGCAACACTGTCCAAAATCCAAAAAATGATGCGCACTGTATGGAAATCACTACTCGGGGTGGTAAGCAAACCATTGACCCACCTATGCTGTCTAATGAGGAAAATATGAGAAAGGATGATGATAAGGTGGTAAAGGGTAGTGTCGAGGAAGAAGAGTGCAATGGAAAAGATGCAGAAGTCCCTATGAAGGTAATTCCCATGCCTAGACCACCACCACCCTTCCCTCAGAGATTAGTGAAAAAGACCGAGGATGGTAAATATCGGCGTTT
>NC_028639.1:31585414-31586348 GCF_001406875.1 Solanum pennellii | reverse complement strand
GTACTGAGCTAGAACTTGCCTGGTTAGTCCTGCTAAAAGTAAGTTGTAATAGACAATTAGGAAAGGATCATAGGCCCTTATTCAATATAGCCCATTTTTAGCCTAAATAAAAGAAAACCAATGAAATTTATCCTTCTTCGATCCAAATGATTTGAGCTTAAATTTGACCTTTCTTTCTCACCCCAACTGATCTTTCCTGGGAATAATGTGTTGGCTCTGGTCCCTCCTTGGACATGTGCACCTCAGCTTATTCCAAAAGCATAAGTTGAGGGTGGCTAATGCAGTAAACACCCTTCGTTATGGCCCTGACCCAACTTTGGGTATTGTGTACTTTGACTCATGGCAAAGCCATGAGTTGAGGGGGGCTATTATGAGGAATGCTCTGGAAAGTGGGGTTGAAAGAACAAAGAGAGAGAAAGAACAAAAGTAAAGTGACTCAAGGTTTAGTTGAAAGGAAAGTAAAGAAAAAGAAAAAAATACAAGAAATACAAGCAAGAAAAGAAGAGAGTCACTTACACAAATGAAGAAAGAAGAGAAAATAGCAAGGTGAAAGAATATGAGAAACTGGGCGAGATATAATGATAGAAAATGGTATGTTTAACCGATATGTCAAGGAGGGCAAAAAGTCACTAAAGTATACCTAAATATACCCTACCTGACCCTGAGCCTATGTTACAAGCTAAGAAAGTCCTATCGTGATCCTAAGGGTTGTATAGCGAACTTAAATGCAGTGAAAATAAGGGCAAGCTTATGGCAATAGGTATGAATGAGTGTGAATTTGTTCTGAGAGTGAGTGTTGAAAAGTAATCCCTATACTCAAACTGAAATCATTGTGTGAAAAATGAGGACTTTGTTTTGAAGTGAAGACACTAGTTGCATTACCGGAAATATTAGCACCTCGGTGAGAAATTGAAGAGGATAGGTGTTAGTGCAT
>NC_028639.1:31560718-31584237 GCF_001406875.1 Solanum pennellii | reverse complement strand
TGTGACGGTCCGTAGGTGGCAGCGTAGTGCAGCTGCTGAAGGAAGATGGGGAAGTCTGACCAAGTGTGGGGTTACGGAGTCCATGAAGGTCCGTCGTGTCTATGACGGTTCGTCCTGCAGGTTCGTCATGAAGTTCAGAGAAGTAATCCTAGTACTCATATTCCAAGAGTTTAAGTATTTAAGAACGAAGACCCTAGACGGACCGTCGTGTCTGTGACGGTCCGTCATACCTGCCGTCGAGGGTAATGAAGAGAGCAGCAGAAGAAATTGCAAGTATGGGACGACGGAGTCCATGACGGTCCGTAGAGACCACGACGATCCGTCGCGAGGTCCGTCGACCCAGCCGCATTTTAACATATTTCCAGCAAATAGAGTCCTTGTTTAATTAGGTTTTTATTTTCTATAAATAGTTCGAAAAACCTCGTTTTTGAGGATAGACTCCGCAAGGAGAGACTGGAGACCATTGTTAGATTCTGGACCATTGTTAGACTGGGGATCATTGTTAGATTTTGTATTAGTGTTGGACTTTTGATTATCATTAGACTTTTTGTGAGATTCTTGATTACTTTGAGATTCTTGCAAGTGATTGTTGGTGATTTTTGGTGATTAATCAAGAAAACTTTCGGATTTTACTCTTTCTCATTGAAGTAAGTACATGAATTCTTATATAATATATTTGAATATTGTGATTATGACTATGGGTAACTAAACTCCATAACTAGGGTTGTGGGAACCATAGGCAAATAATGAGATAAAACCTAACTAAAATAACAATTCTAGAATAGTGTCTTGCATGTATTGATAATTCTTTCGTTTAGAAGTCTTTTTAACGGATGGCCAACGTTAGAACTCGCCTTAATGCTACTTGCCGGACCAAGGAGGTAGATAATAGGAAAAGAATTATCAACATAGATTTAGTGTATACTATCTAATAGGCTAGTATTGATTGGTACGAGGTAATAACTTAGTCAAATATCGAATACGATGCTTAATATGAGGTAAAGATAAGGGTTAGGATAGCAACACACGTAGCCGGACCAAGGTGCGGAGTGACATTTTCTAGATGCCGGACCAAGGATTTAGAAATACATAACTTATCACTTTGCATGCAAGATACTAGGAAAGAATTGTTATAGTTAGACTTATCAAGTTATGAACCTGTGGGGAACACGTAAACCCTAGTTATTTTCAATTTCGTTAGTTATTTTCATTCATTTAGAAATAGAAACCCCCCTTTTATTGTTTTTGCTTTCCAAGGAAGTAATTGACCGAACAATAGTAATAATAGGTTAAAGTTAAGTCTAAACCATTTTCCTCGTGGGAACGATCCCAACCTCACTAGTTGGGTTATTTACTTGACACGACCGCTTTACTTCTTATTTGAGAAGTAAGTTAGAGCGTATCAGATTCACCATTGATACTGCTGAACTAAAGATCGGGAATCAATCTAAGCGTGATCTGGATGATGAGAACCTGAACCTACATCAGGAGAAGATGTAACAAACGTATGTGTCAGTATTTGAAAGGTACTGAGCATGCAGGATAGAATAAAGCTAAAATAATACATAACTAAACAAGCAATAAAGCAATGATATAATGTAAACATGATATACTGAACCCTGAGATAACTGAATGTAGTGACAAATTTATAACATGCTGAAAATGAATAATAGATATACTGATAAATGGTCAATGCAATGGAATCTGACTGAACTTTGGGAACTTCTAATAACTGATAATAAAATCACATAAGCGAAATGTGGAGTCCAATTTACACGCCCCATCGAGAGAACCCAATATACCATGCCAAAGGTATAAAGACATGCTGGCGTGATCACTAAACGGATGCCCACAGAGGGGACTTACAACCTCCTTGGCTAGTAGTTTTGGGACTATTTGAGTACGCTTAAACCTAGTCCAACTTGATATCATGCTACTCCCAATGAATTTAGTGGTTAACTGATTAAGACTAAGTTTCTCTAAATATTGGGTAGCTCAAACTGAACATGCAAACTGAGAATGCAATAACTAATTGGATAATGATGCATTAATAATTGAGGCATGAATATCTGAAGTAACTGAAAAATCTGACCTAGCATGTGAAATTTAAGAACTAAATAAATACACAACTAGGGTTATGAAATTCATGCCGTAAACTGAATAATAACATGATAATATGATTTGGAACATATAACTAACTAATTCATGATAATCTACTGAAGTTCTAGAAACCCTAGGTCTAATAATGATAAGGGAATCAAGAATCTGACTAATATCTAGGGACCCAATGGGTGAGAAGAACCCACTAGTGAAATCCCACATACCTCATGATGAATTCCATGGAGAAATCCTTAGATTTTAGGGTTGGAACTGATGGAACCTTGTTGCGTTCTTGAACTAGGGTTCTTGACCTTTTTTTCCTCTCTTGCTTCTAATTTTCTATGTTTTGAATAATGATTTGACTTAGGTATGTTTTAGTTATGTTTCTACGGTTAAAAATGACTAAATCTCATAATTTAAGGCCTAAATAACGTATCTTAGGGATTAAACAAAATAGAAAAAGACCCCCGACTTAACTATTGTCGAGTGATCGACGGACTTGGTCCACGGACCGTGGTCCTACCTACGATCCTTAGGTCCTGTACGTCGCCTGTGGAACAGGATCGACGGACCAGGTCCATGAAACGTGTTCCTATTTACGATCCGTAGGTCCTATCTGTCGTTTGATTCAAAAAATGGGTCTGTGGACCAAGATCGACGGACTTGGTCTACGGATCGTGGTCTCACCTATGGTTCATCCTGTTCCTTCTTTGTTTGATTTAGAGAATCGGTCTGTGGACCAAGAATGATGAACTTGGTCCACGGACCGTGAACCTACCTACAGTTCGTCCTGTTCCTTCGTCGTTTGGTTCAAAAAATGGGTCTGTAGACCAAGATCGACGTACCTGGTCCACGAACTGTGGTCTACCTACGATCCTGGCCGTCATTTGGGATCTTTAAGTTTTTTGTGGACCAAGACTACGGACCTGGTCGGACTGTGGTTCCACGTACGATCTATAGGTGTCCTCCATAGATGGCACTGCACTTCTGGAAAATCTGAATTTTGGTCTATCTAGTATACGGGTTGTTACATTATCTTCCCCTTGAGAACATTCTCTCTCGAATGAAGACTAAACTAGCGGAAATGGAGGGACACAGTTGCAATCCCTACATCTGAACACTGAGAACTGAATTCTGACTGAATTGAGTTCTAAGAACATGCAAATACGCTGGAGATGCAAGTATAAAATGAAACAACATTTTTCTAAGACTGAATTTTATGCATGACTGGCTGAAAAACTAAAGAGGAACTAGTACCTCAAACTAGAGTGGAAAAGGAAAGAGGTGAGGATACTTGGTTTTCATGGCTGCTTCTACTTCCCAAGTAGCTCCCTCAACGGACTGAGTCCTCTACAAAACCTTGACTAAAGCGACTTCTTTATTTTGAAACCTTCTAACCTGACGGTCAAGGATTTCAACTGATACATCCTCATAACAAAGACTATCTTTGACAGTCACACACTCTCCAATGGCATCACGGAGGCTGGATCACTCACACACTTCTTCAGAAATGAGATGTGGAAAACCAGATGCACTGCTGCTAGTTCTGTTGGCAACTCTAACTCATATGCCACTTTGCCAACCCTTTTCAAAATCTTTTAAGGGCACTGAGCTTCTCTTTCTTGCAAAACCTCATCACCCCTTTCATAGGTGACACTTTCAAGAAAACCCAATCATCAACTTGGAATTCTTGTTTCCTTCTCCTTACATATGCATAAGATTTGTGATGATTTTGGGTTGTCTTAAATTTATCTCTAATGAGTTGCACTTTATACATAGCATAAAGGACTGAATATGGTCCTATCAAAGTTGTTTCACCTCTTCAAACCAACCAACAGAAGATCAACATCTATGCCCATACAGTGCCTCACAAGGGACCATCTGAATGCTAGAATGGTTGTTATTGTTGTAGGCAAACTCAATAAGAGGAAGGTGATCATCCTAACTTCCCTTGAAATCAATCATACCAGCTCTCAACATATTCTCTAGGTTATGAACAGTATGCTCTGCCTGTCCATCCATCTGCAGATGAAATGATGTGCTAAGATTAACTTGAGTACCAAGACCCTTTTGAAATGACTTCCAGAAATGAGAGGTAAACTAAGGACCTCTATCTTAGGTAATAGACAAGGGAACCCCATGTAACCTCACAATTTTATTAATGTAAAGCTTGGCACAGTCCTCCGCCGAATCTGTAGTCTTGACCGCCAAGAAGCAAGAAGACTTAGTCAACCTACTAACTATCACCCAAATAGGGTCATGTTGTTTGCGAGTACGAGGTAACCCTATGATGAAATCCATATTGATCACTTCCCACGTCCAAGTAGGAATGTCGATCTCTTGAGTCATACCCTTGTTTTTTGATGTTCTACCTTGACTTGCTGGCAATTGGGGCACTTACTCACAAAATTTGCTATATCCTCTTCATGCCATTCCACCAATAGACTTTCCGCATATCGCGGTACATCTTAGTGTCACCTGGATGTATAGAATATCTGGAATTATGGGCTTCTGCAAGAATATGTTGTCTCAACTCACCAACATTAGGAACACACAATCCACCTTAGTAGCGAAGTACACCATCACCCCCTTGGGAGAAAACCTCAATTCTCTGATTGTGGACTGCACCCTTAAGTTCAAGAAATATTGGATCACTGTCTTGCTTTTCCTTAACCTCCACTACCAAAGAAGATTTTGCCCCATTCTAAACTATTACACCATTGTCTGATATGCTCATAAGGCGAACTCCCAAGCGAGCAAGCCTGTGAACATCCTTCACTAGTTCCTTCATTTATTCCTCAACATGGGATACATTACCCATAGATAATCTGCTAGAACACACTCATATCATAATTTTTAAGGAACTCAAGTCATCTTCTCTTGCGGAGATTTAACTCTTTCTGGGTGAACACATATTGAAGGCTCTTATGATCGGTGAACACATCTACATGAACACCATACAAGTAGTGTCTCCAGATCTTGAGTGCAAACACCACTGCTGCAAGCTCGAAGTCATGAGTTGGATAGTTATTCTCATGCAACTTAAGTTGTCTAGAAGAATAAGCTATAACCTTATCTCGCTGCATCAAAACACAACCTAGACCAACTCTGGATGCATCGCAATAGATCGCATAACCATCTGAACCCTCTGGTAGATTTAAACAGGAGCTGTAGTAAATCTAGTTTTCAATTCTACAAAGTTTTTCTCACAATCATCTGACTATTGAAACTTGACCATCTTTTGAGCCAACCTAGTTAATGGTGAGGCTATGGATGAAATCCTTCCACGAACCTTCTGTAATAACCCGCTAGACCTAAGAAACTTTTGATATCTGTAGTAGAGGTAGGTCTGGGCCATTGTTTTACTACTTTTATCTTTTGTGAATCCTCAGATCCCCTCGCTAGATACAAGTGACGAAGGAAAGAAACGAATTGCAACCAGAACTCACATTTGCTAAACTTAGTGAATAATTGACGATCTTTGAGAGTCTGTAGAACAACTCTCAAATGACTCACATGTTCTTCCTCATTCCTAGAGTAAATGAGGATATCATCAATAAAGACGATAACGAACAAGTCCAAGTATTGTTTGAACACCCTAATCTCAAATCAATGGAAGTTGCAAGAGCATTGATTAGTCCAAACGACATAACTACAAATTCATAATGACAATACCGATTCATGAAGGTTGTCTTCAGAATGTCATTGTCACTGACTCTAAGCTGATAATAACCCAATCTGAGGTCTATCTTTGAGAAATGACTAGCACCCTGAAGTTGGTCAAATAGGTCATCAATCCTGGGTATGGGATACTTATTCTTGATTGTGACCTTGTTCAACTGTCTATAGTCAATGCACATTATGAGTGAACCATCTTTCTGCTTTACGAACAACACCGGTGCACCCCATGGCGAAATACTAGGTCTGATGAAGCCCTTATTTAGAAGGTCTTTCAACTAATCTTTCAATTTCTTAAGCTTTGATGGAGTCATTATGTAAGGAGGAATAGAAATAGGTTGGGTATCTGCAAGGAGATCAATTCCAAAGTCGATTTCCCTTTCGGGAGGAACTCCGGGTAGATCTTCTGGAAACTCACTGACTATTGGAACTGAATCAAGAGATGGGTTTCGGAGTTGAAATCCTTGACCCGAATCAGATGATAGAGATAACCTTAGAGATCATCTTTCTGGCCTTAAGGTAAGAAATGGATCGACCCATAGGCGCTAAGCTACTACATTGCCATTCTAAGATTGGTTCGTTTAGAAATTGAAGACGAACAATCCTAATTCTATAATCGATTGAGGCAAAACATGAGTGTAGACATTCCATGCCTAGAATGACATCGAAGTCTACTATTTCTAACTCTAGAAGATCTATTGAGGATACTTTTTGAGAGACTTTGATAGGGAAATTTCTGTATACCCGTCTACTTATAATTGGGTCACCAAATGGAGTAAAGACTAAGAAAGGTTCTGAGAGAGTTTCTGGATTAACTCTGAATTGGAATGCTATGTAAGGAGTTACAAAGGATAGAGTAGCCCCTGGATCTAACAATGCATAAACATAAAGGTCAAAGATTCGTAACGTACCTGTGACCTACATCAGGAGAACCATCCTGATCCTGGCGAGCTTGAAGAGTTGTACCAGACGAGTTACCCTACTGAGTCGGGAGACTTGCTGGTTTTGTTGAAGTTGTAGACTATGCTCTACCATTACTACCTCCTTGACCCTGTATAGAAGGACAATCCCTCAACCTCTAACCAGGATGACCGTATCCAAACATCCTTCCTTTCCTGTGAGACACTCGCCTGGATGGTTCTTACCATACTTAGGACAAGTGGGGTAAGTCATGATGACTGAAACACTTCCCTAAGACTTAGAGCCTAGTGCCCTAACCTTCTAATCATATCTATTCTTGGAGGATGGAACACTAGCTGACAAAGGGGTTGGGGCTGAAAACTTTTACTGACTCTGCGAGCGATTTCCACCACCCGATTTCTGTTGAGAATAGTCATAGTTCCCAATCCTAGCCTTCTTATTCTCTTTGGCCTGTTCCCTAAGCTTATCACCCTCAACCTGCTGAGCATGAGTCATAAGCCTAGAGATATTCATATCTCCCAGCAACATAGAATTTCTACACTCTGTTTTCACCAAATTTGACACTTCATACAAGAACTTATTCATCTGAGCACTCGAGTCAGCAACCATGTGTGGAGCATACCTGGAGAGTTGGTTAAACTTGATCCCATACTCTTTGATAGTCATGTTACCCTGCCTTAAGTTCATGAATTCCTGGGCCTTTACTTATCTCAACTCTATTGGGAAAAATCTATCCAAAAAGGTCTTACTAGAGCAATCCCAAGTAATATGAGCTGTATTTTTGCCCCTATTTTCCTTCCACTGAGTGTACCAAATATGAGCAACATCCTTCAACTAGTATGATGCCAACTCAACCCGATCATTCCCAGTGACCTGCATCACCTCAAAGATCTTCTTGATCTCATCTATGAAATTCTGGGGATCCTCACTAGTCTGTGATCCTAAGAACTCAGTCGTATTTATCCTAACAAAGTCACGGACCCTAGCTGCTGTTGATCCACCGTTTGCATTCACATGATCTTGAACCTGCTAATTGTTCTGGTTGGCGACACTCTGAGCCAACATCTGAATAACATTCCTGAATTCAACATTGGAGACTTCCTGATCTGGGACTAGAGGGACTGTGTTTGCATTTCTGACATTCGCACTCCTGGCGTTAGCTCTACAAAGAAGCATGATCTGAAACATAAAACATTGAGTTAGAATGGAATTAGATCATACCTTACGCACAGTAAGAGTAACAAGACAGTGAAGTTTTTCTATAACCCTTCATAGCTTCTCTCTCATTAGATGTGGTGCACTTCACATCCATTAAAAAGATCTACTTTGTGAGGCTTTTCAAACATCTTAGGACACTTAAACCTAGTGCTCTGATACAAAGTTTGTCATGCCCCGAGCTACCCTCGAGACGCGGACACAGGACCTAGGACCACAAGTGATCCCAAGCTAACCCTGCTGGCATGATCATGAGCATATTAAAGATAATCAACTGGCGCGGAAGCTGAATCATAATTAAAATGAAAAGAGGGGGAATACCCATATACTATAACTAATATATATGAAAACTAATGAATTTAATACAAATAAGATATTAACTCAATACTAAGTTGAAACTAACTATGTCTGAAAATAGCCTCTAACCGATTAGAAATACTAAGCGTGATTTGGATGCTGAGAATCTGAACCTGCATTAGGAGAAAATGTAGTGCACGTATGCATCAGTACTAAAAGGTACTGAGCATACATGATAGAGTAAAGCTAAAATAATACATAACTAAACAAGCAATAAAGCAATGATATAATCTGAACATGATATACTGAATACTGAGATAACTGAATGGAGTGACCAACTTATAACATGCTGAAACTGAATACTAGATATACTGATAAATGGTCAATGCAATAGAATCTGACTGAACTATGAGAGATTCTAATAACCGATAATAAAACCACATGAGCTAAATGTGGAATCCGATGTATACAACCTATTGAGAGGATCCAATATACCATGGCAAAGGTATAAAGGCATTCTAGAGTGATCACTAAACTGATGCCCACAAAGGGGACTTCCAACCTACTTGGCTAGTAGTTTTGGGACTATTTGGGTACGCCGAACCCTAGTCCAACTCGGTATCATGATACTCCCAATGAATTTAGTGGTTACCTGATTATGACTAAGTTTCTGTAAATACTGGTAGCTCAAACTAAACGTGCAACTAAGAATGCAACAATTAATTGGATAATGATGCATTAATAGTTAAGGCATGTATATTTGAAATAACTGAAATATCTGACCTAGCATGTGTAATTCAAGAACTAAGGAATTATGAAATTAATGCAATAAATTGAGTAATAACATGGTATTCTGATTTAAAATATATAACTAACTAATCATGATAATCTGTTGAAGTTCTAGAAACCCTAGGTCTAATCATGATAAGGGAATCAATAATCTGACTAATATCTAGGGACCCAATGGGTGAAAGGAACCCACAAGTGAAATCCCACATACCTCATGATGAATTCCATGGAGAAATTTTTAGATTTTAGGGTTGGAACTAATGGAACCTTGTTGCGTTCTTCAACTAGGGTTCTTGACTTTTTTCTCCTCTCTTGCTTTTAATTTTCTATGTTTTGATTAACGATTTGACTTAGGTAAGTTTTAATTATGTTTCTACGGTTAAACTTACTAAAACCTCATAATTTAGGGCCTAAACGATAGCTTAGGGGTTAAATGAAATAGCAAAAGACCAAAAGACCCCCGATTTAACTGTTATCAAACTGAACGATGGACCTGGTCCACGGACTGTTGTCCTACCTACGGTTTGTTGGTCCTGGTCTTTTTCTGTCGACCAAGATCGACAGCCTGGTCCATGGAACGTGGTCCTATCTACGGTCCGTAGGTCCTATCCGTCGTTTGGTTTTGAGAATGGGTATGTGGACCAAAATCGATGGACTTGGTACATGGACCGTGGTCCCACCTACGGTCCAACCCGTTCCTTCGTTGTTTGGTTCAGAGAATTGGTTTGTGGACCACGATCGACGGACCTTGTCCATGGACCATGATCCTACCTACGGTTCGTTCTGTTCCTTCGTCGTTTGGTTTAGAGAATGGGTCTGTGGACCAAGATCATCGAACCTGATCCACGGTCTATGGTCCTAACTACGATCTGTAGGTCCTGGCTATCATTTAGGATTTGTGAGTTTTCTGTGGACCAAGATTGACGGACCTGGTCCACGGACCTGGTCCCACCTACGGTCCATAGGTGGCCTCCGTAGATGACACCTGCACTTTTGGAAAATCTGAATTTTGGTCTATCTAGTATACTAGTTGTTACATGCATCTTCTGGTGTTGATTTTGGCTTGTATCGAACTCAATTTTGCGTGTAACCAAACAAAACAAGTTCAACTTGATAGTTGTAGTTCATATTGAATGATTATGTTGGAACGAAGTCCTCCTTTTGACCAATTTTTGTTGCTTTTTGTAGTTGATACTTCCTTCTTCTTCTCATATATTTATAGTTGAACATATTTTTGAAGTTTCTCAAATGGTTACTACAATAATATAGGCACAACCAAATACATTAACAACTTGTTCAAAATCATAACTATTTTGAAAACATTCGACAACAAAAACTAACAAAAACTTAAGAATTCGACAACAAAAAACACCAAAAACTTGAAAGTAACTAAAGATGTCTATGAAAATTTTGGTTACACATACCTACATCTTTCATCCTTCACATTCTTGGTACGTTAAAATAGAATAAGCATTACAACAATCAAGACAATCAACTTCAAGTTAGAACATGAGATTTTCTTGTTCTTCTTCATCACCCGTTTGTTACTTTCAACACAACTTTCATATCATGCTAATGCTTTTTTCAACTCCATAAATTTTGTTTGTCAATTTCGAAATAACGTATTTGGATCTAATATCAACATCTTCACGATTCTTCATCTAAAGAACTTGCATACATTCTTCTAAAACATGTCATAAATTGGGAATAATTGATAAAGAAAAACAGCAACACATGTCACTTTTAAATTGGTTATTCACACTATAAACACTGCTTCATGCGTCTCTTGTACATGTTCATTAGGGGTGGGCAAAAATACCGAAAAACCAAAAAAATGAACCGAACAAAAAAAATTTGGTTTTTCGGTGTCGGTTCTTTGGTTTTTCGGTTCGGTGTCGGTTTTTTTCGGAACTTCAGTTCTTCAATTCGGAATTCGGTGCAAGGGTCCCGAAACTTCGATGCACCGAAAAACCGAAGTTTTATTTAATAAATTTAAAAATATAATTTATATTATATATTTTTGAATTTACTAAAAATATTTTCATTTTTAAAATGAAATAATGAATTGACTATACACTACAGTCAACATTTAACTAATTTTTACTAAAATTTCAAATCACTAAGACACTACCAATTAAAATACTAAAATGTAAACCCTAAGCCCAAATTAAACTTTTGAGTTTTGAGCCATCTTCAGTCTTCACTCTTCAAGCTTTCGCCTTTCTTCATCTTTCTCCGTTTCTCGTTGTCTTGAAGCTTTCTTCATCTTTCTCATTGTCTTCATACTTCAATCGAGAGCGTCGCCGACCACCTTCCATCTTCTTGTCGTCTCGTCTGAGAGCGCCAACTCTGAGCCGCCGACCGCCTTCTGGTCTTCTCGTCGTCTCTTCTTCAGAGGCTCATACCATCGCTGTCCGCCAACATCGAAAAATGGTATGTATTTCTCGAACCATTGTTGTCGACTCTCGGCTGAATCTTTTTTTTGCTTACCACTTTAGTTTTTTCTTTTTTTTTTTTGCAGATGGGGAATGAAATTGAAAATAAATTTGTTGTTGTTGGTTCAACTAATGACTTGCATAATGATGGAAGTGGAAGTGTTGGCACCCAACTTAAAGAAAAGAAAAGAAATAGCACCAAGATCGAAAGTTTGGAATCATTTTAATAAGGTTGTTGAGAATAGAGGTTGTTGATAATAACATGAATGGAGCAACTTGCAGGTATTGTGAATAATTTCATATCTATACTTCCACTAATGGTACAACTGCATTGAACCAACACTTAGCAAGGTGCTCAATTTTATAAGTCTACTATCGAAACTACTTCTCAATCAAAGATTCACATGCACCGCTTTGGAAATTTGAACAAGATGTAGTTATGAAGGCTTTAGTTGAAATGATAATTATGGATGAACTACCCTTTGGTTTTGTAGAAAAAGAAGGTTTTAAGAAGTTTATGAGTCAAGCTCAACCTCTCTTTAGAATTCCTTCTCGTAGAACAATAATAAGGGACTGATATGCACTTTATAGTGAACTAAGATACAATCTGAAGAAGTCTTTTAGAGAAATACAACCAAAGATTTGCCTCACCACTGACACATGGACCTTGATGGAAAAAATAAATTATATGTGTTTCACTGCTCATTTCATTGACAGAAATTGGGTGTTGCATAAGTGAATACTAAATTTTTGCCCCATATCTAGTCATAAGGGTGAACACGTGGTAGATGCTATTGGTAATTGCTTGCTTGATTAGAACTTGGATAACGTGTTTTCTGTTACTGTTGACAATGCTTCTTCAAATAGTGTTATGATGACAAAATTATCTAAGCAATTAGATATGTGGGGAACGAACATAATGGAGGGCAAGCATCTTCATGTGAGATGTATGGCTCACATACTTAACTTAATCGTGCAAGAAGGTTTGAAGGAAATTGATATATCTGTCAAACGAGTTAGGCAAATGGTGAGGTATGTTAGATCTTCTCCGGTAAGAACAAGAAACTTTGTGAAATGTTGTGAAGTTCAAAAGATATAATGTAGTGAAACATTGTCGCTAGATGTGCCTACTAGATGGAATTCTACCTACTTGATGTTGGAAGAGGAACAAAACTTTGAAAAGGCCTTTGATATATTTGATATTTTTGATGAACATTTTAAAACTTATCTATCTACTCATATTTGTGAGGATGGAAGTCTTTTTGGATTACTTGCATGTGATGATTGGGCAAATGTGAGAAGTGTAGTAAAATTTCTTAAAAAATATTATGAACTTATAATAAAGTTTTCAGGTTCACAGTATATTATATCTAGTGTTCATTTTGAGGATGTATGTGAGCTCTATGTATACTTGAAACAATGTCTTACAAGTGAAGATCTTAATTTGAGAAATATGGCTGATGGGATGATGATGAAGTTCAAGAAATATTGGGGCGCTCCTGATAAGATGAACTCAATGATTTATATTGCTTCTGTGTTAGATCCTTAGAATAAATTTATGTATGTTAGTTTTGGACTTGAAGAACTATTTAGGGAGGAAATGGGAAAGAAAGTAGATACACAAGTGAAGGCTTATATGGAAACATTGTTTGAAAATTATTTAAGAAAATATTCAAAAGAATATCAACATCAATCATCTCCATCTAGATCTACTTTATCGGATTTATATGGTTCATCTAGCTCTTGTTCTCAAAATTCGAGAACAAAAGCTTTGAGAACTAAGTTTTACATGAAGAAACAAAAGGAAAATAGTGAAAGTGGGGCTTCTAAGTCGGAGTTGGAGAGATACCTTAAAGAAGATCAAGAGCCTGAACATGATAATTTTGATGTCTTAAGTTGGTGGAAAGTTAATGCTCCAAGATTTCCTATTCTTTCAGAGTTAGCTCGTGATGTATTAGCTATTCCAATTTCAAGTTTGGCAACAGAATGTGCATTTAGTACCGGTGGGCGTATTCTTGATCGATTCAGAAGTTCTTTGACTCCTAAATGTGTGTAATCTCTTGTTTGTGGTCAAGATTGGCTTAGAAAAGAGCCTAATTCTATTTGTGTGGAAGAAAACTTGGAGAATCTTGAGAAACTTGAACTTGGTGAGTTTTCATATTGCTAGTGTGTTGTAAAACAAATCTACTTATTTATGTTGCTTGACATTTGTTTAAATTATCTTTAGAAATGGCAAACAATGGAGAAGATTCTTGCATTGTTGACGTATGATAACAATATGCTCTTTTGTTATTAATGGTGAGTTTTATAACTTTATTTGTTTGATATAAAATATCCATTTGTATCTTGAAATACTCTAACTTCTAACTAAGTTTCTGCCTTTTGATTTATTTTTTTTATTAGGTTCAACCATATCATCTCCTAAAGCTCATGTTTTGATTTTGAAAACATTGTGTGGTCGTTCAAGACACCAAAGAAGGGCGCTGTGACTTGTGACTCTGTTTACGGTTTACTGTTTTGTGGTGTCTTAAGACTTAAGCTGTGACTTACTGACTCATATTTTTGAAACAATTGTATTGTTTTGTGGTGCTCAATTTGTGACTTACTGACTAAAGTTTTTGAAACATTTGTATTGTTTTATGGTGTAGCATTGATTTTTATTTTTTTTTGTTGAAACTTGACCTCAGCCACAGATTTTTGATGGTGTTGTATTTATTTTTCTTGGAACTTGAAAGTGAATTTATCTCTCCTTTTTACTTATAGGAGTTTGAGGGTTGTTGGAAAGGAAAGAGAAATGAAAGAAGAAAGTGAAAGGTGTGGGGGATGGAGATGAGTTTAAAAGTATTGCATAGGTGTGGAGGATGTATGAAGATGAGCTTAAAAGATTGAAATTTGAATGAGTAGTTAATACGCTCAAACTTACTTCTCAAATAAGAAGTAAAGCGGTCGTGTCAAGTAAATAATCCAACTAATGAGGTTGGATCGTTCCCACGAGGAAAATAGTTTAGACTTAACTTCAATCTATTATTACTATTGTTCAATCAATTAATTCCTTGGAAAGCAAAAATGATAAAAGGGGGGTTTTCTATTTCTAAATAAATGAAAATAACTAGCTAAATTAAAGGAGACAACTAACAGCTTCAAATGTTGGAGTTTAATCAATTAATAAAAGTAACTAGGGTTTACGTGTTCCCCACAGGTTCATAACTTGATAATTCTAACTATAACAATTCTTTCCTACTATCTTGCATGCAAAGTGATAAGTTATGTATTTCTAAATCCTTGGTCCGGCATCTAGAAAATTTCACTCCGCACCTTGGTCCGGCTACGTGTGTTGCTATACTAACCCTTACATTTACCTCATATTAAGCATCATATTCGATATTTGACTAAGTTATTACCTCGTACCAATCAATACTAGCCTATTAGATAGTATACACTAAATCTATGTTGATAATTCTTTTCCTATTATCTACCTCCTTGGTCCGACAAGTAGCATTAAGGTGAGTCCTAACGTTGGCCATCCTTTAAAAAAGACTTCTAAGCGAAAGAATTATCAATACATGCAAGACACTATTCTAGAATTGTTATTTTAGTTAGGTTTTACCTCATTATTCACCTATGGTTCCCACAACCCTAGTTATGGAGTTTAGTTACCCATAGTCATAATCACAATATTCAAATATGTAATATAAGAATTCATGCACTTACTTCAATGAGAAAGAATAAAATCCAGAAGTTCACTTCATTAATAAAAAAAAATTACCAACAATCAATTACTGAAATTATTTGAAGAACAAAGATTCTCCAAAAGTGTAACAATAATCCTCAAGTCTAATCCACAAAAGAAGCTCAAATAATTCAAGAGTCTAACAAAGAGTCTAAAAATAATCCAGAGTCTAACCCCAAAAACGAGGTTTTTCGAACTATTTATCAAAAAATAAAAACCTAATTAAATAAGGACTCTATTTGCTGGAAATCTGTCAAAACGCGGCTGGGTCGACGGACCTCGCGACGGATCGTCGTGGTCACGACGGACCGTCATGGATTCCGTCGTCCCATACTTGTGCAATTTCTTCTGCTTCTCTCTTCATTGTCCTCGACGGCAGGTATGACGGATCGTCACAGGCACAACGGTCCGTCGAGGGTCTCCGTTCCAAAACACTTGAACTCTTGGAATTTGGGTACTGGGACTACTTCTCTGATCTTCATGACGAACCAGCAGGACGAACTGTCATGGCTACGACGGTCCGTCACGCACTTCGTAACCACACACTTGGTCAGAATTCCCTATCTTCCTTCAGCAGCTGCACTTACGATGCCACCTACGGACCGTCACGGGCACGACGAACCGTCACAAGCTCCGTAGGTGGTACTTTTCTGTATTTCTTGCTCAAATACCTCCGCATTCATCTTTTAGATAGATTTCCTGCAAATAAAGAGAAACTTACATAAAAATTAGTACAAAAAGGCTTTTGGACACACTAAACTTAAGGAAAAAGCATTAAAAATACCGTGAAACCACGATATATCAACACACTCTACTTAAATTCGTTGTTTGTCCTCAAGCGACGCACTATGACTCAATACAAAATCTTTGTACAATAGTATCCATGTTTTATCCTTCGCAATCATTTGTCTGTCAATCCCGATCAATCTCATCATAGTTATGCATGCTATCACTATTAGGCTTGAATTATGTGGAATCAGACCATGACATAGACTCACCATGCACTAACACCTATCCTCTTCAATTTCTCACCGAGGTGCTAATATTTCCGGTATTGCAACTANCATTTTTCACACAATGATTTCAGTTTGAGTATAAGGATTAATTTTCAACACTCACTCTCAGAACAGATTCACAACTCATTCATACATATTGCCATAAGCTTGCCCTTATTTTTACTGCTTTAAGTTCGCTACACAACGTTTAGGATCATGATAGGACTTTCTTAGCTTGTAACATAGGCTCAAGGTTAGGTAGGGTATATTTTGGTATACTTTAGTGACTTGTTGCCCTCCTTGACATATCAGCTAAACATACCTCTTTTCATCATTTTATTTCTCCCAATTTCCCATATTCTTTTACCTTGCTATTTTCCCTTCTTTCTTCATTTGTGTAAGTGACTCTCTTCTTTTCTTGCTTGTATTTCTTGTATTTTTTTATATTATTTTTTTAATTTTTTTTTTCACTTTTCTTTCAACTAATTCTTGAGTCACTTTACTTTTGTTCTTTCTCTCTCTTGGTTCTTTCAACCCCACTTTCCAAAGCATTCCTCG
The DNA here is from genome assembly GCF_001406875.1 of Solanum pennellii. Taxonomy (NCBI): domain Eukaryota; kingdom Viridiplantae; phylum Streptophyta; class Magnoliopsida; order Solanales; family Solanaceae; genus Solanum; species Solanum pennellii. The sequence continues at coordinate 31,567,519 of NC_028639.1, read as the reverse complement.
TAATAGCCACCCTCAACTCATGCCTTTGCCATGAGTCAAAGTACACAATACCCAAAGTTGGGTCAGGGCCATAAAAAGGTTGTTTACTGCATTAGTCACCCTCAACTTATGCTTTTGGCATAAGCTGAGGTGCACATGTCAAAGGAGGGACCAGGGCCAACACATTATTCCCAGAAAATATCAGTTGGGGTGAAAAAGAAAGGTATAATTTAAGCTCAAATCATTTGGATCAAAGAAGGATTAATTTCATTTGGTTTTCTTTTATTGAGGCTAAAAATGGGCTATATTGAACAAGGGCCTATGATCCTTTCCTAGTTGTCTATTACAACTTACTTTTAGCAGGACTAACCAGGCAAGTTCTAGCTCAGTACAAATAGTGGACTATTCAAATCTTCCTCACACTCACTTGACATCTCATTACTCTACCAGATTATCAGACACCTAGTTCGAATTTTAGACTTAGGGTCATGCAGTGGTGTACCTCTATGTCATGCTTAGAGCCACACATTTATCAATTACTATGTCTAGTCATGCATCATTTTCATTTTATCAGGATATCATTTTAGCCATCATGCTTCAGAATTAAACTATGTACACAAGATATAGACATACTGGTTCAACAGAAAAAATAATCAGTCTCTTGGGGAAAAAGAACACAGGCAAGAAAACCCCAAAAGACGATAGTGAATTGGGCTACTCAGACTTCACCCTAGCACTCACTTTCCATTTACCCCACCCCCAACAAAAAGACATGCAATTGTCCCCAATGCATAAAAAAATTTAAATACAAGAGTGGTAGGTGAAGCAAACCTGGGGCGCAAAGCGTCGACGATCAGCAAGCCGGTGGGTCCAGTTCCCTGGAACCCACTACCTCTGTAATCTGGACACCCTTAGTAGTGTCCTCAGCATCAACAGCACTATCAGCAGTGCCTCCCTCTATCTCCACATTTCTGGAGCTAGATGCCCCAGCAGCTAACTCTACTGCCCTCATCCGACGCGCCTCCTCATCAGCAAGCGAGGCTCTCCTCGCAGCATCCATCTCACGGAGCTCCTTTTTTCGTGCTCGAGCCTCATCTTCCTCTAGACCCCTACGCCTCTTGGCATGCTCTCGAGGGGGAGGTGGTGGAATCTCTGAAGTGGCGAATAGGNGTCAGCGGCTATGGGGGAAAGGCAGTGGCGGACAATCAACCATAAAAACTTCGTTGTGAAGGTCGGGTTAGCCTTCTTGATGGCTCCCTTCGGCTCGGTCACCCAGTCAGCACCCTCTCCATCAACAGACAAGTGCAGGGTCATCCACCTCTTGGTGGTCTCTCTCAGCGATGGCTCACGCAGGAATTGGCCATCTTTGACAATCTGCCATCGGTAGTCAAACTCGGCAGTGAGAGGGGTCCGATTAGNCTCGACCGGGGTAGTGTCAGTGGAAGCCGCCTGCGTAGCCGTGCGGGCCTGTGCTACCGTATCAGCCAGACTGTCACCAAGTGGAGGCAACTCTGGACGGGGGCCTCTGCGTGGAGCTAACTCATTGGCCTCATCCCTGATGAGGCCGATATCAACAGTGCCCAGCGGGGTCTTGAGCTGATCAACGTTCCATATAGGCAGACCTGCGGACCTGCATAGAGAAAATATCATGCACCGGAAAGGGTAAGTAGTTGTGACCTTAAAAGCCCTCTCGTGCATGACCGCCTGTAGAAGCCAAGCAAAGTCCACCTCAAACCCGGCTATCATCGCCGCCATCAGTACTGCACGATCCCATGTGACTATATTATCAGCGGCTGTGGGGGAAAGGCAGTGGCGGACAATCAACCATAAAAACTTCGCCGTGAAGGTCAGGTTAGCCTTCTTGATGGCTCCCTTCGGCTCGGTCACCCAGTCAGCACCCTCTCCATCAACAGACAAGTGCAGGGTCATCCACCTCTTGGTGGTCTCTCTCAGCGATGGCTCACGCAGGAACTGGCCATCTTTGACAATTTGCCACCGGTAGTCAAACTCGGCGGTGAGAGGGGTCCGGTTGGCATCAACATCCTCGCCGTATAGGTACCGGCGGATGGCACGCAGGGAGATATCAACCTGAATGCCACGTACTCGGACATGCTCCAGTGAGGCCTGCTTGGCGGGGGCAGCCCGCCTATCAATCTGTGATCTGAAAGTAGCCACGTAAGAGGCGTAGAACTCTCGGACCAACTCTTCACTATAACGTCCCAACGAACGCGCTGTCCACTCCAGTCGATGTCTGGTGAAGAGATTGTGGATCTCTGGCATAGTCGGGAGACTTCCCGTAAGGACCCGCCGCTCCAAAGTAAGTGTCCATGACTCCTTTGTCATTCAGAAACTTTGCATCGGAATAGACTTGATACTGCCCGTCGACACACCACCGGTTGGGCTGGTCGGTAACCGGGGTGAGAGAACGAGTCGGTGACCCGGGTGTGGATTCCGAACTGTTAGCCTCATCAAACGAGGCAGACTGTGCAGCGGTGGCGGGTGCAGGGACCTCAGCAAATCCGGAGGCTTCCTCCGACCACGAAACTCCTAAGGAGCCAGACGCTCCTTCTTCATTAGTAGCTGACCCAGAAGGTGTGCCGGTCAGTGTGCGCTCCTCATCAAAATGGGAAACAGTGACTACACCGGACGCCACCTTTTTGGGTGTGTCTCTAGTAGCACATGCAGCTCGGGATGGGGTGGAAGTGCCTGGGGGCACGTACTCGGGGTCACGCTCATCATCAAAGCCAATGACCAGGCGGGCAGACGGGGCGATAGACTTTGATCGCCCGCGTGCGTAGACTCGATCTTGTTTTGGTGCCATAATAGATAGTACCTGTAAAGAATCAATATTAGTACTAAAAGGAGCAAACAAGACAAGCAAAACCACACAAAATAAATAAAAGAGTTAAGATGTAATGACATTTCTATAGTAACAGTGAAACACGACGGACCAGGTGACGGCTCATCGTGAGTACGACGGACCGTCATGGGGTCCGTCGTGTCTTACTTAAACTATGTTATGTGGAGAACCCTGAAGGAAAGTCTCTGACAAGTATGACGGTATATGCAGTACGGACCGTTGTGATTATGACGGTCCGTCGTCGATGTCCATTGTGGGACACTTACAAAAAAGTATGGAGATCCTTAAGAGAGGGGTCTCTGACCGTCATGATGGCTATGCAGGACGGACCATCGAGGGTATGACGATCCGTCGTAGGTGTCCGTCAGAGGATACTTGGGAAAAGTATGGAGACCCTTAGGAGAGGGGTCTCTGACTGTCATAACGGTTATGCAGGACGGACCATCGTGGGTATGACAGTCCGTCGCATGTGTCCGTTGGAGGACACTTAGAAAAAGTGAGAGACCCTTAGGAACAGGGTCTCTGACAACCAGAACGGTTGTGCAGAACGGACCGTCGTGGGAACGACGGTCCGTCGCATATGTCCGTTGGTGGACACTTGGAGAAAATTGGATAGTGGGGTGTTAGGGCTGTTGGAACGGACCCAATGACGGTCCGTCGTGGGTACGACGGTCCGTCATCGGGGTCTCGTTCTGTAACTCAGTGACAGAACTGGGGATGCCCCATTCATCCCCTATGACCCAAATAGAATTGTTAGTGTTTTAACCTACATTTGTATAACCCAAATACCTAGTAAACTATCAATGCTAAAGCACCTATTTCTAGAGTTTTAACACGGCAATTTTGAGGATTCTCAACCTAGGTCAGACAAAATTTGTATCAAAGAATGAACCCATCAATAAGAACTAGGCTAGTACTAATTGATAAACAAAAATGCAAAGTAAATGGGTAGAAATCAGAGACATATACCTGAGAATATGAGAAAACAAGAGAGGAAGGCACTTGGTGATCAAGTAGAGAACCACAGCGGCAGACTCCGACTAGTAGCTAGTGAATTTTAGGAATTGGGGAATTTGGTAAAATGATCGGTTGTAAGAGAAGTAGGAAATGGGAAGTTTAAAAGGGAGGGAATGGGAGAAAGAGAGAAAGAAACCGTTCAAATGAAGGGGTGGGGGAATTTATAGGTTGAAAAATTTTAAAAATTACCAGCCGGGTCGGGTCGGGTATGCTCATTAATGACGCGACGAGACCCTGACGACGGTCCGTCGCTCATGCGACGGTCCGTCATTGATTTAGTCGCGTGTGCCCTAGTTTTGAAAATAAATGAAAGACGTACCTGGCAAGACGGATTCATGCGACGGTCCGTCGCAAGCGTGACGGTCCGTCGATGTATCCGTCAGCGACTGATGCAGAGTGATTTTCTGCAGAATTTCCTGGTGATGTGCCTGCAAATTTAAAACCCATTAGTAGAAAATGCTACCATTACTAAAAAGAAAAAAAAACTATAAGTATTGGGTTGCCTCCCAACAAGCGCCTGATTTAACGTCGCGGCACGACTGAGGACACTTGATTACTCAGCCTTCATTGAGATGGTATGCCTCTATCACTTCATTCACCGATGCAGTATGCCCAAAATAGAGTTTTACTTGTTCTCCATTCACCTTAAACCGCACTCCCTCCTTGGTTTCTAACTCAACTACTCCATGAGGGAATACTTGTGTAATCAAGTAAGGGCCGGTCCGTTTGGACTTGAGCTTGCCCGGAAGCCAACGCAACCTTGAACTGTCTAAAAGTACCAAATCCCCAACCATAAACTCTCGTTTTTCACTTTTTAGGTCATTATCCTTCTTCATCTTTTCTTTGTAGAATATAGCAGATACCGATTGGAGCTCACCACTCTGCCTCATGGACCTACAAATGTTGAAGGTCGCTTCGTCATTGTTCAATCGAAATTTCATCTGCCCCTTTTCCATTCAACTAAGGCTCTACCCGTAGCAAGGAATGGCCTCCCAAGAATAATAGGCACTTCAAAATCGACTTCACAATCAAGAATAACAAAATCTGCCGGAAATATGAACGACTCTACTTTTACTAGCATATCGTTAAGTATCCCTATAGGACTTTTCACTGTTCGATCAGCCATCAGTAGCCGCATTGCAGTGGGCTTTGGGTCACCCAAACCCAACTTCTTGTAAATCGAGAGGGGCATGAGATTTATGCTTGCCCCCAGATCACATAATGCTTTCGCAAAATGTAATGACCCGACTGTACAAGGAATAGTGAACGCACCCGGATCTTCTTTCTTTTGTACGAGAGATCTTGTAGCAATAGCACTACAATGCTGCATTCTATCATCATCCTCGAAAGTGACCGATCTTTTCTTTGTAACCAGATCTTTCATAAACTTGGCATAACCGGGCATTTGTTCTAGAGCTTCTACCAAAGGGACATTGATAGAAAGTTGCTTCAACAATGTTATAAAACGCCGATAGTTACGAACCTCGGTCTTTTTCACTAATATCTGAGGAAAGGGGGGTGGTCTAGGCATGGAATTACCTTTATAGGGACTTCTGCATCTTTTCCAGTGCTATTTTCTGCTTCACCACTACCCTCTACCACCTTATCATTATCCTTTCTCACCTTTTCCTCATTAGACGGCATAGGTGGGTCAATGGTTTGCTTACCACCCCGAGTAGTGATTGCCATACAGTGTGCATCATTTTTCAGATTATGGACAGTGTTGCTAGGAAGAGTGCCCGGTTGCCGTGTGTTCACAGTCGCAAATAATTGGGCCATTTGCAACTCGATCTGCTTAATCGATATTGCATGTGTATCGACTTTTTGCCCAATACCTGCTAAATCACACCTTAACTCTTTAATGTGCTCATCACTAGCATCGAACCTCCTCATCATTTTGTGCAACATATCCTCAACTCGCGCCATACTATCTCCACCATCCCTAGGAGTAACTTCACGATTTTGAGGAGGGACATAGGGCCCATTCCTATCATTTCTGTTACCATAGTTACCCCTGTTGAAGTTGTTGTCGCGGTTGTAGTTTCCATCTCGGACATAATGACCCTCACGGTTATAGTTACCATAGATCCAACCTTGGTTTCCTTGACCTTGGCGCCAATTCTCCTGATTTGAGCCTTGGGCACTCGGTCGGAAACCCCCCGTCTGCTCATTTACCGCATAGGAATCCTCCGCATAATAGCATTCATCATTTGGTGGTGGTGGTTTAGACAAGTAGTTAACTGCATTTATCTTTTCTGCACCCCCAGTGATATGTTTTAATACCAACCCAAGCTCAGTTCTCATCTGAGCCATTTCTTCACGAATCTCCTCTGTGGCTGGGTTGTGAGTGGACTACATTGCGAAGGTATTTCTCCCGGTATCTGACTTCCTAGTACTCCAAGCTTTATTGTTCCGGGAGATTTTCTCTAACTTTTCAGCAATCTCAGCATAAGGACACTCCCATAAGATCCACCTGCTATAGTGTCCAACACCGCTTTATTATTATCATCCTGTCCCCGATAGAAATATTCCTTCAGTGACTCATCATCTATACGGTGATTGGGGACGCTTCTTAAAAACGAGGTGAATCTATCCCAAGAACTACTAACTGACTCTCCTGGTAGTGCCACAAAGTTGTTCACTCTGTCTTTGTGGTTTAGTTTCTTGGAGACCGGGTAGTAGCGTGCTAAGAAAACGTCCCTTAGTTGGTTCCAAGTGAAAATTGAGTTGTAAGGGAGCTCAGTGAACCATATAGCAGCCTCTCCCGTCAGTGAGAGAGGAAACAGTCTTAGCCCTATTACATCCAAGTCCAAGTAAGGCCTCCCTACACAGCTTTTACACACTGCCCTTACCTTAGCTATATGGGCATGTGGGTCCTCAGAAGGTAGCCCTAAAAACAAACCTCTGGCAGTGAGCATTTGCATCAGGCTACTAGTTACCACAAA
>NC_028639.1:31560301-31560390 GCF_001406875.1 Solanum pennellii | reverse complement strand
TAAAACAAAGTAAAATCAAGAAAACATCAACTAAACTATAGTAATAAGTTTAAGTTAATCTAAAAGCTACTTTCCCCGGCAGCGGCGCC
>NC_028639.1:31541464-31558425 GCF_001406875.1 Solanum pennellii | reverse complement strand
GCACTCCGTAACCCCACACTTGGTCAGAATTCCCCATCTTCCTTCAGCAGCTGCACTTACGATGCCACCTACGGACCGTCACGAGCACGACAAACCATCACAAGCTCCGTAGGTGGTACTTTTCTGTATTTCTTGCTCAAAAACCTCCGCATTCATCTTTTAGACAGATTTCGTGCAAATAAAGAGAAACTTACATAAAAATTAGTACAAAAAGGCTTTTGGACACACTAAACTTAAGGAAAAAGCATTAAAAATACCGTGAAACCACGGTATATCAGTAGTTAATCAGATGTTTAGAGGTGAACCTTTATATAATTGTATGGAAATATGGCAATTGGGATGAATATTGCAGAGGATGTATGGAACGTGGAATTGCAGAGGATTAGGATTTAGGAGTGTAATTAGGAGTGTATGGAACGTGCGTCGTGGGATGAGTATTGCAGCGGATGAAACTATTAACACTTTGGCAGATTGTTCTTACTACTTAGCAGTTAGCAATATGGCAATTGGCAGTCATTCAACTATCTTATATTTAACTAACACATGATGAAACTATTAACACTTTATTTTATTCCCTCTTTATTTTTATTCACACCGAATAACCGATTAAAAAATGTCGAACTATACCGAACCGAAGTAGAAAAAATCGAACCGAACCGATCTAGTTTGATATAAACTATGGTTCACACTTTTCTCAAATTGAATACCGAAGAATCGAACCAAAATTTGATTGAACCGAACCGATGAACTGAACGCCCACCCCTAATGTTCGTAACCCAGGTGAGAGAATGGGTCAAAATGATCCTTTCACAATGATATTAGAAGTTTTTGTAGGGTAATAAAACAGTTGCAAAATTAAAGTGTCTTTTTAAAAATCTAAAACAACTACAGTGGTAATTTTGTCTTTTCTCTGCCTAGAATTAAGCATTATATCTATTATAGGCTTAATACAGACATTATTGGTAGTGATACATCTTGCACCTCTAGATGTCAGACATCCAAGAGACATAAAATTTGAGAAATAACGGTACTTTAAGCCCTAATTATCAATTATAGTGATCGTTTGAGTAATTATCAATCATAGTAATAATTTGATTCATTATCAAATGTAACAATAATTTATGCCCGTTTGGCCATGCGATATGGTATCATGATATGAAATCATGAGATGAAATTGAAGTTTTGTTTGGACATGCGATATGGAATTTTGGTGTTGTATGTTTTCTCATAAACATAAAAATTCCAAAAGTTCTAATTATTACAAAGATATTTGTTCTCCACTAAAGTAATTGTTTCGACCTAACTTTCACTTCTCATCAATATATTTGAGTGAAAATAAACCACATTTCACGGGCTCTTCAAGATTTTATTACTCAACAATCGTGAAGTGTGAGTTAAAGTGACTGTAAATTGGTGAGAATAATAAATTTTATGTCGGTGAGAATAGTAATGATGTGATTATAAATTTTATTTACATGTGAAATAAATGGTTAGTAGATATAAATGTCCGATTGTTTTTAACAAAATATAAACTTGTGGATAAATTTTTGTATCAAAATATCTCAAAATCATGATATGGTATTCCCGTATGATTCCGTATCATGATTTTTGAAGAATTAGAATCACATTTGATGATATGAAATCATGAGATGGAATCAGCGCAAAATCACATGTCCAAACGCTGATTCCATCTCACGATAGCCATATCGTGATATGATATTGCATGGCCAAACGCTTACTTAGAAAAAACTTACAATACAGCGTATCATTTTGCTTTGTATATGTTCTCTATATCAGAGTGAATAAACACAACTCTGAAATGGATAAAACTCTGGCTGTGTGTGTATATATATGTATATATATTTTAAACTCACTATTTTGAGTAAATATATTTGATCGCTCGAGTAATTTTTCCCATGTAATACACGTATGATCAGATCCAATATGCATTTGATGGAATTCCAGTATGACACAATACAACTTACCCATAAATCCTGATTTCAACATCTGACTCACATAAAGGAAAAGAAAAGGGAGGAATAAGAAATCTCAAAACCAGATCCAGACGTACACTTTTTAGAAAAGAATGCACACAGATCTGGATAAACACTAAGAAATAAATGTACAGAGCAACTCATACTCTTCAACTAGACAAAGAAAACACCCTGCAGGTACACTCTAATAAGGCCACCAATCTGGCTTCTTCACCAAGATCTCATTATACTCCGGCCTTGAAGTCTGGGATAAGAAGAAAGAACATAAATTCTAAAGATAAAGTGTTAATGCATAATTTAAAGAACATAAATTTTAAAGACCAAGTGTTTATGCATGATTACTAAACCTGGGAAATGAATATAAATCTTGCACTAACAAAGAAATAGATCGAACTAACAAATTCATTATCTTTCACGATTTTGAATCTCAGTAACAGAACCAAATCATATGAAACTATAGACTGAAACACCTCATAAGCAAATCTGATCATTTTAAATCACAATGATCACCAACGTTCCCAGGTTTTCCTCATTATCATGTCTATATTTTCCAGAAATACTTTTCAGCTCTAACTATACCATCTCTATAGTCATGGTTGGATCTGAATGGCCAATTCTGTGAACTGATATAACAAGAGTACAAAATTAAGATACTCTACTACTCCAAATAAACAACAACTAAGTCTCAGTCCCAAACAGGGGCGGAGGCATGGGTATCCAAGGGGTGTTATCCGATACCGCTTCGTCGGGAATTTATTGTTTTATATATGTATAATACAATATTACAATGCTACAGCCTACAACAAGTATGGATCAAATACTAAAGAGATGACTTTGCTAGCATAATTGCTTCAATAGCTCACCAGTATGGACATTCAATATTTTCCTCAAGGTTATGCGTTCAACCCCACTCAGCAACATTCTTTTTGAAAGTCTTGTTATGAAAAATGGAGAAGCCAACAAGGCTTGAACCCTCAAACATCATGCTTAAAAGGGAGAAACCAATACAACTGAGCCAACTCCATTGAACTTAAAGTACTGCTAATATTATATTTAAGTGCAGCTCGACTTGCAAGCCAATAAATATTTATATAATGTTGTGGCATTGAATTACTCAAGCAACTTAGCTAGTATTTAGCCATAAATTTTAGGTGAAACTTGAAAAAAAAATCCGTTTTTGGAATTGTGTTTGGATATACACTTAGCGTGGAAAAAAAAGCTAAAGTTTCACGAGTGAAAGTGAAATTTCACCCAAAAAATTGGCCTGATTTTTGGAACTTTAACTTTCTTTGAAGATAAATTTTTCAAAATGACCAGATACATGAACAAACAATCTTTTCAAAAAAAAAGAAGTGAAAATCTTATCTGCAAAATCTATAGCCAAACAGGAACTTAAAATCCTAAAAGTTTGAAAAAATTACTCATTTATTTGAGATTCACTTTATCTTCAAATTGGCTTCCTAGACTTTCTTTCAACTTCTCTAGCTTGAGATGAAAGGGGCGGATTCTTGCATACCGAGAAAGAATTGAAAAAAGGTTCACTTTACAATTTGTAGTATTTGGAGATTATAGTTGTTTTGTAATTTTTGGCGAATTAACATGGTGCGTGCTGCTCTTCCAATTGTAGCTTTGTTTGTTTTTTCATCTTTTTTTCTTTCCAATTGGAATTTCTAGAAAACATTTATCAAAAAAGATTTGGGTGGGATCTGATGAAGATCATCTAAGCTTCATCGAATTTGTACATTAATTTGTAATGCAACTTGAATTTAGCTTTCTGAAATATGCTGTCATTATAGTAATATTTTATTTCATCTCTTTAATGTCGACAGCGCTTACGAAAACTCTCCGTAAGCTACTGGTCCCAAACAAGTTATAGTCGGCAAGGTATGGACAGGGTGAATTATCTCAAATAATACTCCTCCAAAACTTATTTTTAAATTAATTGTACCATTGCCCCTATACATCAAGGCAATAGGTAGGGTAAATCACAAGTAGTATAGACTCGGTATAGACACCAACAAGTACTACTCCATCCTGCAATCTCATCACTCTTTCTGAAGCATTAATGTGCCCCCAACTATTGAGAAAAACAGAAAAAGGGAGAAAATTAAGGACCTATTTTCTCAATAAAAGCTTGGAAGAAAACAAGGATGAACAACTTGAAAACTCATTGAAGGTCACATATTGAATGTAAATCATCCATGGTGGACTCGTGAATTTATTTTCTCTTCCTGGAGTACCCCCCTCTGTATACATCTTTAAGTCTCACATTCCCACTCAAGACTTTATGTACAACTAGGAAGCATGATATAGCTTTCATGTTTCATTCTATGATCTCAAAACTTGCTTCATTTATTCTTTTTTGATGACTAACTGAATACTAGCTTTCCTTTATGAAACCAAAATAAAAAGACCAAGGTGTTGCATACAATACTCAAGACCATCTGCCTAACTTCATGTAGAAATAAACAAGAACATAATTCTAAAATCATTGCAACACTGGCCATCGGACTGTTGTGTCTGGAAATAGACAGTTTGAGTCATCTTTTTTGAGAAATTAATTTTTTGTTGTTGAGAAAGACAGTTTCAGTAATCATGTTTCTTGTTCTAGGGGGTCTGGATGAAGGTGCAAGTTAGACACTTCAGGGAAGTTGGTCTGAATTGAAAAGAAAAAGTGGAATATCTTGAAAAGAAAAAGTGGAATATCAGATGTTCCCACTTTTCCGATGATAATTGTCTCTAATGCCCAAACCATTTCATTTTTGGGATACAGAGAGATGCATTATAATCGGTAAATGTCTATACATATCTTTTTCCCCACAATTCTAAAAGGTCTTCTGACTGTATCTTTGTTTCTAGAGATGATGTGTTCGCATGTTCTTTCATGTCAAACACAATACTCATATCTAATTCCATCCGACGTGGAATAACAAATACGTTATCATGATCAAAGAAGCAGGAAGCTGAACTCAGAAGGACCTCATCTCAACACATACATTTTCTGCTAACATGGATGTACATGAGAGCAACAAACTGCAGCTGGACCATATATCCCTCCATTTTCTCTAAGGATATCACTTCAGGCAGCCTATGTAAAAAAGACTGACTGCAAATACTTCCACCAACCCCCAACACTCCCCCCACCCCGATCGCACAAGAAGAGGCTTTTTGAAGCTTTTCCCTTCTTGAAGAGCATAAAGTTAACTACGAAGGAGAAAAATAAATAATGGCTACAACCATGTCCCATTAGTTCTGCAGCTTATACTCAAAAGTTCAATAGATATGAACAATTGGTTAAATCTGATAGAGGAAATAAATAGTGTTATTGAAGTGAATTTATGTTGAATTGGCAAGAAAACTAATAAAGCTCCGTGGGTTAATTTAAGCTATTTAAAACTAATATAGCTCCATTGGTTAATTTAAGCGATTTATTATTTGAGTGCTGGAGTTGAAGAGGTAATCTGCCTGAAGTGAAGATAAGGCAAAGCTATATCAACAAAACTTGAGCAACTTTACACTACAACAAGTCATGTTCCCTTTTCACATACTAAGAGCGATTTTCTTTCCTCTTTCTTTTTGGCAATAGTTCGAAGAATACCGATTAATTAATTTACCTTAAGGATTCCAACACTAGCTTTTGGGATATCCCAATACAGGAGAGCCATGAAGAATGAGGATTTGAGGTAACACAATAGCAACTAGCTTTTAAATAATGAAGAATTATGGGGAAGACATGTAATGCTCCATACCTTCTAGCATGTGCACGACTAAGTTGATGTTGTTGAAACTATCCAAACACGGGAGTATAAGGTTATAGTGAGTCAATACGTTAAGGGTTCAGTGTACTAAAGTAAATGTGGTGTTTAATCAAGTTTGAAGGCTAGGATAACTTGTTCCCAACCAAACGACCCCTTGGAGCAAAAGCCAATTTGGAAGTTGCATTCTTGACAATTGCTTTAAGTGACCTTGATTTTGGACTAACTTTAAATGAGAATATCACAATTTATGGAGAGTTTGAGGCTGAATTTCCTATCAAATGAAAGGCCAATAAATAAAGAGCTCATCAATCCAACTTTGGATTAAGAAATTACACGCGTTTTACTACACCTGCACATAGCCCAAGTGCTCGCGATGAACATGCAATGCGAGGTCCACTGCATGCAAATTGGGTGTGATGGAGATCTCACAATGCCTAAGCCTATGTCGGCCAGAAAATTAAGTTTATAAGTTGCAATTTAGGGACTCATTTGCCCTTTACCTTGGGCGAACTTTGGGTTGTTCCCTCCCTCTAGATTTCTTCCCTCTCCAACACACTTAAGCTCGTGGTAAGTAATTTATCAAGAATCAAGTGTAAATCTTTATGTAAAATTATGAGAAATACTAAGCTAGCGTTTGGTCATACCAAATAGTCTTGGCAAATATTATTTGGGTAAAAATTTGGATGAAATTTCACCATCTGTTGGCCATAGTATTTGGAAAATATATTTCACTTTTTTAAATAAATATGATTTATACCCATAAGTCTTAAAAACTATCAAAACTAGAGTCGTCAACATGGGATAGGCTTGTTGGGCCGGCCTGGCCTAACCCGGGATTTAATAGAGGTGGGCTATGATTTTTGGAGCCCATTTAAGAAAAGGGCTTTTTAGCCCGACCTGAATAAGCCTGCTGATTTGTGGGGCTTGAAGGCAAGTTTGTTCTTGACTTATTCTATGATTTCATCTAGAAACCAAGTGTGTGTTCTAGATGATTTCAAGAAGAATGGGGAATCTCTATAACTGAGGCAAGTTTCTAACCCCTCTTTGTCTCTAAGCTCGGGTGAGCATTTCTAGGCGTAGGTTAGTAAGAACTTAGGGGACGGTGATTGGAAGCTGTGAGTTTGTGTATTATTTGTCGTATCATAAATCTTAGAGGTTGTTACATGTTGATAACAATCAGAGGGACAAAGAAAGGAAATAAGAAAAGATATGTAGGTTAATACCGAGGAATTGAAATTATGGGCAACAAGGGGCCAAAATTCTCACCTCCCAATTGATTTCAACACCAAAAAATCAACCTTACTCAATAAGTTTTGGTACGTGTTCAATTGAGAGGTGAGGGTTTCAGCCCCCTGTTGTCCATAATTTCAATTCCTTAGTATTGACCCACATATCTTTTTTATTTTCTTCCATAACAATGCAGGTTTAGACATGCAAGACAACGAACCACCCCACTAGCCACTTGCTTAAAATTCAATTGGTAAGTTAATGAGCTCCATCTCTTTTTTGGAGCCAGTTGTTTCTGGCACTTGTCACATGTATATATATTCGGACATTAAAGGTAGGTCGGAGGCTAACGACTCTGCCCCGGCGAGTATATCAATTGTACAGTTTTAACATTCTAGTAGAGGCTTCATAAACCACTGGTATGTTTCATATGTCAACATATATTATGTCAACATATATTCGTCAGTTGTACTTATTGTCAGACAGGTGAATTGGGCTCGTAGCCCCTCCATATGTACACATAGTTGTTTCTGTTGGCATCATAATACTATAACATGCCTTCTTATATTTCCAGAATGTCATCTGATTCAGTATAGATATATATGTCACGCTCATATGTCTAATAGGGTTATCCAGCTCAACAGGTTGGGATGTAACAAGACTCAAGAGGGAGGGACAGGTAGAAGTAGGTTGCATGCCAAGATGGAAAGACCCTTTTAAGATGATGTATAATCTCATTGAATTGATGAGAGGGACAAATTTTCCCAGCAAAGACTATATGGATACCTAGACACCTGTTAAGGCTGCTTATTTTGCATGGACAGCCGTATGGCAAGTAAACTCACACCAAAGAACCTAAGAAGGAGAGATTATACATACTGATATTTGTGTAAGAAAGAAGGCGGAGATGGGATCCATTTGTTGTGGATTAAGATGCTGAATGAAAAAGGAATAACTACTTTGTTCCAAAGCAATGTGGAGAACCTTTTCATGAGCAGAGAAGGAATCCAGATAAGATCAGACACAGAACTTGGATGGCATATTTATGACTGATATGGACGATTTGGAGAAGAACAAATAATATTTTTTTGCATGATGAACTTCGTCCCTGACCGAAAATAACATGCTCAGTTTTTATTTACATTTGGGTAAAGAAGATTGAATATCTTATGTAGAAGTAAAGTTATAATAACTCCTCTACTTGTATAGTTTATCCCTTTGTATGCACTATTTTATTAAATAAAATAGGACCTAGTGTTGCATTATGATCTCTAAACAAAGCCTTACGGTATTAGAAGATGTCTACCCAAACTTACATCCCCGGGCAGCTTTCATGTTATACTAAAGATTGAGGAAGATCATATACCAATGGCAGTAGGTTCATTATGTTTTAGTTCCAGATGCATTTGAGAATCCTTCATTGCTCGCTTCACACTTTACTTCAAAATCTGTTTGTCAGTTGTACTTATTGTCAGACAGGTGAATTGGGCTCGTAACCCTCCATATGTACACACAGTTGTTTCTGTTGGCATCATAATACTATGACATGCCTCCTTATATTTCCAGAATATCATTTGATTCAGTATAGATATATATGTCACGTTCATATGTCGAATAGAGTTGTCCAGTTCAACAGGTTGGGCCGTTGGGTATGACAAGACTCAAGAGGGAGGGACACATAGAAGTTGATTGCACTCCAAGATGGAAAGACCCTTTTAAGGTGATGTATAATCTCATTGAATTGATGAGAGACAAATTTTCCCAGCAAAGACTATATGGATGGATACCTAGATACCTGTTAAGGCTGCCTATATTGCATGGACAGCCGTACGGCAAGTAAACTGACACCAAAGAACCTAAGGAGGAGAGATTATACATACTGAAAATTTGTGCAAGAAAGAAGGCGGAGATGGGATCCATTTGTTGTGGATTAAGATGCTGAACACAAAAGGAATAACTACTTCGTTCCAGAGCAATGTGGAGAACCTTTTCATGAGCAGAGAAGGAATCCGGATAAGATAAGACACGGAACTTGGATGGCATACTTATGCTGATATGGACGATTGGGAGAAGAAGGAAGAATAGCTTTTTGCGTGATGAACTTTGTCCTGACCAAAAATAACATGCTCAGTTTTTGTTTTACTTTTTTTGATGAAGTAATTAGTTCTATTGCAGGCATCAAGTAGATGCATAATAGTTACAAAAGCTTAGTAGCAAAAGGTCAGCTCTCCTTTGCATTGTTAATTGAGAATCAGGGAGCGGACATGGTTCAGAAATGAATCAGGGCAATCTAGAGGAGATAAATAAAGTTTTTGTTTTACTTTGGGCTAAAGAAGATTGAATATCTTATGTAGAAGTAAAGTTATAATAACTCCTCTACTTGTATAGTTTTATCCCTTTGTATGCATTATTTTATTAAATAAAATAGGATCTGATGTTGCATTACGATATCTAAACAAAGCCTTACGGTATTAGAAGATGTCTACCCAAACTTACATCCCCAGGCAGCTTTCATGTTATACTAAGGATTGAGGAAGATGATATACCAATGGCAGTAGGGTCATTATGTTTTAGTTCCAGATACCTTTGAGAATCCTTCATTGCTCGTTTCGCACTTACGCTTCCAATACCCTGATTCAAAGTATTTGAGCCAAATGCATGCCTAAATTTATCCCATCGAGAGAATTCAGGGTCTTGGAATATAGAAAATTATACATATGTCTAAAAACTTTAAACCTTGGCTCCAGTCCAGAAGCTGACACTTGCTGGTACTGTTTACTACTTTGTTCTGTCAAGAAAAGAACCCAGTTTTCCCCCTTCCCACTGATGCAATGATTTCTAGGTATAACAAAGAACCAAAGTTGAAACTACTTTATTACCACAAATCTGAAATCACAACAATCTAATGCCCATCCCAAAAAAGACCACAATCAAAATGGGCATATAATATGAAAAGAAGAGAGGGAGATGCTAACCAGATCCTTGAAAATGACATATGCTACAACGAAAAAGAAGACGAAGAGGATCTCAAACTCTGCCAATCGGACGAAATCAAATACAGAGTCCACAGCTCGAGTCAAAATCGACCGCGACGGTACCTCGTCCCTTCTTCCACCTCTAGCTAACCTCTTCGCCATTGTTTCCGCAAATACACTAAACAATTACAAATGTTGAATTTGGAAAAGGGACAGCCATCATCTCTGAATTTCAACAACCATTTGGCTACCACTTTTACACGTGCCCCAAATTTCAGATTTTAACACCATCAAATGTCGATTCAATTGGGTGCACCATCTGCCGTGTCATGTTTAGTTGACTAGGTACGTAATCGGATGTAATTGATAAAATAATTATCCTCTCCAATTTCTCCGGGCGTAAATTGATAATAATTATAATTTTTTTATGAAATAATATAAATTATGATGAAAAATAAAGTAGGGAAAAGAGAAAAGACTTCTTATTTATCTTGAAGTATATTCGGAATTCATCGATCTTCTTTACAATGAAGAAAAATTCTTAATTTATAGGGAAAATCTAAGTTGGTCCCCAAGTAGGATTCCTAACCATATCCTAAAAGGACTCCACATAATTAGACATTCACTATAACACAAATATGTTTATAACACTCCCCTTGAATGTCGGTAAATTATGTGCCTCGTTAAAATTTTAGTAGATAAAACCAAGTGGGAAAAAAATCTAGTGAAGAAAAAAGAGTATACATATCTAATAATACGCATTATAGATGCCTCATTAAAAACCTTACAAGGAAAACCCAATGGGACAAAACTTTGTGAGGGAAAAAGAGTACATCGCGTATCAACTCCCCCTAATGAGAACATCAATCCAGAGACTTGAATCTTCGTTTTCCAAGCTTGTGCACCTTCTTCTTGAAAGTTGTAGTTAGTAAAGACTTGGTGAATAAATCAATTATAGTATTACTTGAACAAACATGTTGTATGTGGATATCACCATTCTTGGGAGCTCATGAGTGTAGAAAAACCTTGACGAAATATGTTTTCTTCTGTATGCTTTTATGAATCTTCCCTTCAAGATCAAAGATTTCTGAAAGTTCTTTACTTTAACTTCTTTAAGCAAAATAATATATTGCCTTTTGAAAACTCTTAAAGAGTTTCAATTTTATTTATCAACTTACATAACAATACTTGTATATGCTTCATGCATTTTGAATCGATTTAATCCTTATAAGGACGATAAATAAGTTTTTCAAAAACTTGTATATGCTTTAGATTTTGAACTCATCGGATATTTTCATCTCAATTTTGTTAAGTGACAACGTTCAATGTTAGATATATGACATCTTCTAGTGCCTAGATTGCAAGTCAAATAAGCTTTACGCTTACCAAGATGCACCATTCCACTTTTCACTTGATAATTATTTCTACACCAGCATGCTTTAATAGTCGTAAAATTTGTATCATAATAATCTTTTACAATATTACGTGATATTGTATCAACGATACCGTCAATGATATATCATTTTGCATTGATTCACAATACGATATAATTTATTGAGATCTCATCACTTCATTATTTTTAGGTAGCTACCCCTCTCATGAGGTTTTATAAAGTGTTATGTCGTAAGATCTTCAAGAGCACATTTTATCCTTATTATGATCATTTTGATTCTTTGATCCTCTCCCTTTTTCAAGGATTATTTTATTTAAAATTGATTAGTCTATCATGCTTCATACATGTCATATATTTTATCATTAAGGGACATTCAATAAAAGTATTTACAACTCTTCTATTGCTTCTAGTTTCCCCCTTATGTTAGACAAACTAACATGTATCTCAATCATTTGGAGAATCTATCTTTGTGCATCATTGTATATTCATTGATTATATATTTACTACATACCAAAATAATCAGATGGAAAATATTTGGTCTTTGACCATAAATCGATTGAAAGATAATCTGATCATAATTTATTGGTTTGATGCATACAATTACTTTTGTATGCAGTATCATATTTCAGATCAACACATGGAGCTTTATTTTCACAAGCAATGATTTCACTATCTTTGACATTTAATGTCACAGCATCTTGAGTATTTATCAATATTATCAAGATAAATTGTCTTGATTACATATTCTGAAATTGTGCTCTTAACTCAATTTTTTTTGTACAAACAATTTTGTGAATGTCAAACTACAGGTTGACAACAAACATACATGTGATTATCTTATAAATACATCTTTTTATCATGTCACATGATAGGTGAACCGGCCCATATTCACCTTTTTTATTTTTCAAAATTTAGAGATTTAATCTCAACATTAGTTGATCCAATCAACTTGTCATGAGAACAAACAACAAAAGAATTCTTGAAGAATCTTCTAGTTTTTCAATGTATGTTCATTACTTAGTATGCACATCTTTAGGATGATCAAGTTATTCATGCCAACTAATAGATTATTCGTACTTGTAAACTCCAAGTTTATTATATCATGTGTCTTTTTGCTTTAGTAAATTCTCAATTTATTACTATTATATGAGAAAAGTTCAACTTTAATACTCTGAGAGTACATTTCAAATATTTTTTCCTCAATTACTCTACCTCTTCTAAAGGTGAGTCATGATCCCATCACTAAATAGACTACTCTGATTATCAGAAAATTATGCATATAATCGTATTATTCGTGCCAGCATTTTTTGCAAATATCAAATTGCGAGATAACAATTGACACACATGAGACCATCAAGAAGAAACATCTATTAGGACCATTAAGTATCTAAACAATCCACTAGGTGGATGAATATGTCCACAAATATTTGTATACGTTCTTACAATGCAGAGGATTCAATCTCAACTTTCATATATGATGGTCTCCCAATTAACTTATCTTGCTAACAAACAGTACAAGAAAATTCACCATTTAAAAAAATTTAGTTTCTTCTATGGATGTCCATTTTAATTTTCCATAATTCGTCTAAACATTATAGACTATCGATGTCCTAGACAATCGTGTCAAACTAAGAAAGTATTGAAATTAGTAAACTTCTTATTTACCATAGAATGTGCTTCAATTGCACTAATTCTTGTCCAATACAAGCCTGAAGATAAAACATGAAATTTTCTATAATAAATGTCTTCTTAGAGACAGACATTCTTGGTGATACCACATCATTGACCAAAGGTTGCTATCTTTTTCACGTCTAGCATGGTGGCTTATCACCTCATTCACTTTAAAGGATCTGTATTTTTAGCATTTATCAGAAGTTCTCATTCTTCATGAATGGAACACAAACATGTGAGCTTATCAAATTATAATAGCTTTAGTACCTCATTCCATATTTATGTGCATTATTCAATCACTTGTCTTCTTTCAGACATATTATGCACTAATACCACATTCACTTTTGTAATGGAGTAAATTCAGTAAATTTCATGACTCTTCATCTAAAACACATTAATTTTTCTTTAGTCATTATTATATCATCAATATGGTGCATTAAGACTCAAATTCAATGTCTTATCCATATAAAAGTGTCTTAGGTCATAAATCAAGACTTTAACGCAATGTCTTACCCTCTTTGTGCGATTAGAGATAAATACATCGTCTTATTCTTTTGGTGCGATAAAACTTAAATCTATCGTCTTACCCATAATGAGGCTCAACCTCAAGCCTTCAAAATAATTGTAATTTTATCGCTTTTGATGATCATTAATATAATCGTACATTATAATTACACACAGAATTGAGATTATTGATTTCTTATAATCAACATTAATAGTTAATAAATATAGCTTAATAGATCACATACCTCATATAAAGGTTGAAAACATACCTTTCACTAAATTGTGTTTATTCAATTATTAAAATAAATTAAGGAATTCTCTTCTCATCTTGAAGATATAAGAACCTTATCGCAACCTTATTGCATAACTTATACAAGATCTCTTTTGCACTTTTCCCGTCTTCTATTATAATTCTTTAAGAATAGAACAATCGTGCTGATAACATGTTATGAAATAATATAAATTATGATGAAGAATAAAGTAGGGAGAAGAGAAAAGACTTCTTATTCATCTTGAAGTATATTCGAGATTCATCGATCTTCTTTACAATGAAGGAAAATCCTTAATTTATAGGGGAAATCTAACTTGGTCCCCAAGTAGGATTTCTAACCATATCCTAAAAGGACTTTACATAATTAGACATTCACTATAACACAAATATGTTTATAACAAATTTATTTTTTTAGGCTACTTTTTAGGAAAAAAAACCATAAAATCACCAATTGTCTCGGATTTTTTTAAAAATATATATTAATTTTGTATTACCCCATAAAAAATATTGAATATTTTTATAAATAGATCATTTTCTCACCTGGTTTGTAATACGCACAACGCGCCCGTGATAGCTCGTTTTTGTGCTAAAAATCAATTAAAAGGTGTCACGTTTCAGTTCTTTTCTTTATTAATTATTTTATTTATTTAAATTATCATCTTCCTCAACAAGCTCTAAAGAGTTATTGGAACTCTCTCCGATGAATTTATCATCTTCCCCGAAAATTATTCACTTTAAATTTCCAATCGAAAAACTTAATTAGAAATCCTTCAAAGTTTAATTTCTTCTTAATTTCATTTCATTTTGAGAAATCAAGATATTTTTTGATAATGTTTAAGAAAATTCTAACTTGTTAACCTTCAATTTCTTGTTTAGTAAGTTATTCCTCAAAGAATGTTGACCAAAAATCGTAAAAATGAAGCAAATGATCTCCACTCTACTATCACTTGCACTAGACTAAGAAGCAAAGAGACATGAAATTTGAGAAATGAAAAGAAAAGAAAGATATTCAATACCAATTGATACTCTTGCGTCACAAATCAAGTGAGAAAATGGGTCAAATGAATCATTTTACGAAGATATTCAATATTTTTGTGGGGGTAATAGAATGCCCGCAAAGTTAAGGTGTCTTTTAGAAAATCCGAGACAATTTCATTGGTGACTTTATGTTTTCTTTTCTATTTTTTAAGCAGCTGTGTAGTCTTTGAGTGTACATATTGGACTTATGGCACTACAAAAAACCCCCAATTGGCCAATAGATTTTACTAACAACTTAAGTTGGTTGGTATCTACTAACAACTTACCAACATATTTCTAAGTGAATTATATTTTAAAACTTAACAACGAAATTTTAACATATTACCAACCAAAATATTACTAAGTATTTTAGTTGGTAAATCCGGCGAAAAAAATGGCATCAAATTTAACAACATATTAACAACTGAAATATGTTGGATTACCAACTGAAATGTTATTAACGCTCACCTTTTGTTGATAATATTACCAACAAAGTAAATACGACAAAAAAATTGTTTATACAATTTATTAACATATTACCATTGAATTACTGACCAAACATTTATCAACGGCAAGATTGTGTTGCTAAATTTACCAACCAACTATAAATGTGTTGTTAAATTAGTAACGAAATGTAATTTGTTTCAATTAGTTGGAAATTTTGCCAATTAATAAAGATTGTAGTTAGTAAATTACTAACATCATTAAAATAATTGGTAATATATCAACCGATCATTAATCCCTTAGTAAAGTTTACCAATATATTAATTATTAGGTGGTAATATTACATATTAATGTTTTGTTGAATAGTAACTATTACCAGCTCTGATAAAATTTATCGGTAAATCAACGTTTAGTGTTGAGGATTTCATATTCAGTTTGTGTCATTAGGCGTTTTAACTACCAAAATTTGTCTTTGTTCAATATTTTTGGTAAACATACTCAGATTAGAACTCCGTCGGTGTTCCTTAGCTTCGAAAGGTTATTTTTGATCTAATAGGAAGGTTGGTTCAAGTATTGAGACTTCCATTTTTTGCTTGTGTCGTTAGGTGTTTTAAATCTTATGTTTTTGTCAAAATTTGACTTTAATCAATATTTTTATGAAGTGCTCAAATGAGAATTCCATCAGCGTAATTAACTCCAAAGGTCATTTTTAATCTAGTAGGATGATTGGTTTGGATTTTGAGACTTTCATTTTTAGTGTGTGCCGCTAGGTGTTTCAACTTGTAAAATTTTGACCAAAATTAAACTTCGGTCAATATATTTGATAAATGTGCTCATATGAGAATTTCGTCAGTGCAGTTAGATGCGAAGGTCATTTTTGATGTAATAAGATAGAGGGTTCGGATTTTGAGGACTCCATTTTTAGTTTGTGTCTTTACGCATTTTAACTTTTATGTTTTGACCAAAATTTCACTTTAGTCAATATTTTTGGTAATCGTGCTTGAATTGAAATTTTGTCACCGCGATTATCCATATAAGTTCAGTTTCGGTCTCATAGGATGGTTGGATCGGGTTTTGAGACATTTACTTTCAGTTTGTGTTATTCAGCGTTTTGACTTTTAACTTTTGGCTAATATTCGAATTAGGTCAATTTTTTTGAAAAACATGCTTAAATTTAAATTTCGTCAACACGGTTAGCTCAAGAAGGTTATTTTTCTTCTTCTAGGATGGTTGGTTTGGATTTTGAGGTTTCATATTCAATTTGTACCATTAGACGTTTTAACTTTTAATTATTGGCTAAAATTTGACTTTGCTCAACATTCTTTGTACAGGTGCCCTGATGAGAATTCTGTCAGCGCGATTAGCTTAGGAAGGTCACTTTTATATCTAATAGGATGGTTGATTCATATTTTGAGGCTTTCATTTTTAGTTTTTGTTGTTAGGCGTTTTAACTTTTAACTTTTGGACAAAATTTAGATTTGTTCAATATTTTTGGTAAGCGTGGTAACGACCTATTTAGTCTTTTTTAGCAGCAGATTTTATTTCTGGAAAAACTGTCTGAGTCGAAGGAACCCACAACGGACCGTCATGGGCACGACGGGCCGTCGAGGGGGTCTCGTTCCAAAACACTTAGAATTCTGAAATTTGGGTACTGAAATCGACTCTCTGAACTTCGTGACGACATGGCAGGACGGACCGTCGTGGGCA
>NC_028639.1:31522699-31540309 GCF_001406875.1 Solanum pennellii | reverse complement strand
ATAGATGTTCTTGTGGTGATGACTTCCAGGTTTTGGGAATAAATAGTATTGAGTTTTTATAAGTTATTTAATCGATTTCCATTAATGAGTTTAAAGTCTTCCGCATTATATTTTGTTATTGATGGTTGAAATGTTGGGGATTAGATTGGTTGGTTCGCTCACATAGTAGGATAAGTGTGGGTGCCAGTCGCGGCCCGTTTTGGGTCGTGACAGCGTGCTCAAATAATTTTTTTAAATATAATGATATGTGTCATATTGAGAATAATTTAACCTGTTATCATAGATTTGCATTGTTTCATTCAAATATGATTTATAAAATTGTTGGATTTATATTCGTTCTTTTAGATTTTTAAATGTGATAAATTAATGAATATTTTACTATTGAAAAATTATAATAATATTTTGAACATATTGTCAATCAATTACTAACCTAACATTGAACTTGAATGATATATTACCAACAAACTAACAATTAATTAGTAAATTTATTAGAAAAAACAAATAATCATACTAACGTATTTAAAATTTATTAGCAACAAGGATTGTGGTGGAGTGGTAAGTTTTATTTCATTCTTAACCAAGAGGTCTCGGGTTCGATTCCCCTTGGGTACATATTCGTCTTTGTTAGGGAGCGCGAATATGTATTTAGTCGGGCTCTAATGTTGGTACCGTACACTGGATGAAAAATAAAAATGAAAGTATTTAAAATTTATTGATAAAACATAAACTTTATGCTACTAAAATTGCCAACCAATTACCAACGTATGAATCGAAAAATGAATTTTTTTTAAATACTAACTCATTTTTAATTCGTTAGTAAAAGGTACTAACGATATACTAACCAAAAATTAGTTGGTGAATACCAACAGAAATTTTAGGACCATGTTTCAACATTTTGTAACAACATCTTTGGGTGTTTACCAACTATTTTTGGTTGGTAAGTTTACCAACAAATTAAAATCGGTTGGTAATATTTACCAACGAGCTTTTAGCAATAGATTAATATAAGTTGGCATTTGGTTGGTAACTCAATTTGCCAACCAATTTACCGACGAATTTTTTTGTTGGTAATTGACTTTATTATTTTCATTATTTACTACCGTAGTTGTACATTGATGAGTGTCTAGTTATACATTTTTTATTGTCGACCTACCTTGTTATATTCACTTCTTATCTTGTTATTGCAATCACAAGCTCAGTTGGGCTACGATTTCTATTAAATACCCATAGTTTTGTTACTCATGTTGCACTCTGGATATTTTACCCTCATGCATATTCATGTTCTTGTCATCTGTAGTGATTCATGTGTTGTTGTTGTTGATATTCCGGAGATTGAGGATGAGCTTATTGACTATCAGAGTTGACTCATCTATGATTGTATATAATTTTGGCTTATCTTTTATATTTCAAGATAAATTGTATATTTGTTATATATGTCTAGTCTGTACTCATCTTTTATAGTCGCTTTGCACTGACATCCACCAAGTTTTGGTGGGATCTTATATTTTTTATCCTCATTGAAGGTTGTGTTTATATATATATATATAATATTTCCTTATATTCGTCGTTCTTTCTTAAACTGTTTTTTATGCTTCTTTTTATTTCTTCCGATCTTAAGGCCTGTTATCATCGTTTTCTAGTAGGGATGTTCATGGTTATGGTTAAACAATCAAATTGAACAGCAATCCGAACCAAATCAATTAAAAAATCGTTATTTGGTTGGGTTTGGTTAAGTTTGATTTTTGAATTTTGAAAACCGATACTACTTGGTCTGACTTTGATTTTGATTTTTAAAAAAAATATCCGCAAAAATAACCAAACCGAACCTTTAAATTATATATAAAAATTTTATACTTATTTATATATTATTCATAAATAAAATATAAATATTTTACTAAATTTTAATTAACTTAAGTCTTTAACTTTATTAGTTTTGAAAGCCCAACACTTAAATTTCAGCCCAACAATTAAAACCCTAATTCTAACTCCACCAAAACTTTATTATTTAAGTGATTTTTACTTGGAAAAATTAACCTAGTCAAAATCAACAACTTAATTAGTAAAAAACTCACTACTTTAAAATATTAGTTAAAATATCAAAAATGTAATTATTTTCAAAAAGAATATGTATCCTAATTAAATCCCTATTTTATCTCTTAAAAAATTAATTTATTTACATTTCCATGTATAACCATAGTTCACTTTTTCCAAATTGTTTTTATTTTAAAAATAATCAAAATCTGCAAATTTTTCCCATATCTCTCTCTTCCACATTTATCCCATAAGTAAAAAAAATAAAATTCTCTCTCCATATTTTCCTGTTCATATTCCTATTCAACCTTCAAATCATTCTTCTCTTCAACCCCAATTTTCTTATTATCTTCTATCGAAATGTTGTTTTTTTATCTTTAGAATTTGGATTCACACAAATTCCTCTAATCAAGATATTTTCATCATTATCTTCTTTTTTAGATTTATTTTCTGATTTTATTGATGTTTAAATCATTCTTATTTGGAGAAAGTAGGATAATTCTCATTTAGAACTATAAAACACTCTTCAATGGATGATTCTAAGAGACACTATTCATCTTAGTAAGATGATTTCTAGTGATTTTCCATCATTTAATCTATGTATTACTCAAGAAATAGCAGATATTGTAGGATATGCTTCTAAAATGAGGGAAGAGAGACGATAAGAACAAAGTCTTCAGCAAATTCAGATTGAAAAAGTAACTCGTAGGGTACAAAAAAATGACGGACAAGACCAAATTATTGATGAAGAGGTATTTAAATATTTTTGCAGGTTTAGATTTTTGCATGTTGAGTTGAAGTTAAAGAACAATTTGTTCAACAATGTGTATTGAATATATTTGTAAATTTCTTGTTATGTACACTGTGCAATATTTATTAGTTTGTATTTTGTATTCAGTTGTTATTTTATTGTTGTATTTTGGGGTCAATTTTTGTTAATTTTAATAATGTATCATTTTTTATTCATTCCTTTATATTTTTTTTCACATTTGTAGATACTCAATAATTTATGAATACATTTTACATGACTATGATATTTCAGATTTTATTAATGAACTTTTGTTGGATTTGTGTTGTATGCTATGGAATTTTTATGTATTTGTTGTATTTGTGTTATATGATTACTGTTAATGAATTCATTTTGGGTGATTTTGGATTCAGATGTGTTTATACTATTTGTAATTTGTGTGAGCCTTGTTTGTATCCGTAAAGTAAATATACACATTGTAATGCTATTTGTATGTTTCCAAAGTAAATACATATTAGTTGTATTCAGTGTATTCTTATTGTATTTTGGATTCAGATGTGTTTATTCAGTGTATTCTTATTGTATTCATATTAAAAAAAAATTCCCAAGTCATTAATGAAGTCAGGAGTAGAGTTATTAACAAAGTCAGGATTAAGTAACTAATATATGTATTCACAATTGTAATTGCATCATGTTGTGAACAAAACTTTATTCAAGTAATATCACTTACTGAATGCATAATAAGCATAATGTTATGAACAAAATTTCATCATAGTAATAAATATTATGTATTCACAATAGTAATTCTTCATATTTCATAAAAGTCCCTTAACATATACGTATACAAAACAAATATTGAAACTGTATCCATTTCAGAACAAACGCTTACAACATACATTACATTGATCATATTTGTTTTGTTAAGGAATACAACTTATTCAAATAGTCATACCTTATCCATAGTTCATACAATTTACAACCAAAACAGAATATGGACGAAAACAGACTACTTGTTTACAATTATACGAAACCTAAATACTACTCTTTACAATTACTTTCAATTACATTTTCAATTTTTTTGTACTATATCAATTTCAAATATACGAATACAGAATAGATTAACAATTATGTCTATTGTAAACAATTAGAAAAAGAATAAGGAAAAAGCAATCATCTCGTCGAGTTTGTATGAAAATCTTGAAAATCAAAAGTTGAGAGAATTCATCAGATTTTGGGAGTGTCGGTTGATTTTTGAATTTTTTGTAACTGATGAGAGTTTAAAGCAATACTTCCATCTTTAGTTTTTTTCTCTCCCCTTAATTTCTCCTTTCTGTTTTAAATATTTGTATTCTTTCAATTTAAACAATTAGAAAATAGATTAAAAAGATATATAATAAACTAAAATTGTGACATTTTTACTAAATAATGAAAGTATTGACAATGAGTCCTCTTAAATAACAAAATAATGACATTTTGAAAAATTTTCCTTTTTACTTACCCTAGTACCCTATCTAACAAATTCATGTGCAGTTCTTAAAAAAAATTATACGCATGCAATTTTCTGGCTTTCTTCTTTTTTTTCTTTTTTAAAAAAAACTCAAATCAGCCTTCTGCAGTTCTGCTCCATCTTTTCATCTTTTGTTAGTTAAATAGATCTTTTCTTCTCCATCTTTTGAAGTTTTCAATTTCAAATACAAGGAAACATGAAGATTGAAGATAATCTTTTATATTATATTTTTTTCTTAATTTTCTCTAATTTTAATCTAGAGAGCATTACTTTAAAATTGAGATTTTTCATATTTCTTTTTTCTGTATGAATTTCAGATGAAACGACCAACAGAGGTTGAAGATTTGAAAGTTCAACCTCAAGTAGAAAACTCTACAAAGGATAAAACTCAAGCAAAAGGTAATCTTTCAAAAACATTTTTTTTGAACAATCCTCCGAATCCTCCGAGAAAACAAAAAAGAACAACTCCGAACAATAGAGGAAGTAGTAGAAAAACCTCTGAAGTTTGGGATCATTTTTCAGAAATTACTAGTAAAGTGAGTGAAGTGAAGGCAAAATGCAAGTACTGTTTCAAAGACTTTGCTTGGACTAGTAATCATGGGACTTTTAATCTTTGGAGACATTTACTTACTAAGTGTGCGAAATACCCTTTCAAGTCTTTTGATAAAAATCAAAGAACTCTTAAACCTATAAAATGATGGGGACCAATAATTTTGAAGAAGGTTTTTTATAATGTCAGCAAAGTCAGGAGGGTCATTTTCGAGTTTGTTATAATTGATGAACAACCATTTAGAGTCGTTGAGGGTGAAGGCTTTAAGAGACTAATATCACTTATTTTGCTCAATTATGAGTTGTCATCTCGTATTAGTGTTGCTATACAATGCTTAAAAGTTTATCAAAAAGAAAAACAAAAGCTTAAAAAGACTTCTTAAAGGTCAGTATGTTTGTATTACTAGTGACACATGGAATTCATTCCAAAATTTTACGTATATGGTTATTACTGCCCATTGGATTGATAATGAGTGAAAGTTGCAAAAAAAAATCTGAACTTTTTTCAAACTCCAGATCACAAAGGTAAAACTATTGCAAAAGCTATTGAATCTTGTTTGTTAGATTGAGGAATAGAAAATCAACTTATAGTAACACTTGATAATGCAACAACTAATGATGCAACAATCACACACTTAAAAGGGAGAATTAGTGATTGAAAAGGTGTTATTATGGAAAATAATTTATTACATGTTAGGTGCAACGCCCATATTCTAAACTTGATTGTGAAAGAAGGATTGAGTGAACAAAATAAATCTATTACTCGGGTAAGAAATGTTGTGAAATATATTAAGTCTTCTTGTACAAGAACTACTTCATTCAAGGCATATGTTGAAAAGGTTAAACTAAATATTCGTGGACTTTTGAGTTTAGATGTTGAGACAAGATTAAACTCTACATATTTGATGTTAAATACTGCCGTCAAATTTGAAAAGGCATTTTCAAAAATGTATATTGATGATCACAAGTACTTTAAATATTGTCTAGGCTCAGGTGGAAAGACAGAGCATTTATCTAACCGGAGAGATGTGAATGTATTTCTCAAGTTTTTGGAGATTTTCTATCAAACCACTTTGAAAATTTTGAGTACTTTACATGTTACTTCAAATACTTTCTTTCATGAGCTTTCTAATCTTCAAAGCGTAATTGTCAATTATTCAAAGTGTGATGATTCTCTTTTGACTAGTATGACTAAGAAGATGAAAGGTAAGTTTGATAAATATTGAGGTGATTTTGATGATATGAGTATGTTGTTGTTCGTTGTCGTTGTGTTGGATCCTCGTTTCAAAATGAAGTATGTGAAGTTTATTTTTAAGAATTATTATAATTCTGTGGAGGGAGATAGCAAATCTGTCAAAGTAACAAATACTTTAACTAGCTTGTATAATCATTATAAAAATTCTATCGCTAGGACTTCTTGTGAAACTGTTGGAGATAAAACTGATGCATTGAGTGAAGTTAGTGCAATTGATACTTCTGATGTGTGGCAACCTCAATGGGAGAAATTTCTTGAAAAAGAAAATGATAGTTTTGATGATAAATCTGAATTTGACAAGTATTTGGAGGACGGTGTAGAGAAGATTAAGGATTTTAATATTTTAATTTGGTGGAAAGCTTCATCTAAAATATATCCAATAGTCTCTAGAATAGCAAGAGATATGCTTGCTATTCCTACATCTACTGTTACTTCAAAATCAGTTTTTAGCAGTTGTGATCGCATTCTTGATTATTATCGAAGTTCTTTGTCACCAAAGACTGTTGAAGCTCTTGTTTGTACTCAACAATGGTTATGTTATGCAAGATTGAAGATCTTTTATAAGAAATGCAAAATCTTGAGATAGTTGAAAAAGATATTATTTTATAACTTACTAGTTATCTCTTTTCATTTCTTTTGTTGGTTCTGAAATTTTGATTTCAAAAATTTGAAATAGTTGCAAAAGGTACTACTTGACAATTTTTTTATCCTTTTATTTTAAACAAAAATTCATTGTAAAAATATTACTGTTAAATGTTCACTTCTACATGGAAAAGGAACTTTTAATGTTTATACAAAAACTAATATTGCCAGCATAAATCATATGTTAATAATTATTATTAGAGAGATGATAGTATTATTTTCAAGCTCTGAACTTAGGCACTTTAGCAGTTGAGATATGTGCAAGGAAATGCTCTGCAAAAAGTCGTCATTGATTTTTTTACTTTACAGCTTATTAATTCTTTTCTTCTAGTTTATTTTGTCTCTTAAAATTTGATCCATAATATAACTTTTTACTTATCTCTTATTGTCTTTTCTAAAGAAAAAAAAAAGCTAATCATATTTATGTTTTGTAAATATTACCTAATATAGTGTATTTTTTTTCAAAATATTCAGACAGTACTTTGAGCATTGAGTAAATTAGAGCTCAAGCTAAGCTAAAGAAGATGATAATTGATCAGTTTGGAGCACTGACTATTTTTTTGGGTTTATTAGAAAAATTCTCAGTTGCCACAATATGCAAGATTCAATATGTTATATATCCTTCCAAGAAAACTCTGCTAGTATTGATTATCCACTACATACATAAATTGTTTTCTCTTTTTAGAAATAAGTATTCTAACGACGTAATGAGTTTTTTTAGTCCTCTTTCAATTGTTCTATGACTAGTAGTGCTTGATAAATTTATAAAAGTTTTCTATGGATTGTTTATGTACTATGAATTTGTGTCTATCGAGATGCATATGCCCTCAAAAAAACTAATTTACTTTCAAATAAAATAACCAAAAAATTGAACCAAACCGAACCAAACCAACAATAACCAAACTGACAGTTATTTTTGTAATTTGGTTTGGTTTGGTTTTAGAAATTTAAAAACTGATTAATTTTGATTTGATCTTAATCTTAACCAATTACCGATTCAAACCTAACCATGAACACCCCTAGTTCCTAGCCAAGGATTGGCTTTACATATGGGAGAGTTAGTAGATGTCACCATGACCCCAATATTTTGGGTTGTATTAAGTTGGTATAATATTCCCATGTTCATAGGTGTTGTTGGTGCAAACTAATTTCTAGTAGAGTCATGTGGATCGGTGTGGAGGCGTTTGTATTCTATCTAAGGAAGCTATAGAACATTTTTAGGAAGATTTGCTCATTTGATTCTATATCGTGCGTCCTTAGTCCTTTTGGTTTCTAATTCTCAGTTGTTTCATTATTTTGCAGGTGGTGAGCATGAGATGTGATGGAAACGATGCTCTCGAGCCGACAGATAAGCCCCAGTTAAGGCAGATTTAGAGACCAACGCCGAGGTTGTGTATGAGCGGTATCACTCATTCAAGATCAGAGCAGAGATATGACCCATAACCTAGTTATTGAGCCCCAATAAGAACATATTCTTCCTCAACTAGTGGGGCCGAGACTAGCCTAGC
The DNA here is from genome assembly GCF_001406875.1 of Solanum pennellii. Taxonomy (NCBI): domain Eukaryota; kingdom Viridiplantae; phylum Streptophyta; class Magnoliopsida; order Solanales; family Solanaceae; genus Solanum; species Solanum pennellii. The sequence goes on along the minus strand of NC_028639.1, from coordinate 31,532,069 downwards.
CGCCACACAAGCCTACAGTTGCTACGTGACTACAAATGACAATCGTTCAGTTTCTAGGGGTGTTAGGGGGTATGCAGCAGGACCCTATAGGCCCAAGAGTGCAACATGTTGTTGTAGTTCCCAAGGTAGAGTTACCATTAATACTTGTGATTTCTCAACCAACGATAGTTAGGCCAATTTTTGAGGTTGCATACTACGAGATTTTTAGGGGCCATATGTGAAGATGCTCATGAGCTCTTGACCAACTGTCGTGAGCCATTACATACTATGGATCTAGTTGAGTTTAGAGGGGTGAACTACACGGCCTATTAATTAGACTAACCCACCAAACAGTGGTGGCGTTTGTGTATATAGTATAGACTAGTCGGGCTACCTCTTTGATCTTTAACACATTTTTTGAGTGCTTCTTGACCAAGTTCATCCCTAGCAGTGTTTGGGAAGAGTTGAAAGATCAGTTCTCTAGGATGGAGTAGGGTTTTATGCCAGTATCATATACGAGACATGTTTTCACGAGCTCTATAGGTGTAACGACCCTAACCATCGTTATTTAGAAAAAGCAAAACTTTGGGAAAATACTGGCCATGTCCCGCAAGGGCAGGCCAGATGCCGCTAGGGAGGTAGCGCCACGGCGGGATAAGTGGCCGCTAGAGCAGATTGGGTGACGCAGAATATAAATAACGCAAAATATTATTTTCTCCTTCTTCCAAAAACACCTAAATTATACATAAATCACCCCAGAAACCCTCCAAAAGCTGCTCTAGGCTTGGGAGAGAAGGAGGAAGAGAGTTCTAGCGTAAGGAGATCGATGACTTGTGGATTCTTGGCCAATTTCACCGTCTTGTCGCCCAAAAACCCGAATTGGAGATATAATTTAATGTAGCAGCTTGGTGCCTAGGTAGATTAGGTTTATAAATTGAGTAGTTATAAATCTGTGCGCAGTGCGTAGTATAATGTTAATCAATGGTAAGAATTATGTGTAGGTGTCACGACCCAAAACGGGTCGTGAATGGCACCCACACTTACCTCCTTAGGTGGGCGAACCAACACATCTAAACCCCAACATATACCAATAGTTCAACTATAAAAAATATAAATAATGCGGAAGCTCCAAAAGATACTAAGCAACCAATTTAAATAAGTTTCTAAAGTTTAATACTTGTCATCCCAAAATCTGATAGTCATCACATCAAGGACATCTAATCTCCAATACTAAGTCTAAGAATATCGAATACACTAAAATAAAGAATAAAATGGTATGTGTCCGAAAGTATAGGACATCATGTCGTGACCGAGAGAATCCAACACGAGCTTGAATGGATAGCTCACCCTGTAACTTGATATGCGGGAGGCTGGTTAGAGCTGAGGGAAATCAGAAGTCATAGGTACACTCGCTGCATTTCATAAAAGGAAAACAAAGAAGAAAACAAGTAGGACTCAGTACGAGGCAACATGTACTGAGTAAGTATCATCGGTCAACCCAAAATAGTAACTAATATACAAAGAATAATAGTATGAACTCAACTATAGCACTTAACATGTGATAAGCAACAAACAACATGAACAAGTGTCAATAACAATAAAGTAAGCACGTATTAAGTCAACGGTATCAAGATCACACATGAGGACTCATGCCTCCAAACCAAACCATTTTGGGAGTTGAGTTCTTTGAGATTGAATATCTTCCATTAATTCAACATATTTTTCCTTTAATATTATCGTGTCGGAACGTGACACTCCGATCCAAAAATACTGTGTCGGAACGTGACACTCCGATCCAAGAATACCGTGTCGGAACGTGACACTCCGATCCAATTATACTATTAATTTATCCTTTATTATCACCGCTTTCAATTCATTGTTATATTATTTTCATCAAGCCTTCTTTATTCAAGGCATCACTTCGATAGATAGGATTAGAGAATATAAATTCTACGGTCTCAGGATTTCAGACCAATCACAAACCACACAACCAAATCACACAATCACACAGTCAAGTACATAGAGAACTTCACAATATCATTCAAGGCATATCAATCACTATTAAGAGTTTACTATCAAATAGCATAAACCATAACCTACCTCCACCGAAGAATTGAAGTCAAGTAACTACTTCTCCAATGCCTTTCCTTTCCTTATTGCCTCCGAACCTTTCCAATCTATCAAGTATATATATGCACAATTTGTAAGTTAACGAGTCTATAAACACTCAGATTATTCTATATTTAGCCTAGACCCAAAAACTCACCTAATTATAAAATCAAATTCCTAAAGTTCAAACTAAGGGTAGGTCTTAGTTCCCCTAATTAACATAACTTTAATGAAATATAAATAATTTCATACACCTAATATTTAATTACCTATTTTAATATACTAAACTCAATTTATAAGAGGATGATACGCAGTTTAATTCAAGATTAAGCACTGGTTTCGAACCCTAGTGGCAAAACGTCTAACCCAATTTTACAACTTAGCAATTCTTCTCATCTAATACCTTCTTATCCAACCATAATTAATTTCATACTTCAATGTATAAAATTATAACATATAATAAGGTATAAAATATTTTAATGTCTAAAATTTTAAGTTACTGGTGCCAACCCAGTGGCAGTAAGCTTTTCCACATGCACATCCATACCTTAATCTTCCAATTTGTTTACACATTAATGATTAATGGCTGCCTAACTTTTTCAATCAACAATTTGTACTTAAACCTATCTCGTAGCAATTTAGCATACACCTGAACATTTATAGTTTTACAAGAACTAATATATTCTTTCCACCAATCTGCATGTTACGAATTTATAAAGAAACTTACCGCTAAACGAATCCACACTTAATCTTTAATGTAGCTGCACAGGTAAGCCGTCTTTCTCACTGTTCTTCTTTTTTTTCCTCTTTTCTTTTCTTCTACAGATTATTTGTTACCCTAATTATTATACTCATATAATTATAATAGTGATAAAAGTGACCCACTATTAATTATAAAATTATTTCTTAACCATTAACTAAATAAATTAGTAAAACTACCCCACTAATTTCATAATTATAATTATGAATAGTCCAAAACACCCACTTAAATCTATCAGAAAGTATTTTCTAACATAAAAATTTCTAGTGCCCAAACCGACTACACGGGTTGTTACAGTAGGCCTTTGTGCATCAAATAAAAGTTGACTTAATTGATGGAAGGAGCCTCAGACGATGAACTAAGGCTAGGTGCTGGTTGTGATCTCATGTTGTGTGACATATGTTTGTTCTTGCTTCATTATGCTACATACATACATATATATATATATATATATGCGAATGTTGCATTATTGATCACACTAATCGTAAACAAGGATGGATGAATAACTGAATGTCATGAATCATGACGTGATTGTAGGATCATGAGAATGTACTTGTCATTGTGATGGTGGCTTATGAAAGGATTGAGTGTTGCATTTCGACACACTAACTGGGATCGGTTGCCAGGTACCGACATAAACCTTGGATCGGTTGCCACGTACTGGCATAAACATTGAAATGGGTGAAATAATTCGACACGCTAAGTTGAAACAGGTACCACATACCGGTACACTAACAGTTTAAGTGTGGGTTCCATGAGAGAATCATTGACTTGACATAACTGTCTATCTTGATAATTGTGAAATTGTATGTTGTTCGTAAATGACAATTTCTCCTAAATTGTTAAATGATTATGAAGACTTATATTTGATAGTTCTACTACATTGAGTAAACTTTTTATGCATTTCATTGTTGACAGAACCAGGAAGGGCAGGGGTTCAAGAGTTGCTAATGTTTAAGTGAAAGGTTGTCCACCTGTTGCAAGGGACTTGTGGTTAGTGGTTAGGAAGACTTGATAAAAGGATCCATGTTGCAAGGATCGGGTAATATATGAAGAGAAGGCAAGGGTATGTCGTGTGTGATTAGTCGTTCGGGGGAATGTTGGTAGTTGTAATTGTGGACTATACTATGAGTTAGAATGTTTAAACTAGATCCCTGGGATGTTAATTACTTTACAAGTCTTAATTTGAGTCGTTTTAAACTTTTGTTTTTATAAAAAGAATTATACGAATTTCCTTTATTCGACATTTTCCTTAATTTTCCGCATGATTATAACTATTGGGATATCGAGGGTTCCTCTATCTAGGTGTTAGAGTAGGTGTCCGCATGGCCCGGTGGGTTGAGTTGTGAGAATAGGCATTCTACTACGGATCTGCTCGTAGAGGAGAGAGTCACTTCAGTCTTCGGTTCATATATAGGGGCTAAGGTGGGTCAGATAGTCTGCCTTCCAGGCCTCGAGGTAATTGATGTTTCTTTGATTGTGGCGAGTTTAGCCATTATGTTAAAGATTTCCATAGACGCGGGGTTTTAGCGCCTCCGAGTAGAGGTGCTCAGGTTCGTAGGGGTGGTACCCAGGTGCTCAAGGAGGTGCTCAGACATTAGAACTGCATTCTAAGGTCGTTTACATAATGTTTTGACCAAAGTTAATTGTTCAGACTTAAAAGCTCCATAATAGGAAACTTGCATAAAAACCAAACAAATGACCTATAGGGGCATTACAAAATTTCTAAGAATTGCATATATATATTTTTAGAGAATTTGATTTGTCATTTCGTTTGAAATTTAATTAAAATCATTTATTCGGCTAAGGATATGTCTATATGTAATAGTAAAATAAAACTAAAAATAAAAAATGTGATTTGACACCCTTCATAGTCAAATAATTAAAAACTTTCATAATTAAAAACCTGACTTTTTTTATTCTTTTTTTTACATACTAGTATACGTGCACACACATTATGTGGAGATTATTAAAAATTATTTAATTGTTCGAATATATTACATCATTTTTATTTTATTAAAATATAATTATCATCTTATTTTTCATGCAATGTACTTAATATTACAAAATTTTGTATAACTAAAGGAACAAATCATATAAATGCATGCGCACGATCATCAAATAAAATTTTTGATAGAACTAAATATTAAATTTATATATTTCTTATACAAACGTTTCAAAATATATTATAATTAAAAATAAATAAGAATTAAATGATTAAGAGAATATGTTGGTAAACTCTCTCAAATTAATTTATGAAAAAATCATTTATTATTTTCTTTAAATGGAGAGATTTTGCATAAATCTAAATAATTTATTCATTTTCAAATTCTTTTCATAATGATTTAATAAATATTAATCTTAATAATAAATTCCTCATGTTAATGGTCAATTTAGAAGTTGTGTACAAAAATACATGACACCTCGTTATTCATTTCATATTGATCAAGTTTCTATGCTTTCACTCCTCTAATTGTTATCTACGTAAAGCTATACATTTTTTATTACTATTAAAAGAAGACTGACTCTTCAATTATAGAAAAATACATTTTTGAGTTGAAAAATTGTATATTCACTATCAAATTTATATATGTGATAGGTATAACTAATAAGCATTACATTAAGTTATGAAATAGTTCAAAAGTTAAGTACATTAAAAACATGATTTATATTTTAAATTATATAGCCATATATTATGGGAATGTAGTTAATCATTTCTGCAAAAATAGGCTCATCTAGAGTTGAGAGATGATATATTTGAAAAACAGTTATAAATCGTTTAATACAATATTTCTTAAAAGTCTGAAGAAATTTAATAAAAGTTACAATTATTTTTAATGTTAATTATGAATATTGTTTTAACATATGCGGTGTTGCCTACTTTTTAGTGGAAATAACTGAATGTATTTCAAATTCATTGTTGACTATATTAATAATTATTAGATTTAAAATTTTTATTTTTTAAAACTTAAATTGTTAAATTTTTTATATTAATTTTGTGAATTCAATATAAGTTTTGCTTTTAAAAGACTCCATTATGGATGGAACAATTATTTCAGCAATCACGTATTCATAATCAGTAAATACTTATTTATAATTAGTTAATATGTATTTTATTAATGATACACAATGCAATCTAAAAATATAAATATCTTAATATTTTTGAACTCAATTATTTTTCTTAATTGTTTTCTCCGAAAAGTTTTGCCCTTCTTGAACGTGTCTGTGATTACGCACGTATGTGTATGTATATTGTGTTGGGGGCAGAGCTTAACCTTTTTTTTTATTATTTTTTTTATTTGAGTATGAGTTTTATTAAATATTTTAAACTTTTGTGGTGGTTACTAAGTTTAGTTTACACATATTTTCAAAATATTAATTATTTCCTTTTTGGATTTTATATTTTATAATCTTAAATTGTAATTTCAAACTATTTAATTTTTAGTCACTTATAAATTAATTTTTAAAAATGATAAAAAAAATTTTGAAAAACATTTACATTAATTGGGGATTATCTGTTTGTTCGAATATTTTATCACTAACCACTCATTTTATTTTAGGATAGAAGTGGAAAGTTAATGTGGAGTTTAAATATTTTTTTATTTCTTTTTTTCGTTATTATAAATAAAAATGTGTAGTTAGATGGTTCAAATTTTAAAAATATCTTTTCCAAAAAAGACCACAACTTTGAGCTTTTTAAAAAATATTTTTTTAATTTTTATTTTTATTTTCCTTTTTAATGCTTGAAACTTCTATTTTAATTTTTAGAATTCCAATTAATTTTAATATTGTACAAATTTTGTTATTTTTGGGTAGTGTTGACAATAAACATTTATAAATTTTTTAAGACTCCAAAACCTTTTAAAAAAATATATGACAATTATCTTTTATGTATTATTTTTTATTTTCAATTTCAATATTTGATGATTCATGTTTTTTATGGGTTTATTTAAAAGAAATATTTTAATTTTACATTTTTATATTTCAATTTAATTCAAAAGTTTTTTTTCTGGATAAATTATGTATCTATATTATTATTATTATTATTATTATTATTATTATTATTATTAATATTATTATCTACATTTGTTTTTCTTTAAATGAAGAGATTATGGAAAGATAGTTAAAATTAAAAATATACCTTTTCACAAAAAAAGGACGACGTTAGAGTTTTTTTTTAAAAATAAATACATATACGTAATTAGTTTTATTTTTCTTTTCAAATCTGATTTAATGTGGTGCTGACATGTGACACTTTTTCTTCTCCTTTTATATATATAGATAGAATATAATAGATAGTGCAGTTAGATGGTTCAAATTTAAAATTTTAATTAAAATTTTCTTTTTTATTTTTATTTTATACTTTATAATTTTTTTTCTTTTTCTTTTTCATACTTTATAATCTTAAATTGCAATTTCAAACTATTTGGATTTTTGTCCCTCAAAGTCTGAGGTATATACTTCTCCATGAATAAGCTAGAAAATAATGCAAGTCATAGGTGGTGCCTTTACTAGCCGACACTCAATATAAGACCGCCATCACATTTTGACATCTCCTGAAACAGGTAGGTCACAAACTCAACACCGAATCACTCCACTATGTCCATCTTATGTAGCAGCTCATTACCATCAACCAGGAAATCATAAACAGCTTCGGTACCCTTGAAGAATGGAGGCTTAAACTTTAAGAACTTAATGAAGAGATCATGTTGGTCACTAGTCATTAGAGTCAATCGGGAAAACGTGTCTGCTTCCAAGGATGCATCCATGCGGGGAGCCACAACAATTGCATGTTGTATTCCCTGAACCTGAGGTGTTGGTGTAGAAAACATTGGAGGTGTCTGGCCATAATCAGATAACCCGTTGAGATAAGTGAGAACCTAATTAATCATCTCTGGAGTAGACTGAGGTAAAACTTCTTTCTTAGGAATTTGCTTATCTTCCCCTTCATCACTCTCTCTCACTACCTCGTTAGTCGGTGGAAGAGTCACCGCTCTGTCCCTAGCTTGACTAGGTGCTTGTCCTCTACCCCTAGTAGGCCTTCTTCCAGGACCTCTACCATGGCCTCTCGCCACTACTCTCCCTCGAGCTGCAGCCCCAATGGTTGGCTCAGGAACACCCTGTCTTACCGGTGTTGGTGTTGTCTCAATTGATGCTCTGTTCTTACCATCTGCGAAGTAGAGTGAAGAAGGTCAAATACCAATTTGTATCACCTAGATACCAATTGGATTAAAGTAATAGCACGAAAGAAAGAAAAATATGAATTTTCTTAAAGTCCTATAGACTCTCGAAGAAAAGTAAAGGCTTCTCCGTACCGTTCCGCAAGACTCTACTAAATTTGTCCTTGTGTGATGAGATCATCGAACTCTTGGCTCTGATACCAAGGTTGTCACAACCCAAAACGAGTCGTGAGTGTCACCCATACTTAAACTTCTAAGTGGGCGAACCAAGGAATCTAAACCCCAACATATATTAATAATTCAACTACGAATACCAATAAATTGCGGAAGCTCAAAACTTATTTAAGTAACCAATCCAATAAAGATCTGAAGCCTAACACTTATTATCTCCAAAATCTGAAAGTCATCACATCAAGGACATCTATTCTCAAAATACCAAGTTTAAGAGTATTAAAGACACCGAAATAAGTAAAAAGATGGTTCATGTCCGAAATTCAAGGACATCATGCCACAAATGAGAGAATCCAACACGAGCTAAAAATAATAGCTCACCCCGAAATCTGATGTTATCTGGCTAGAGTTGAGGACGAGTCGAAGTCAATGGTACACTTCTGCACTCCACAAAAGAAAAAGAAGTAAACACAAGTAGGGATCAGTACAAGAAACACGTACTGAGTAGGTATCATAGGCCAACCCATAATAGAAACTAATATACAATGAATACTAATATAAAGTCAGCTATGACACTTAATAGGTGACAAACAACAAACAACATGAACAAGCTACAACGAAAGCCAGTACACAATCACTCACAATATCCAACACACATATGAGGACTTATGCCTCCACACCACGCTCATTCGGAAAATGGGTTCTTGAGATCGAGTACATTAAGTTAATTCAATATCTTTTTCCTTTAATGTTACCTTGTCGAAACGTGACACTCCGATCTAATTATACCGTGTCGGAACATGACGCTCCGATCCAATTATTCATTAATTTATCATTTATTATCACCACTTTCAATTCATTAACAATATTTCACCAAGCCTTCTTTATTTAAGACATCACTTTGATAGAGAAGGTTCAAGATTATAAGTTTCACGGTCTCAAGATTTCAAACCAAACACAAACCACACAATCAAGCCAACAACCACACAACCACGTACATAACGAACTTCACAATATCACTCAACTGCATATCAATCACTATTAAGAGTCTATCTATCAAATAAAATAAACCATAACCTACCTCCACCGAGAACCGAAGTCAAGCAAGCTACTTCTCCAATACTTTTCCTATCCTCAACGCTTCCGAACCTTTCCATAATATATATATATA
>NC_028639.1:31501766-31521760 GCF_001406875.1 Solanum pennellii | reverse complement strand
TATATATATATATATATATATATTATGCATAATTTGTAAGTTAACGAGTCTATAAACACTCATATTATCCTATGTCTAGCATAGACCCAAAAATTCACCCAATTCTTTAATTAATTTTCTGTAGTTCAAACTTAAGGAGTACGTATTAATTTCTCCAATCTGCATAACCTTAATGATATTATAATACACCTTATATTTAATTGCCTATCTCAATATATCAAAATATAGTTTATGATTTAATATAACCAACTAAAAGGAAATCAAAAGTCAATCCACACTATACGAATAATACTTAACCTGCATACCAAGACCAAGCAGAACCCAATTTATAAGTTTAGCAATTCTTCCCATCTAATACCTTCTTATCTAACCTTAATTAATTTCATACTTCAATGTATCAAATTATAATATATAATAAGGTATAAAATGTTTTAATGTCTAAAAGTTCAATCCACCGGTGACAAACCAGTGGCAATGAACTTTTCTACCTGTACGTCTGTACTATAATCTTCCAATTCCTTACACATTAATTGGTGCCTAACTTTTCTCACAGCCATCATCCAACAATAATACTACATATAAAATTCCCCGACAATATTTATATGAACCCAATTGAATTGCAATACGGGAGAAGTTTCACATACACGATAAACTGTAATAGAATCTACCATTCTCTAATCAATAAAATATATACATATCACTAATATAACTAGGAAGGATTAAGGTCAAGAAAATCACCTGAAGCCGTTTCTGAAACTGGTTTTTTTCACAATCGTCCGGCTCCTCTCTATTTTAATTATCTTTCTTTTATACCGATCCTAATTATTATAAAATCAATTATAAAAAGTGATAAAAGTGACCCACTATTTGTTTTAATGCTATCTTTTATAACCACCAACTAACTTAATTATAAAAACTATCCCATTAATTTTATAATTGTAATTACGAATAGCCCAAAATACCCATTTAAAATCTATCGGAAAATATTTTAGAATACGAAAAACTCTAGTACTCAAAATGACCAAAGAGTCGTTACACATGATTATCACAAAGTCTGTTCAATACCGTAGTTTGCAATGAACTCCTCTTTTTTGAGATATGAATTCCTCACTTAATTATCCAACTTCTCTTGATTTTTCTCGATCTGACTTGAATATGATCATAAATTTGTGCCTTCATTAAAAAAGGATAAAGAAATTTTAGGAAAATGGTTATGTTAATTAGGGAAGATTTATCCGTTTGTTTGAATATTTTATCACTAACTAATCCTTTTATTTTAGGATAGAAGTGAAAAGTTAATATGCAATTAAATTTTTTTTTTTATTTTTTCATTACTATTAAATAAAAATGTGCAGTTAGATGGTTCAAATTTAAAATACCTTTCCAAAAAAACCACAACGTCGAGATTTCTAATTTTCTTTTAATTTTTTTTTTAGTGTTTGAAATTTCTATTTTAATTTATGAATTTCAATTAATTTTAGTAATTTACAATTATTTTTTTTGGTAGTGCTGACAATAAACATTTAAAAAAAATTTAAGAGTCCAAAACGTGTTAAAAAATATATAACAATTACCCTTTTATTTATTAATTTTTATTTTCAATATTTGATGATTTATGTTTTTTACGGGTTAATTTATCTCTTTTTATTATTTTTGAATTTTTAGATTTTAATTTAATTCTTTTTTGTGATAAGTTCTTTTTTCTGATTTTTATAAATATATCTATATATAGATTATTAATCTACTACAACTACTACTATTATAATTATTATTATTATTATTATTATCCACATTTGTTTTTCTTTAAATGAGGAGATTGTGAAAAGATGTTTAAAATTTAAAATATACCTTTCCATTAAAAAAGGACAACAATTTTTTAAAAAAATAAATACATACACATAATTAATCTTTTTTTACTTTTATATATATNTTATTAAAATTAATTTGTTTTGCCAAAATTAGTATCTCATATTTTGAGTCCTTAGTTTGTGATTGAGTTAGCTATTTTACCTCGTTAAAATTAAGAAGCTCACTAATTTACCATATTAATTCATCTTATTTATTTAATAGCCGAACTTACAAAATTTGATCAAGTGGGATAAGTTCTAAATTTAAATGCCTAATTTTGAAACCCATATGGCTATTTTATTAGTGCAATTCAATTTCCAGCCCACCTCTTTTAAACCCGTTCCTTAAAAGCAACCATTTTAATTGTCCAATTTCTCAACCCAACTGCCCCTAAGTTAAAATCACCGCCCCATCCCATCTCCTTTCGCCGACCCAACCCAATTTTACTCGCCCCTAATTCAAGTGCAGCGCAGATAATTCTAAAGGGGACGCGTGCAGCGACAACCTCTTCACGCTCTATCCCAAAGCAAGAATCCCAGCGCGTCGGCAACAAGCGAGCAGTGTTCTTCTCGCGTGAGCAGCCTGCTCCAACGACTCCTTTTCCCTGTTGTTCGTACATCATGGCAGTGTAGCCTGCATCTCGTCCTTGCTTGCGTGGATGGTGACACGTCGAGCGCAAGGAGAACGGAAATCAATCTGAGCCGTCCGAGTTCTCTGTCCTCATCCGAATTTGGGGGGATTTTGGACGATTTTGGTACAAGGAACAACTTTCTTGTGTCCTTGGAGGATTCAAATTTTGAGGCTGAAATAGGTATTCCCTTTCTACCCTTTCCCCCCCATTTTCCGAAACCCTAGCTCTCCTCCTATATATATATTCTCTTCGTCCATCAATCTAGAGGGGAGATTTTTAAGAGGGGATTTTTTTAGCTTTAAGAAAAGGGGTGACTGATCTTTGAATGAGAAATTTTCTTAAATTGGGTTTCAACTAGCGGGAAACTTTTTTTGAAAGCAGAAATTTTAGAAAAGATTCATAGAGATTTCCAGGAAAGCATTAGGAAAGTTGAAAAAAGAAAAATGTTCTAAATACACTTTGTGAGTAGGGGAGTTGATAATTTTCTGTGTCTGAGCCTAAGTTTCTGTCAGAATTTCCTTTCTCTTCGGTAAAGGCTCAAGTTTTGTGAGGTGATGAAATTGCTCATCCGTTCAGCCCTCATTTGCTGCCCGGAATAAGGTAACATATACCCCTCTATCGATTTTTTTTCTTTCTTTTTCTTTATCTCCCCTCTTGTCTTGTTTTAAAAGGTCTCTATGGTGTGGCTGATCTCATTGATGTGTGTCGTTGAGGTTTTTGGCAGCTTGAGTGGTTATGTTTATTTTTATGTTACTTTATGGTTTACTTTCCAGGTTGAGTGTTTGAAATTTTGGCTCTAAGTGCTGTTGATTCTGCATTCGTTCTTTTTTACAGATATCATATTGTTGTTTTTGCCTTTTGTCTGTGAATGATGAATCTGCCTTCTCATGTTTACAACCTTCAACGATAAATCATTATTCGCATGGGTTCATGTTCAAAACCAACTGACATGACACATAATGTGGCATAGCCGTGTTGCTATTTTGAAATTTTTTTATATCCTTAATACCATGAAGTCGCTTGCCATTCAGTTTAATACTTTAGTGTGTTCAATGTTTATCGTTATGGAGATTCGCGTTCTGATTATGCATTGTTATTTCTGTCTCTTTGTGACTGATGATTCTATATTTTTAAGGTTCTTTTGTAAACCTTTTTATAATGTTCTTTTCATCTTTTCTTTTTTTTGTTATTTTGATAGACTTATTACTGTAGCGTCGTATAGTTGTTCGTTGTATCAGAAAATGGTTTGCTTCAGCCTGCTATACATCTTTGTTCATTTAAAAGTTATGGTTTTCTCTGTTTCTCTATCTGAACCTTTATTGTGATTTTCCTTCTCATATATTAGTTTGGTTATCGAGTCTCTTCTCATACTCGGTTGGTTTTAAAACTTAAAACTCTACTCTTTTCTTTACTTTTGTTTTCTTTTGCTACTGTTAATTAATGCAGTTCCCTTTAAGACACGAAGCAAAATTTGAAAACTAGTTGGTATGAAGGTTACATATTGTGTTATGGTCTACTCAGTTCTATTCTATTTTGTTCAAGGTGAGGTTACCTTCAAATAGTGACACTTCTTGTATTTTAGTATGTCCATGTTTGTCCTGGCCTTGCTATTTGATTTTCTCTCGATAAGACCTATTCGCTTCAAGTTGCAGTTGACATTCAAGTAGCATGATGTTATTCTGCCTTCTTGATCTTTACATTTCTTCTCATAAATTTCTTCAGGATCATGTTTATTTTCACAATTGGTGTATGAAGTCAAGTGAGAATAGTTGGTACTTAGTCTTTTTGATTTGTTCTATTTTTTCTTAAATGTGCAGAGCTCTTTGTCATTGTTTAAATTGACTCTATTCATTTGGATTGAAATAATAATAATAATAATAATAATAATAATAATAATAATAATAATAATAATAATAATGTTGCTATATTTGTCCCTCTCTTGATCATTGTATTTATGACTTAAGCATTGCCTAAAGTGATCTTGTCTTTTAGTTTGTATTTGATGGTTAAAGTTAGAATATAGATAGTAATCTACCCATTTATTTTATTTTATTTTATATATATATATATATATATATATATATATATATATATGTTTACTTTGCTCTTCTGTGATATGTTCCTTAAAATAAAATATAAGAGCTACTTGTTATGTTTTTTACTTGTTGTGTTATTCCAACTAAGTTACGCATGTTAGTGATAATTATAGGAGTTTCTTGCTAACTACTCATTATTTAATTCTCTTTATAGAATAGTGCCTTGCAATTTTTATTGTTAAGTTATGATTATTCTGATCACCGTAGTGTCAAAGTCGTTAAAATATTTGTTACTTAAGAGGAGTTTAGTGGGTCCATAATATTGTGTTAATCTTACTGATAACAATTTTTCGTGGGTACTCAAGAATTAGATTTCAAGTGCTTAACATTGTTGAGGCTCTATATTACTTCTAGCTGTCCTACAATAGTGTTAGAAAGTATTTTAACATTATCTCATCTCGATTTTAGACGTTTAAATTAATGCTCTACTCTTTCTCATGATAACTTTAGTTTCATGCTCTATTATATACTTTTATTTTAGTATGTTAGAGACATTGGACTTGTATTAATTTCATTTCTTTTTTTTATGTATGAACCGCTCCTATCCGAGTCCCTTTTGAAATCCTCCCTTGCATCTTGAGAGGCCACGAAGGCCTTACAATTTCCAATCGAGTCAAGTCAATTAAAAACCGATGAACAGGTCCCGAAGTGGAATAAGTCGAAGAAGTTGGATTAGAAGACCCATTTTTATTTTCATATTTTGTATTTTGTTATCTTTGGGCCTAAGCCCTTGTCGTCTTTTTTTTTTTGTATTTATTTTATTTACTAATTGTTTAGACTAGGACAGGTACAAAATATAATGGGTCAAAAACCCAAAACAGGTGGGTCCAAATACCGGTCCAGGCGAACAGAATCCGATTTGGACCCAACGACTCTCTCTCTCTCTCTTTCTCTCTCTCTTACCTTGTTGTCTATTTGTTTGGGTTTATTATCGCTAGTTTAAAGTTAGCAAACTCCAAATCTCCGTAGAACGCCATAATGTTTTAAGTAATTTTAAAAATTGAATTAAGTTTAAATTAGTTTTAATATTTATAAGTTTAGTTTAAATAAAAGCTAAGAAATTCATTTTCAAACAATTTCCAATAAATTTTATAAGTTAAGCCGAATCAGTTAGTTGTTGGATAACCGTACTTAACAAGTAGTTTAGGTGCCTTAAACACCTTCCTAAAATATAATATGAATCCCCGAATCCCTTTAAATGTTTTCAAAATGATTTTATCTGTTAAGTCTTTTGGAAACGCTAGTTTTCTTGATTTTTCTCAAAAATTAAGTGGCGACTCTAACAAAGTCGAAAACTCTTCAAATGAAATATTTTCCCTTTTCTAATAAAACAGAAATGGCGACTCTGCTGGGGACGTTGGAGGATTCTAACCTTAAAACTAACATTATTTGACTATAATTGCTTAATTGTTTACTTTATTATAATAAATTGTTGCATTTTTCATGGCATATTTCCTCCCATCGGCAAGTAGTATGCATTAGGAAAACGAAAGTTACGTGGCTTTCCACGGATTTCTTCAGAAATATGCAAAATTCATTTGGAAGTATCAAACAAATAGTTGGAATGCGGTCATCCAACGTTGTTTGGTAGCTTCACCCCGGTGTTTGTCCGACTCGGGTAACCGTCAACTTGAAACCTATTCTAGTATGCCTAGACTAGAGCGAAACCAAAACTAAAATTAAGCATTAGCCTAAGACGGCTTAATACTCAAGGTGTATTAAGTCCATTTAGTAGAAAACCGCCAAAATCGTGTCTAAGGTCTTCGACCTCATGACACATAATTTTATGTGACATTTGAATGATGTATGTGTGAAAACCAATTTGGGGGTGGGTAAAACTAACTAGCTTCTGTTTTGTAGATAAGGACCATTTTCTAAAGTTCGACATGGTCGTATCAGCGCCACCTCAACTCACGATGTGGTATAATAATCTGGACGGGGATCATAGAAGAACCCTCAACAAATATGTAGGTGCTCTGACAGAATTGATCAACATGAACGGTTGGCTAGAACTGGTTGAGGTCTTTACGAGATATTGGGATTGCCAACGAATGGTGTTCCGATTCGGAACCGCCAAAATTATTCCGACTTTGGAGGAGATCCGAGACTGCACAGACACGGTAGGCACCAGGATAGAAAGGAAAACAAGAAAACATCTTTATCCCTAATAAGCCTTCTATAGAAAATATTGCTGACTAATTCGGGTTGGGAAAAGACTTTGCCTACTGGTGCAAAGAATCCCATGTAGTATTCCGAGATCTTTATATCCGATTTGGAAATGCAAGCTTCTACGCCACTTACAACCGAGAGTTTAAAATCTGCTGCAGAGAATGGAACGAGATTTTTCCTCTAGCATTTGCTGTAGCGTTGTTGGGAACGACGGTCTTCCCGCATGGACCAAGTCTGAGCATCAATACCCGAGTTATAACACTCGCGCATACTTTGTTCAAATAGTATGAGAACCAAGGGACAACAAAGTACTATCCTATAGCTCCGGTCATCCTGTCCGATATGTATCGAGCCCTGGGAAAATGCAAAGAGGGACATCGATACTTCCAAGGATGCAACTTGCTCCTTCAGATGGTGGATCCTCAGCCATTTAGCAAAGGGTGCTGGGACTCGGGAGCTGCATTCTCTTGACAACAAAAACACCCTTAAAGATTTGAATGACATGTTGTACTGGGAAAATATGGACAATCGGAGAACAAGGGGAGATGGGCTCAAATTTTCTCCGAATTGAGAGAAGAAGATCTCCATTGGATGCTTGACAGTTTCATCTCCAAAGAAGTCGTCGTGGAGAGCCGCAGACAGATTGTGCTTCCTCTACCAGGTATTCGGAGAATTCTCCCTTATGCACCCTTTCGAGTCTTGCGACAGTTCGGGAGGAGACAAACTATACCCAAAGAGGCATACTATGGTGCTTATGTATACGATATCGGAGACGATAGAGTGCACGACGCGTCTGAAATGTTCAGAGAATGGAAAAGTGCTAAGCGTATGGATAAAAACACCATCTCCCCTGACTGATTCAATGTTGGATATGACAAGTGTTACAAAGAATGGCTGAAGAAGGACATACAAAGCGTCTTCTCCCAAACCCCGCGCAGCTTTCGCAGCGTAGCAGACGAAGAACCTACAAGAGGTAAAGAAAGAGGCCCAAGAAGTGTACGCTAAGTTTGTCGAGAACCAAGATACTCTCGAGAAGGCGACTCAAGAGGTGGAAAGACTAAGGCGTGGTTATGATGATTTCGACACCTGGGTCAAGGAGAAAATCGAGAGGATGCGATACAAAAGCTTGGAAGACAAAGGACGCCTGAATGAAGGATTCTTGCTGATGCTAAGATATATGTTTCAGTAGTACAAGACTCAGGGGGACGGAGACGGAGCAGGATCATCTGGAGAGGCATAGTTGACTTCGACCCTGCGTGGGTTTTTATATGTATTTATGTTGTTTTTAGCCCCTGCGTGGGCCTGCCTTTATTGCACTTTCAAATGGCCCCTGTGTGGTTTGTCTTTAATAGTTTTATCCTTTATTTCCCTTTTGTGAACGTTATTTTTCACTGATGAAATTTATTTTGGGGGGGGGGGACTGTTTGTTTGGTTCAAATTCATACGTACATCATTCAAATGCGCTAGGCCTACCCTTGGCACAAAAGGGTCCCTCTGTATGCGTTAGGACGCGATATATGTGTGTTTAACTGCTTATGTGTTATGTTGCTATGAATGAGGATATCGTAAACCTACTCTTATCCAGAAATTTCCAAAGAATATACAGAAGTCACCATTACAAAATGTCCGACCAAAATTTCCAAGTCTTAAGTTTCTCACTCAAAAGACACCTCCTATATCACAAATCCTAAAACATTCATTCTACCATCTCAGGAAAGGCAAAAATCACTGCTATGGACAAAGGTAAGAACACCAGATGGAACTCACTGGAGAAGAACTACAAAGGAAGATAGAACAGATCACTCGAGAAATTCAAGAAGCCAAGGAGGAAGGGCTCAGATTCGAAATGGCCACCGCAATCTACAAAGCTGCAACCGTGACGCTGGATGAGGATCTAGCTTCACAGATGAAGAGAAAGAAAGATGTTGAGATGGAGACCAAGGACTTGCGAGAGAAGTTGGACATGTTTCGGTTGAAAGTGCAAGAAAGAGAAGCGAGAGAGGCGAGGATAGAATCGGAGACAGCCGCTCTGTTAGGTAAAAGCATGTCACTTGATGTGGAGTTCACAGTGGAAATGGAAGAATTCGCCTCCTTGAGAGAAAGGATGGCTGCATTGAGGAAGAAGAATAAAGCCTTCCATAGCAACATGATTGATAAACTTCGGAAGATGGACTAAAAATACCCCGTCTACGAGAAAGGAGGCAATAGTGGTCCTGACAAGGCTCACCCTGAAGTGATTGAGGAAGACGACGACGAGGAAATCGTCTACAAGCCTCCACTCCTAGGTATTCTGAGAGGAGGAGACTAATGCTGCAACAAGAAGGGAAATGACTAACGTGTCGTCATCATTTCATCTTTTAAAAGCTCTATTCTTGCCTTTCAATTCCCTTGTAATCGTAATGAACGAATGAGTGATTTATCTTGTACTCGAACTACGTTGGGCCTAATTCTCCTTGTGAGATACGTAGGCAGCCTTTCCAGGCCCGGCCCCTATCTTTAAAAATTTTCATTCTCCCCTTCATGTTACGAGAAGATACGAAGACCAGATCAGTGTATGTCAAAGAGCAGCTGCAAAAGACCGTAGCTCAACGTGATTTAGCCTTTCTGAGACAACGTCAAAATTAAAACAAGCAAACTCCGGCTTGTTAAAAATGTATTTCCGTTTTCACTCGTGGGTTGGAAAATATCCTCAAACAAAGCAACTTGTGTGTTTATCTGCTCTCTGTGTGATATTATGCATTTTGTATTCTGAATCTGCACTGACAAATCTTCCTTTGAGTTGTTTTCCTTCCCAAGTACTTTGAAACTAATCTGTGTCGATGGAAAGCTGGCAGATCATCCTTATTTCACCAGATCAAAACGTCCCACTGATTCCTTCCCTAGACAAAGCTTAGACAGTTATAGATCTGACTACCCAAAATCCCCAATATGCTTCCGCATCTTGCCAAACTCCACCTCCTCCTCAAAACAACCATCCCCAAATGCCACCCCATCCTCAAAATACCCATCATCAAGCCGCTCCACCACCATAAAATAAAAAACAAAATCAAAACCAAAATACTTTCAATCCCCAAACACCCCACCACCACTTAAATCAGAATACCCGTCCTCAAACTTACCCACAAAATTATCAAACCGCTCAAAATGCTCAGGGTCCCTCTGTAGATCCACCCTTACCAAAGAGATCCACTTTCCAAATTCCCGTCCCTGCCGAGCACGATGTGCACGGTTCTGAGCTGAACCATTACGAGGAACAGGAAAAGGAGTGGAGGGCAAAGGAAGAGGTAAAGGTCGACATAAAGGAAGAGATCAAGAAAGCCATGAAAGAGCTTCAATGCATCCTAGATATCGCGGGGCTTAGTTATGAAGACTTATGTATTCATCCAAATTTGAACCTTCCAGAAGGGTTCAAGATCCTGAAGTTTGACACCTTCGGAGGAGTGGGAAACAGTATGGCTCATTTGCGAGCCTACTTTGACCAGCTCGTGGGAGTTGGAAGGGATGAAGATTTACTGATGCGGCTCTTCAGCCAAAGCCTGTGCGGAGAATCTCTTGAATGGTTCACATCTCATGAAACCAGGCAATGGCCCAGCTGGAATGCATTGGCCAAAGATTTTCTCGATCGATTTGCTTACAATGTAGAAATTGTTACAGACCGATACTCTTTGGAGAAGATGAAGCAAAAATCAACCGAGAGCTATAGGGAGTTTGCCTATAGGTGGAGAAAAGAAGCTGCAAGGGTGAGACCACCCATGTATGAAAAAGAGATCGTTGAAGTATTTGTGCGCGTGCAAGATCCTAAATATTATGATAGAATTATGTTGCTCGTTGGAGCGAAGTTTGCTGAGATAGTCAAGATTGGTGAGACTATCGAGGACGGTTTGAAATTAGGAAAGATAGACCATGTATACGCATCACCTGGATCTTCAGGGTTGTTGAAAAAGAAAAGAGAGGAAATCGCTGCTGTTTCATATGGGGGAAAGAAAACCCCCAGAAGCTCGTCATATTCCCAAGGTCGTTCCCGTCCTTCCCAAAAGTCCTACCAAGCTTGCTACGCACAAGCTAGTCATCCCAATAATCCTTCAATTTATCAGAATGCTACCGCCACTTATCTAAACATCCAAGCTCCACTATACCAAAGTCCACCCCCAAATTACCAAAATCCATCTCCCATTTACCCAAATCATCCTCCACCCTACTAAATTCCATCTCCCTACCAGAGTGTTGCTCCCAACTGTGCTAACATGCAGCCGAGCTACCGAGCACCCCCTCCTATTTATCAAGTCCAAGCTCCACTATACCAAAATTCCTTTCTGAATTACTAAGCTCCATCGCCAAACTACCAAACAAATCCATATTACAGAAGCCAAGCTCCTCGCCCAAATACAAGAAATTATCAACAAGTGCCTCCTCCTCAACAAGGCAGTTATGACCCTCCTTGACTCAAATTCGAGAAGAAGCCTTCAAGGAACTTCACTGCGCTCGCTGATAGCCGAACAAAGCTGTACGAGCGACTGGCTGCGGCTGGATACATCCACCCTGTGGGGCCCAACCCCGTGGATGTCAATTCAAAATTCTACAGACCCGATCAGAGATGTGCTTATCATTCCAACAGTGTTGGGCATGATACTGAGGATTGTATCAACCTCAAGCACAAAATTGAGGATTTGATTGACCAAGAGGTAGTCTCTCTCCAACCAGCGGCACCAAATGTCAACACCTACCCGTTGCCGAATCATAGGGGCGGCAATGTCAATATGATCGAGACAGACGATGACTGGTGTGGAACGAAATTGATTACTCCAATCGTTCACGATGATTTGGAAA
Source organism: Solanum pennellii (assembly GCF_001406875.1). Taxonomy (NCBI): domain Eukaryota; kingdom Viridiplantae; phylum Streptophyta; class Magnoliopsida; order Solanales; family Solanaceae; genus Solanum; species Solanum pennellii. The sequence goes on along the minus strand of NC_028639.1, from coordinate 31,510,189 downwards.
AGTTTGTAGCTTCTTTAAGCATCAAAGATAAGAAAGAGTTTGTTATTTTGACACCCGCAAAGGCTGTTGCTTTGGTGCCATCAAAAACTCTCATCAAGCCTAAGTTCGTTATTGAAACTGCTGCTGCTCAAGGCATGACCAGATCCGGAAGATGTTACACCCCTGACGAGCTTGCTCTCGGTGTTCAAAAGAAGGATTAGGCTAAAAGGCCAATAAGCGAAGGAGAGGCGGAGGAATTCTGGAGAAGAATACAGCCAAAAGATTATTCTATCATTAAGCATTTTGAGAAGACTCCAGCCTAGATCTCCGTATGGGCCCTGCTAATGAGTTCTCAATCGCACAGGCAGGCTTTGATGAAGGCTCTCAATGATACGTATCTACCCGCGGGCACAAGCAGCGATAACGTGGCCGCTATAATTCACCAGGTAATTCGAGGGCACCGAATCAGCTTTTGTGACGATGAGCTGCCTTTTGAAGGGAGGTCACACAACAAGGCGTTTCACATCACTGTGGTATTTCGCGAAAAGGTTGTCAACCGCGTCTTAGTAGATGATGGATCTGGTTTGAATATCTGCCCGTTGTCGACGTTGAGGTAGTTAAGGTTTGACTTGGGAAAACTTGAACAAAACAAAGTCAATGTAAGAGACTTTGATGGGGTTCAGAGAGATACGTTGGGAGCGGTGAATCTGATCATCCAAATGGGTCCAGCAGAATTCATTGCACAGTTTCAAGTATTTGGATATCGACACCAGCTATAACCTTCTTCTGGGAAGGCCTTTCATCCATATGGCTGGAGCTGTCCCTTCTACTCTACATCAGATTATGAAGCCGTTTGGAAGAACGAAGAGCTGGTTATTCATGGAGAAGGGAGTCAGTCTGGCAGACAGGTGCCGATCATTGATGAGATATCGCGAGGTATAGATTTCTACACGGTGGAGCTGGTACATGCCACCGGTGAAGACTTGGCCCTACAGACTCCCATGCCTGCCGTGTACAAGATAGCCAATGTGATGTTGCAGAATGGTTTTGAACGAGGTTTCGAATTGGGAAGAAATTCCCAAGGAATTATAGAGCCTATTCCGGTCCTCGTCAAGGGAGCCAAATATGGTTTGGGGTACATCCCCACAAATGATGACATGAAGACGAAGAAGAAAAATGATCAAGAATTGGCTAAGCCGATCCCACATCTGTATCAATCCTTCCCAGTCTGGGAGTATGCTGAGCATGAAGACCTTGGGGAAGGAATCTGTGACCTCTTCGAGGAGATCGATGCTGTTATTAAGGAAGAGGTCGAGCTAGCTGGTATCAGCGATGCTGAGCAAGGAGAGATGCTGTGGAACTGGACTTCCACGCCCATCCTGATCCCCCGAACTCCTCGGTAGAAGAGCATCGTTTCATGCATATTAAAATCGGTGGTAGCCCGGAAGAGGCCCGAGACCCACCATTTTGCATTTTCTTAACTGTTTGAATTTTCGAATTTCCATCATGATGTTCAAAGAAGGCAATATGGACCTATGCCATGGCCAAAGTTTACATTGTTTTTAAATTTTAATGAAAGCCTCTTTGTTTTTAAATTTATTTATTTAGTCGTTTGTTATACTTTGATTTTCTAACTTTGTTTGTTTATGGTTTCAGTAATGTAATTTTTAGACCTGCCAATGTCATGTCATGTCACGAGCTGAATGAACGAAATGAGGCAGGTGATGACGCGGTTGATAGTTAAGAAGAAGAAAGTGAGGAACCACAGTATGTTGCCAAGGAATTCCGGCAGTTTGAAAACCAGCATAAGCCGAATATAGAGGAAACGGAAACGGTAAATCTGGGAGACCCAGAATGCGTTAAAGAAGTTAAGATCAGCATCCACTTAAATGAAACTCAGAGAAAGGGCCTAATTCATTTGCTTGCTGAATATATTGATGTGTTCGTTTGGGAAGTCGGCGATATGCTAGGCTGAGTACCGATGTTGTATCTCATAAACTACTGATTAATCCGGGGTTCGATCCGGTTAAGCAAAAGGCTCGGAAGTTCAAGTCTGAACTAAGTTTAAAGATCAAAGAAGATATTACCAAGCAAATAGAATCTCGATTGGTGGAAGTGACACAATATCCAACTTGGTTAGCCAATGTTGTCTCGGTTGCCAATAAAGACGGGAGAATCAAGATTTGTGTCTACTACAGAGATCTCAACAAAGCTAGCCCGAAAGATAATTTTCCGTTGCCGAATATTCATATTTTGATTGATAACTGTGCTAAGCATGAAATGCAGTCATTTGTGGATTGTTACGCAGGTTACCACCAGATTCTGATGGATGAGGAAGATGCAGAAAAGACAACTTTTATTACACCTTGGGATGTATATCATTATAGAGTGATGCCATTTGGCCTCAAGAATGCTGGTGCTACCTATATGAGGGCTATGACGACCATATTTCATGACATGATTCATAAGGAGATTGAGGTGTATGTGGATGACGTCATAATCAAGTCCCGCGAGAGTTCGGACCACTTGACACATCTAAGGAAATTCTTTGATCATTTGTGTCGTTACAACTTGAAGTTAAATCCCGTCAAATGCGCTTTTGGAGTTCCAGCCAGAAAGTTGTTGGGGTTTTTAGTCAGCAGAAGGGGTATTGAGCTTGACCCTTCTAAGATTAAAGCAATTCAAGAGTTACCTCCGCCGAAGACGAGAAAAGAGGTGATGAGTTTCTTAGGGAGGTTAAACTACATCAGTCGATTCATATCTCAATCAACCGTGGTGTGTGAGCCTATTTTCAAGCTGTTGAAGAAAGACGCCCCGACAAAGTGGACTGAAGAGTGTCAGACTGCTTTTGATGCTATCAAGAACTATTTGTCCAATCCACCGGTATTGGTTCCTCCGCGAGAAGGGAGTCCTTTATTGTTGTACTTGTCTATCCCAGATAGTGCATTTGGATGCGTACTTAGTGAACACGACAAGACAGGAAAGAAGGAAAGGGCTATCTATTATATAAGCAAGAAGTTTACTCCATGCGAGTCTCGTTACACTTTGTTGGAGAGAACGTGTTGTGCTGTGACATGGCTTGCCCAGAAGCTGAGACATTATTTGTCTTCCTATACTACGTACCTCATTTCCAAAATAAACCCACTAAAGTATATCTTACAAAAGGCGATACCGAGCGGAAAGCTAGCTAAGTGGCAAATGTTGTTGAGTGAATTTGACATTGTGTATATGATTCAGAAGGCGATAAAGGCACAGGCTTTGGCTGATCATCTTGCAGAAAATCCCATTGATGAAGAGTATGAACCACTTAAGACTTATTTTCAAAATGAAGAAGTGTCATTTGTGGGTGAGGATATTTCTGAAGCATATTCAGGTTGGAGATTATTCTTTGATGGAGCGGCAAATCATCAAGGTAAAGGTATTGGAGCAGTCTTAGTGTCAGAATCTGGTCAGCACTATCCCATGGCGGCTAAGCTCCGATTTAAATGCACGAACAACATGGATGAATACGAAGCTTGTATTCTTGGTTTGAAAATGGCCATCGACATGAATGTCTATGAGTTGTTGGTTATTGGAGACTCAGATCTTTTGGTTCATCAAGTTCAAGGAGAATGGGCCGTGAAGAACCAAAAGATTATACCCTACGTGCAGTATGTACAAAAGTTGTGCAAAAGATTTTGTAAGATCGAGTTTAGGCACACTCCTAGAATACAGAATGAGTTGGCTGATGCCCTTGCCACCATCGCTTTGATGATTAAACATCCAGAAACCAATTATATTGATCCTCTGGATATAGAATTGAAAGAACATCTAGTCCATTGTTCTCATGTTGAAGCAGAACCAGACGGCTTGCCTTGGTATTTTGATATAAAGAAGTATTTGGAATCTGGAACTTATCCCGAAGATGCTACGTCCAATCAGAAGAAGTCGATACGTCGTATGGCTCTCAATTTCTTTTTAAGTAGAGAAATCATGTATAGGAGGACTCTAGACTTAGGTCTTCCTAGATGTGTTGATGCCATCGAAGCTGCGAAGCTTATTGAACAGATACATGTCGGAGTTTGTGGCATGCATATGAATGGGCTCACTTTGGCAAGATAGATCCTACGAGCCGGATATTTCTGGATGACTATGGAGAATGATTGTTGCAAGTTTGTGCAAAAATGCCACAAATGTCAAGTGCATGGTGATTTGATCCGAGTGCCACCTCACGAACTTAATGCTATGAGTTCACCTTGGCCATTTGTAGCTTGGGTATGGATGTCATCGGTCCGATAGAGCCAGCCGCTTCTAATGGACACATATTTATTTTGGTTTCCACTAATTATTTCACCAAGTGGGTGGAAGCATCTTCTTACAAGTCGGTGACCAAGAAAGTTTTGGCTGATTTTGTTCGCAACAATATGATATGCAGGTTTGGAATACCAGAATCCATCATTACTGATAATGGTGCAAATATCAATAGTCACTTGATGAGAGATATATGTGAGCAATTTAAGATTACGAACCGGAACTAAACCGCTTATTGCCCTTAAATGAATGTAGCTGTAGAAGCTGCCAATAAGAATATTAAGAAGATTCTGAGAAAAATGATTGACAATCACCAAGGTTGGCATGAGATGTTGCCATATGCTTTATTGGGTTATCGGACGACTGTCAGAACATCGACTGGAGCTACTCCATACTTGCTAGTGTATGGGACAGAAGCAGTCACACCTGCTGAAGGCGAAATACCGTCTTTGAGAATCATCCAAGAAGCTGAGTTAAGTAATGCTGAATGGGTCAGCAAGCGGAATTATCAACTAACTTTGATTGATGAGAAGAGAATGATTGCCATCTGTCACGGTCAGTTGTATAGACAGAGAATGATACGTGCCTTTCACAAGAGAGTAAGAGCCAGAATTTTCGAAGTTGGTCAGTTGATTCTTAAGCGTATTTTTCCTCATCAAGACGAATACGAAGGAAAATTTGCGCCAAATAGGCAAGGACCCTACATGGTTCGCAAGGTATTATCCGGAGGTGCTTTGGTCCTGTAGGAGATAGATGGCACCGCATGGCCGAAACCTATCAACTCAGACGCTGTCAAGAGATACTACGTGTGAAGTTTCAATTTGTATTTTTGTCATTTATTTGTAATTGTTCTATTTTGCCTGAATTTGCTTTTCTTAAAAATTCTTATCCCTCATGTAATGAACTAGTCTGACCTGAATTCTCAAGAATGAGATACGTAGGCGGCCTATGTCAACCTTGGTCACCCTGTTTATTCCCCCTAATTATTTCTTTTATTTGAACTTTGTTCGACGTGAATTCTCAAGAATGAGATACGTAGGCGGCCTATGTCGGCCTCGATCGGTTTCTTTGTAATTTTTCTTAATTTGTCAACCTTTGAGAGGGAACTATGTTTGACCTGATTCCTGCCTCAACGGGATACCTAGGCGCCGCAAGGGTTCGGTCATATCTCCCGTAAGATTTCTATTCCTGTTCACAATAGAAACTGGGACAGAATTTTTAAGAGGGACTCAAAAATTCTCGAGAAGAAGATTCTTCCTCAGCAAGTCAAGACTGAAGATGTTTCGAGATTTACAACTGCGACAAAATTTTTTAGAAGATCTCAAAATATCCGTAATCTACTCAATTTCAATGGAAAAATAAGCAAGACAGTCAATTGGGACAGAAATTTTGAGGATGGCCTCAAAATTTCAGCACAGATCTACAAGTCCGGAGTGACTCTGAAAACTCCCCAGCGAATAATCAGATAAACCTCTAAGCATCAGACACAAGAAGTTTGTAAGGCCCGATATGACATGACTTGGCAGTGACCTTTTTCAGATACTATTTCTCAAAAATTTATTTTCTTAAAGATTTTCCTTTTATGTTTCATTTGTTTTGGCATAAAATATTTTGTCTTATCTATCAAGAGTTGGGAGATCAGGGAAATCAACCAGAGATAATAGGAAAAGGAGCAGACAACTGAAGAAATCGACACAGATCAGTTTGTTTTTAAAAAATAATAATTTTTCTGTGGACGCAGGTTTATAGCTTTGCTGTGAAATCAGCAAATTCTTCAGATGGATGAACATGGAGAAGTCAAAGGAGGAGAGAACTATCCCAAAATCAATAGTTTTCCTAGAAGCAGGAATCATTTTGTGTCGCTTATGTCAGAGACTTGGGAATATGAATTGTTTATTTCAATCAATTTTCAACAACATGAAATTTATATAGAACGTCTAGCTAGATTCAAAGGTGAATCAAGCGAAAATCTCAAGGAAGAATTTATGATTTCCGTAAAGGACGTCATTTGCATCATAATATCGGATATGATATTATGCGTTACCCGGAGGGGTCAATTATTTTATTATCGATCAACATGATATATTATCTGGAAGTCATTTTACCGTTATCATCAATTGAGACAATATGATTATCCAGAAGGCAACGAGAAGACCACTATGTTGCTCGATTGGAGCACTATCTTCATTTGGCACCAAGGATGACATCAGGATTCAATATTCATGCATGGCAGAAAATCATGCATCGCGAGTCAATATCCATGCATCACGGAAAATCATGCATCGCGAGTCAATATTCATGCATCGCAGAAGATCATGCATCGCGAGTCAATATCCATGCATCACGGAAGATCATGCATCGCGAGAAGATTTCATACCTCGCAGAAATTTATGCATCGCGAGAAAATTTTATACCTCGCAGAAATTTATGCATCGCTAGAAGATTTCGTACCTCGCAAAAATTTATGCATTGCGAGAAGATTTCATACCTCGCAGAAATTTATGCATCGCGAGAAGATTTCATACCTCACATAAATTTATGCATCACGAGAAGATTCCATGCCTCGTTGAAATTTATGCATCGCAAGAAGATTTTATACCTCGCAGAAATTTATGCATCGCGAGAAGATTTCATACCTCGTTGAAATTTATGCATCACGAGAAGATTCCATGTCTTGTTGAAATTTATGCATCGCGAGAAGATATTCATACCTCGGAGAATTATGCATCGCGGGAAGATTTCATACCCCGCAAGGAATCACTCATCGCGGGAAGATATTCATGCCCCGGGAAAAGTTATGCACTACCAAAGAAGAAATCGTGCATTTCAAGAGAAATATTTACCCCTCAACGTCAACGACATCTTTTATTTTTGACAAAATAAACATCAAAAGGAGCATAGAAGACTACATCAAGAGAAATATTAGCATTGCATCATATTTTATTTATTTCGACATCAAGTCAAGAGTACATTGAAGATTACATCGCAAACATAAGGCATAAGCTTTATTTGCTTTACATCAAATCGATCAAGTTGACGTCAAATGCTGAAGGAGAGCAATTAAGTGTCAACACGATAAAAGACACTATCTCCCATTTGAATTGCATTTTTAGCTGACGAGTTTTATCTCAGTCTTTGTCGAGAGCATCCGAAAGGATGAATTCTCCAAAACCACAGGTGCGGACGACATCAAAAGGGACGCAACATAACGTGGAACTTTTGCTTAGCAGCGAACTCGGACATAGTCCAAAGAGGAGTGTCAAACTCTTATGACGAGAGCAGAGGAGCGACTTTCACCACAATCAAACCACACCCCTATCAGAAGGTGCGTGGGTTTTTTCCTTTGGGTTTTGTCAGTTTTGGTTTCGCATCCGGAATTTCGGTCTACCGGGAGCAACTTTCCAATCTAAGTGACAATGCGTCAAGGGTTTTGGAAATTATGTCCATGTAAGTTCTTAATTATGGGTGTGAAGTGCACCACATTCATGGCTAAGAGGTTAAAAGCATCCTTTTCATACTCTATTTAATTTGTCACTTGTTCAAAACCAAAGGTTATCTAACATAATAGATTTCCTTTTCAACCGATCAAGTCGAAATACAAGCATCCTGATTCCTGAAGGTCTAAGGATATGTAGGCGAGCTCAATGTTGAAAATTCGGCTGTATTCCAACATTCGCTCTCGAATCTTATCCTCGAGCATTTCAGTATCTTTATAATTCGGTATCAAGGTGGTTTTTGAATTCATTCAAAATCGTGCGTTAAATCAAGATTATCAAACTATAAGTGGCCTGAATTCTCATATAGCCTGAGATATGTAGGAGACCCACTTTCAGGGTTCGGCCATAATTCCTAAAGCCCTTACCAAATCCCTTTTCCCAAAAGATGAGTGTGGGGTCGGTCAAAATTGGTTTGGTCAATTTCATTTTCCTCGAATTTCTTGCATCAATCCAAGTAAAATGAGGGACAGTTGTTGACACCCAATTTTTACCCTCCCCAACAATAATTAATTTTGAGCTTCTTAATTTCCGAACGAGTTAAAACAATTGACTTTATAAAATTCAAAAAATATTTTTTTATCATTTTGAAACATTAGTCATTTTCTATGGTTTTTCTTAGTGTATATATATATATATATATATATATATATATATATA
>NC_028639.1:31489042-31501414 GCF_001406875.1 Solanum pennellii | reverse complement strand
TATATATATATATATGATTTTATATAGTTAGTTCATTTTTGTAAAAATACTTGAAAATCGTCTCAAAAGATTTTAGTTTTACTTAATGCTTTAAAATTAATTTGTTTTGTCAAAATTTGTATCTCATATTTCGAGTCCTTAATTTGTGATTGAGTTATCTATTTTACCTCGTTAAAATTAAGAAGCTCACTAATTTACCATATTAATTCATTTTATTTTATTTAATAGCCAAAATTACTAAACTTGATCAAGTGGGCTAAGTTTTAAATTTAAATTCCTAATTTTGAAATCCATATGGCTATTTTATTAGTGCTATTCAATTTCCAGCCCACCTCTTTTAAACCCGTTCCTTAAAAGCAACCATTTTAATTGTCCAATTTCCCAACCCAACTGCTCTTAAGTTAAAATCACCGCCCCAACCCATCTCCTTTCGCCGACCCGACCCAATTTTATTCGCCCCTAATTCAAGTGCAGCGCAGATTAATTGCAAAGGGGACACGTGCAGCGACAACGTCTTCAGGCTCAATCCCAAAGCAAGAATCCCAGCACGTCGGCAACAAGCGAGCATTGTCCTTCTCGCGAGAGCAGCCTGCTCCAACGGCTCCTTTTCTCTGTTGTTCGTACATCATGGCAGGGTAGTCTGCATCTCGTCCATGCTCACGTGTATGGTGACACGTCGAGCGCGAGGACAACAAAAATCAATCTGAGCTGTGCGAAACCTCTGTCCTCATCCGAATTTGGGGGGATTTGGACGATTTTGGTACAAGGAACAACTTTCTTGTGTCCTTGGAGGATTTGAATTTCGGGGCTGAAATAGTTATTCCCTTTCTACCTTCCCCCCCCCCCATTTTCCGAAACCCTAGCTCTCCTCCTATATATATTATCTTCGTCCTTCAATCTAGAGGGGAGATTTTTAAATAGGGATTTTTTTAGCTTTAAGAAAAGAGGTGACTGATCTTTGAGTGAGAAATTTTCTTAAATTGGGTTTCAACTAGCGGGAAACCTTTTTTTGAAAGAAGAAATTTTAGAAAACATTCATAGAGATTTCCAGGAAAGCATTAGGAAAGTTGAAAAAAGAAAAATGTTCTAAATACACTTTGTGAGTAGGGGAGTTGATAATTTTCTGTGTCTGAGCCTAAGTTTCTGTCAGAATCTCAAGTTTTGTGAGGTGATGAAATTGCTCATCCGTTCAGCCCTCATTTGCTGCCCGGAATAAGGTAACATATACCCCTCTATCGATTTTTTTTTCATTCTTTTTCTTTATCTCCCCTCTTGTCTTGTTTTAAAAGGTCTCTATGGTGTGGCTGATCTCATTGATGTGTGTCGTTGAGGTTTTTGGCAGCTTGAGTGGTTATGTTTATTTTTATGTTACTTTATGGTTTACTTTCCAGGTTGAGTGTTTGAAATTTTGGCTCTAAGTGCTGTTGATTCTGCATTCGTTCTTTTTTACAGATATCATATTGTTGTTTTTGCCTTTTGTCTGTGAATGATGAATCTGCCTTCTCATGTTTACAACCTTCAACGATAAATCATTATTCGCATGGGTTCATGTTCAAAACCAACTGACATGACACATAATGTGGCATAGCCGTGTTGCTATTTTGAAATTTTTTTATATCGTTAATACCATGAAGTCGCTTGCCATTCAGTTTGATACTTTAGTGTGTTCGATGTTTATCGTTATGGAGTTCCGCGTTCTGATTATGTATTGTTATTTCTGCCTCTTTGTGACTGATGATTCTATATTTTTAAGGTTCTTTTGTAAACCTTTTTATGATGTTCTTTTCGTCTTTTCTTTTTTTTTGTTATTTTGATAGACTTATTACTGTAGCGTCGTATAGTTGTTCGTTGTATCAGAAAATGGTTTGCTTCAGCCTGCTATATGTCTTTGTTCATTTAAAACTTATGGTTTTCTCTGTTTCTCTATCTGAACCTTTATTGTGATTTCCTTCTCATATATTAGTTTGGTTGTCGAGTCTCTTCTCATACTGTGTTGGTTTTAAAACTTAAAACTCTACTCTTTTCTTTACTTTTGTTTTCTTTTGCTACTGTTAATTAATGCAGTTCCCTTTAAGACACGAACTAAAATTTGAAAACTAGTTGGTATGAAGGTTACATATTGTGTTATGGTCTACTCAGTTCTATGCTGTTTTGTTATAGGTGAGGTTACCTTCAAATAGTGACACTTCTTATATTTTAGTATGTCCATGTTTGTCCTGGCCTTGCTATTTGATTTTCTCTCGATAAGACCTATTCGCTCCAAGTTGCAGTTGACATTCAAGTAGCATGGTGTTATTCTGCCTTCTTGATCTTTACATTCCTTCTCATAAATTTCTTCAGGATCATGTTTATTTTCACAATTGGTGTATGAAGTCAAGTGAGAATAGTTGGTACTTAGTCTTTTTGATTTGTTCTATTTTTTCTTAAATGCGCAGAGCTCTTTGTCATTGTTTAAATTGACTCTATTCATTTGGATTCAAATAATAATAATAATAATAATAATGATGTTTCTATGCTTGTCCCTTTCTTGATCATCGTATTTATGACTTAAGCATTGCCTAAAGTGATCTTGTCTTTTAGTTTGGGTTTGATGGTTGTAGTTAGAATATAGAGAGTAATCTACCCATTTATTTTATTTTCTTTTATTTTATTATATATATATATATATATATATATATATAAATTTACTTTGCTCTTCTGTGATATGTTCGTTAAAATAAAATATAAGAGCTACTTGTTATGTTTTTTACTTGTTGTGTTATTCCATCTAAGTTACGCATGTTAGTGATAATTATAGAAGTTTCTTGCTAACTACTCATTATTTTATTCTCTTTATAGAATAGTGTCTTGCAATTTTTATTGTTAAGTTATGATTATTCTGATCACCGTAGCGTCAAAGTCGTTAAAATATTTGTTACTTAAGAGGAGTTTAGTGGGTCCACAATATTGTGTTAATCTTATTGATAACAATTTTTCGTAGGTACTCAAGAATTCGATTTTAAGTGCTTAACATTGTTGAGGCTCTATATTACTTTTAGCTGTCCTACAATAGTGTTAGAAAGTATTTTAAAATTATCTCATCTCGATTTTAGACGTTTAAATTAATGCTCTACTCTTTCTCACTAATCTCTGTTATTTTTAAGGATAACTTTAGTTTCATTCTCTATTATATACTTTTATTTTATTCTGTTAGAGACTTTAGACTTGTATTAATTTTATTTCTTTTTTTTATGTATGAACCGCTCCTATCCGAGTCCCTTTTGAAATCCTCCCTTGCATCTTGAGAGGCCACGAAGGCCTTACAATTTCCAATCGAGTCAAGTCAATTAAAAACCGACGAACAGGTCCCGAAGTGGAATAAGTCGAAGAAGTTGGATTAGAAGACCCATTTTTATTTTCATATTTTGTATTTTGTTATCTTTGGGCCTAAGCCCTTGTCGTCCTTTTTTTTGTATTTATTTTCATTTACTAATTGTTTAGACTAGGACAGGTACAAAAGATAATGGGTCAAAAATCCAAAACAGGTGGGTCCAAATACCGGTCCAGGCGAACAGAATCTGGTTTGGACCCAACGACTCTCTCTCTCTCTCTCGCTCTTACCTTGTTGTCTATTTGTTTGCGTTTATTTGTCGCTAGTTTAAAGTTAGGAAACTCCAAATCCCCGTAGAACGCCATAATGTTTTAAGTAATTTTAAAAATCAAATTAAGTTTAAATTAGTTTTAAAATTTATAAGTTTAGTATAAATAAAATCTAAGAAATTCATTTTCAAAAATTTCCAATAAATATTATAAGTTAAGCCGAATCAGTTAGTTGTTGGATAACCGTACTTAACAGGTATTTTAGGTGCCTTAAAAACCTTCCTAAAATACAATATGAATCCCCAAACCCCTTTAAATGTTTTCAAAATAATTTTATCTATTAAGTCTTTGGAAACGCTAGTTTTCTTGATTTTTCTCAAAAATTAAGTGGCGACTCTAACAAAGTCAAAAACTCTTCAAATGAAATATTTTTCCCTTTTATAATAAAACAGAATTCTCAAGAATGAGATACGTAGGCGGCCTATGTCGGCCTCGGTCACCCCGTTTATCCCTCCTATTTATTTCTTTTATTTGAACTATGTTCGACCTGAATTCTCAAGAATGAGATACGTAGGCGGCCTATGTCGGCCTCGGTCGGTTTCTTTGTAATTTTTCTTAATTTGTAAATCTTTGAGGGGGGAACTACGTTTGACCTGGTTCCTGCCTCAACGGGATACGTAGGCGCCGCAAAGGTTTGGTCATATCTCCCGTAAGATTTCTATTCCTCTTCACAATAGAAACTGGGACAAAATTTTTAGAGGGACTCAAAAATTCTCGAGAAGAAGATTCTTGCTCAGCAAGTCAAGACAGAAGATGTTTCGAGATTTGCAACTAGGACAGAATTTTGAGAAGATCTCAAAAATTTCGTAATTTACTCAGTTACAATGGAAAGATAAGCAAGACAGTTAACTGGGACAGAAATTTCGAGGATGGCCTCAAAATTTCAGCATGGGTTTATCTACAAGTTCGGAGTGACTCTGAAAACTCCCCAGCAGAGTCGCCATTTCTGTTTTATCCGAAGAAAGAAAAAAGCATTTTTTTTGAAGGGTTTTTGACTTTTTTAGAGTCGCCACTTAATTTTTAAGAAAAATTAATAAAACTATTGTTTTCATATACATGTCACTAGTGGACTATTTCATTTACAAAGCTAACTAATTGACTGTATGTTTTTATCTAATAGAATCTGTAACTAATTAGTATTTAGGCTAAGCTAATTAACAACTTAATACAACTGTCATTCTTTTTCATACTCCCCCTCAAGTTAGATGGTGAAAAATGTCCAGCAATCCTAACTTGAATAACATCTCAGTATGCAGTTGTTTTCCCAAAGCCTTTGTGAATATGTCTGCTAATTGCTCTTTGCTAGCAATGTAGGAAGTTGTAATCAGTCCTTCTTGTAATCTTTCCCTAATGAAGTGGCAATCAATCTCTATGTGTTTGGTTCTCTCATGATACATAGGATTTGAAGCTATCTGCAAGGCTGCTTTATTATCATAATGTAACTCCATTGATAACTCCACTTGAGCACCTAATTCCTTCAGCAAACTTTGTAACCACACTAACTCTGCTACTGTTGTTGTCATGCTTCTATACTCAGCTTCTGCTGAGCTTCTTGACACTGTACTTTGTTTCTTGGATTTCCATGAAATCAATGAGTCTACATACTTAATTCCAAAACCTGTCACAGATTTCCTTGATATCAAACACGACGTCCAATCAGCATCACAATAAGCTTTCACCTTTCCTGATTTCTTGCTACTCATAAGCAATCCCAATGCAGGTTGTTGCTTTATATGTCTCACCACATGTAGGGCTGCTTCATAGTGTGACTTCTTAGGTGCATGCATGAACTGGCTCAGATGTTGTACTGCATAGGAAATATCTGGCCTTGTCATTGCCAAATACAATAACCTTCCTATGAGCCTTTGATATACTCTTCTGTCCTCCAATTCTGCATCATCATCTGTGGACTCAAAAACCTTATCATACTCCAGGCTTGTCAATTTTTGATTTTGTCTAGTGGTGTTGCAGTAGGCTTTCCTCCCCCTAAACCACATTCTGAAATTAGCTCCAGTGCATATCTTCTTTGATTCATCAAGATCCCTATACTTGATCTCGCAAATTCTATACCAAGTAAGTACCTCAACTCCACTAGGTCTTTCATTTTGAAATTCTGGTTTAGAATTTGTTTAGCATCCTAAATCAGCTTGTTGTCACTACAGTAATTAGCAGGTCATCAACATAAACAAGTATTATAACAATTCCTCCTTCATTCTCTTTTGTAAATAAAGAATAATCCAACCTGCTTTGTTTAAAACCAGACTGAACCAGAGCTGTTTTAAGCTTCAAATTCCACTATCTGCTGGCTTGTTTTAAGCCATACAGGGATTTGAGTAGCCTACATACTTTGTGCTCCCCCTGGCTGCCAAAACCTGGAGGCAAAGTCATATAAACATCTCGAAAAGATCACCTTGGAGAAATGCATTATAAACATCCATCTGAAATAAAGGCCAATTAGATTGAGCAGCAATAGAAACAACAGCCCGTACAGTGACCATTTTAACCACCGGAGAAAATGTATCATGATAATCAAGCCCTTCTTGCTGAGTGAACCCCTTGGCAACCAATCTAGCTTTATACCTCTCTATAGAACCATCATCCTTGTATTTTACCTTGTACACTCATTTACATACAATAAGATTTTTACCTGCAGGTAGGTCTACAACCTCCCAAGTGTGATTATCAGTAAGTGCAGCAATCTCTTAGTCCATAGCATAGATCAATGCTTATTTTGAGCAGCTTGATTATAAAAAGATGGCTCAATAATAGAAGCAGAAAAGTTGTGAGGTAAGCTTTGTAGGATGATGAGATTGCAGAATAAGAAAGACAATTAGAAATTGGATGAGAGGTAGATGATTTGGTAATATAATCAGTGTGCCAAATGGGGGGCTTAGTAGCTCTAGTGGACTTCCTGACATGAGGTGGTGATGAAACAAGAACATGATCTGTGGTAGTAGGAGGAGAAGATGACATTAAAGGAACATATGGAAGTGAAGAAGAAGAAGGTATGTTCAAGGTATGATCAGTGGATGACAAGGTCACATCCATAGGATGTGAAAATGCTGAGGTAACAGGGAAAGTATGTGAGGTATGCATGGAATCTGGAGCCAAAAAAGCGAACTTTGGATGTTGAAAAGGAAAGAGATGTTCTCTGAATGAAACATCTCTGCTGATGAAGAAGGTGTCTGAGGAGATATTGTAAAGTTTATATCCTTTTTGGGTGGGTGAGTAGCCTATGAACACAGAAGGTATGACTTTGGAAGACAATTTACCTGTGAACAGAGGTTTGGTTACATAACATAAACATCCAAACACTTTGATATGGTCTAGCTTAGGAGAATGTCCATGAAACACTTCATAAGGTGACTTGTTAGATAGAACTGTGGAGGGCAGTCTGTATAAGGAATGCTGCAGTAGTGACACATTCTCCCTAAAACTTATGAGGTACATGAGCCTGGAATCTAAGGGCCCTTGCCATTTCAAGAAGGTGCCTGTGTTTTCTCTCAGCAATACCATTTTACTGAGGTGTATGCACACAAGTACTTTGATGTATAATACCAAACGAAGTAAAAAGTGAATGACATTGAGAATTAAAGATTTCCAATCCATTATCAGTTCTAACAATCTTGACAGATGCTGAAAATTGATTCCTAATGAGAGTAAGAAATGAAGTAATGTGTATTATTACATCACTTTTCAATCTTAACAAGTAAATACATGTCATTCTGGAATGATCATCTACGATAGTAAGAAAATATCTGTAGCCATTGTAAGCACATTGTTTATAGGGACCCCAAACATCCATGTGAATGAGATCAAAAACATGTAGAGACTTCTTAGTACTTGTGGGAAAGGGAAATCTAGTTTGTCTAGAAAGAGGACAAACAGGACAGAAAGTAGATGTTGCAGGTAAACTGATGGAGTTGAGTAGAGGAATCTTCTGAAGAACAACTATTGGTGCATGCCCAAATCTTAGATGCCAGATAGATGTATCAACTTTATCAGCCTGAATAGATGATGAACGATATTGGTGTTCAACTAGAGCACTAGCAGGTGGATGTTATTGAGTAGAAGGAAGAAGATATAAGCCCTCATTTTCTGCCAATTCCCCTCATCTTGCTAGTTGATAGGTGCTGAAAGGTACAAAAAGAGGGATAAAAAGAAACACAACAATGAAGTTCCTTGGTCAGCTGAGAGATAGACAAGAGGTTATATTCGAACTTAGGAACATGTAACACACTGTTCAATACACAATTATCAAAAAAAAATTATTGTGCCAATGTGTTTAACCTCTGTTGTTTGACCATTTGGAAGGTGTACTTGGTTGTTAGAGGGTGGTGCAGATGAAGAATTTAGTAAGGATTTCATGCTACAGACCATGTTATTGGTAGCACCAGTATCAACTACCCAAGGGGCTGTGTCTAAACCTGCAGAAAAGCACCTTGATGTAAAACAAGAAGAAGTGTTCTGGGATATACCTGCCATATTAGCTACACTTCCTTGTGATGAAGAGTTATTTTCCAGCATCCTCATGAGATGATTATACTAATCATGAGTAAAAGACGGCACTAACATAGATGAGGAAGAATCATTGCCATGCTCCAATCCATTTAGCTGGCATGTGTTTTGAATCTGTTGTTGTTTGTTTCCATACTCAGAATTATCAGCACATTGTGCATTGTGTGCATGTTGCCTACTATTTCCACCAAACCTTTGTTGCCTATCACCTTGAGAGCTCTATCTTTCATCCCCATACTGTGATTTCTTTTCATTCCTATCCACATTTCTATCAAGAATTCCTTTTACCACATTTGTGATCAGCCGGATATCCTACCAACTTATAGCAATACTTAGTGTTGTGATTTCTCATATGACAATGATCGCAGTATAGATCATTAGTCTTCTTGAATTTGTTGTGCTGGACAGATGCTAATGCAGTAGGCTCATTAATATCTAATTATTGCAATGGTATCACTGAAGCAGAAATCATGTTTGACTGGACTCTTTGACTCTCATCTTGCATTATCATATTGTAGGCTTGGTTCAAGTTAGGACTAGGAACAATCATCAGAATATGACTTCGAGATTGAGAAAATGTTTCGTTTAATCCCATAAAAAATTATATAAGCTTCTGTTTCTCCATATGATCAACATACTCTCTGTATATGTCACATTCACAAGCAGGCAATGGTACTAAAGAGACATGTTCATCCCATAAATTTCTATGTCTAGAGTATTATTCTGAAACAAGAGTACCCTGACTCATGGTACATATTTCACGATGCAACTGATAGATCCTAGTTAGATTTCTTTTATCAAAACGCTCCTTCAAATCTCTCCATACAGTGCAAGCGTAGACGAAAACATAAGGCCATTAGTCAATTCCTTTGAAACAGAATTAGTAATTCATGATAGAACTAAGGCATTACATCTTTCCCATTCATGTTCTAAATATCCTACATAGTTTTCTTTTCTACAGGATCCATATACAAATGCAATTTTGTTCTTAGCTAACAATGCTACTCTCATCGAATTGCTCCAACTAGTGTAATTCTCTATACCAGTTAATTTTTGTGAAATCAGAATGCTACCTGGTGTATCTGAGGGATGAAGATACAAGGGATTTTTAGGGTGAATATCAGTAAACTTCCGAACCTGTGTGGAACTTGATGGAGATGGCGATTGTGTTGATAAATCTGCTGCATCTACCATTTTTGAGCTCCTTCTTTGGATTCAAAACTAGATCTGACTTTGTAAAAGCGAAATTGTCCGTAATTCCTCAATTGCTGATGAATCACCAAATTTCCTTTCTCAAGTATATGCAGTTGTCTTTTCCAGATCTATGCAATAAGATGTGCTAGGCTTCAATGGAACCTAGCTCTGATACCATGTTGAGAGTATTAACCTAGCTACAATGGAAAATGTTACATTGAGAGAGAAAAGAGTAATTGGATTTCATTTACAAAGCTAACTAACTGACTGTAAGTTTTTATCTAACAGAATCTGTAACTAATTAGTATTTAAGTTAAGCTAATTAACAACTTAATACAACTGTCATTCTTTTCCACAATATATATATATATATATATACATATATACATACATATATGTATATGTATATATATACATATATATATATATATATATGTATATGTATATATATATATACATATATATATATATATATATGTATATATATACATATACATATATATATGTATATATGTATATATATATATATATATATTGTGGAAAAGAATGACAGTTGTATTAAGTTGTTAATTAGCTTAACTTAAATACTAATTAGTTACAGATTCTGTTAGATAAAAACTTACAGTCAGTTAGTTAGCTTTGTAAATGAAATCCAATTACTCTTTTCTCTCTCAATGTAACATTTTCCATTGTAGCTAGGTTAATACTCTCAACATGGTATCAGAGCTAGGTTCCATTGAAGCCTAGCACATCTTATTGCATAGATCTGGAAAAGACAACTGCATATACTTGAGAAAGGAAATTTGGTGATTCATCAGCAATTGAGGAATTACGGACAATTTCGCTTTTACAAAGTCAGATCTAGTTTTGAATCCAAAGAAGGAGCTCAAAAATGGTAGATGCAGCAGATTTATCAACACAATCGCCATCTCCATCAAGTTCCACACAGGTTCGGAAGTTTACTGATATTCACCCTAAAAATCCCTTGTATCTTCATCCCTCAGATACACCAGGTAGCATTCTGATTTCACAAAAATTAACTGGTATAGAGAATTACACTAGTTGGAGCAATTCGATGAGAGTAGCATTGTTAGCTAAGAACAAAATTGCATTTGTATATGGATCCTGTAGAAAAGAAAACTATGTAGGATATTTAGAACATGAATGGGANAATCCTAACTTAGGTTGTGATTTTTTTTCGATGAGTTGTGACTTTTTTCAAAGGGTTAGTGATTATTAGATGAGTTGTGACTTTTTCAAAGAGTTGTGACCTTTTGAATAAGTTGTGACTTCTTGGAAAGGTCGTGATTTTTCAAATAAGACACAAAAAAATACTTGTTCATACTACGCGTTGTTAACTATAAATAGAGGAGCTTCCTCTCATTTTCCGACCACAATTTTTTTTAATCTTCTATTGTTCTTCTTTTTGCATTTTAAAATTTACTGTGCGCTTTATTGTTGTTGAGTGAGTTCAAAGTTTAGCGGAGTATGAAGTTTCACTATTCTAATGAAGTAAATCGTTCTATCCTAAGAGAATATATTGCATAACCTCGAGTACTTGCGGAAAATAATTTTGATGATACATTATTCATTTTTTTTGCGTAATATATACATTAGTATGTAATGTTTCAATATATGAAGTTAACATGATGTAGTCTAAATTCATTTGTTTTTGTTAACAATTTCGCTTGTGATGTAGATATGTGCTTCTGAATATATTTTTCCAATATTTAGAGAACCGTCACGATTTATTTTTTGACGCTCAAGACAAAAGAATGACTTTATTTATCAATGATACTTGTGTGAATTGGATTGTCAGGAAGTTTGCTTCAAAATAGGTATTACCATAAACACTGCCCCTTTGTTTTACTTATTTACTATTTCTTAATATTTCATGTAATAGCGTCAATTGAAGTTTGTATTAGTTTAATTTTTATTTTTTATTTAATATAGCTAACTTTTATGAGAAAAATATTTTCACTACGGCAAATATATATTTATATTTGGATAGGTATTTATATTTAAATTAATGTATCATATATGTCACGAATGTATTATCTAGTTAACAAGATCTTCTAACTTCAAAATATATTATTTTAAAATGTTCCATGTTCTTTTCTTTAAAAAAAAACTCACAACATATGTAAACATATATGAATATTATGAATCATTTATAATTTATCATTTACAAAATAAGTTTTATATTCGGTAATATGAAATAAATATTTACATTGTGACCCTAAGCTTAATTAAAATCTAATAACTAAAAAAGAAAAATAGTAACACTAAATATAGTATCATTAATAAAAAAAAATCCTATATTTTTATGTAAGTATAAAATTTATTCAAAAAAAAAACTATTACACATTAATTCTTTAGTTATACCATTTTTAATTTTCTTAGTTATTACTAATTATTGCAAACGTTAATCACACTCTTTTAAATCCTTAGTTATAAAATTATGAATTCCATAATTATTACATTAATTATTTCTATCTTTCATCTTTCCTTATATTAACTTTTGACCAATAATTTTTCATATTATTATACAGTTCCAATATATGTGATAATACGATAATGTTATTTTTTTCTTTGATGAATGATGCTTGGTTGAATAAATTGAAAATCATTTACGAGTATATGGACTATATCTTTATTTGGTGTTGATGAACAGATGATTATATATATGATTTTACATATAAAATATATTCTTAAATTTTCAGTTTTAGTTTTATCAATAATAAAAGGGATAATGCACAAGTACCCCCTCAACCTATGCCCGAAATCTCAGAGACACACTTATACTATACTAAGGTCCTATTACCCCCTGAACTTATTTTATTAATAATTTTCTACCCCTTTTCGGTCTATGTGGCACTATCTTGTGGGCCCAACACTGGTTGACTTTTTATTTCAAGCTAGTGCCACGTAGGCTTAAAAGGGGTAGAAAATTACTTATAAAATAAGTTCAAGGGGGTAATAGGACCTTAGTATAGTATAAGTGTGTCTCTGAGATTTCGG
>NC_028639.1:31436980-31488851 GCF_001406875.1 Solanum pennellii | reverse complement strand
AATTTTTATGAGGAAGGTATTCTCAAGTGACTGCGGTAGTGCACTAATTTCTTTCACTTCTTGTTGCAACATAAATTGTCAACTTCCTCCATAAATTTGATCGCTCGTTTTTTTAGGTCAACTTAATGTAAATTTTTAAAATTATTTTACTTAAAAGGGTTACCAAGGAGTCGGTTCTAAGTAAAATAGAATTTGCCTTTTTATTTTTCCTTAGAGTGTGTTTGGTATGAAGGAAAACATTTTCTGGAAAATATTTTCCAATTTTCCCATGTTTGATTGGTACAAAAGTTTTGGAAAATGTTTTCCAAATCAACTCATTTTCCTCAAAATTAAGGAAAATGACTTCCCTTCAAAAACTAAGGAAAACATTTTCCAAAACTCTCCTCCAATTTCAAATTATATTTTTTTTTGGGAAAACATCAATTTAAAAAAATAATTTCAATTTCAAAATTTTATTTTTTCACCCGATCCCTGACACCCCCCCAACCCACCCACCACCGGCCAACTTCAAATTTTTATTTTTTCACTCCTACCCCTCCCCCACCCATTACCCCCACCACCACCCCAAAAAATAATAGTTTTGTTTTTTAAAAAATATTTTCAATTTCATAAATTAATTTTTACTCTACTAAAAATAAAAGATGTCTCTTAAAAACATTTTTTATTCATAAATCAAAAACTAAAAATCATTCCGGGAAAATATTTTCTACTCACCAACCAAACATGAGAAAATAAGTCCAAAATCTACTTGTATTCTAAGAAAACATTTTCCATGAAAAACATTTTTCTCCATACCAAACACACCCTTAATTTATCGTGTTTTACAACAAGTTCTCTAATATTGAGTATAGAGGAAGAAAATAGAAATGGTTTCGGTTCGAGTCCTCTTTTCATAAGGATGACTAATAGAGAGTGGTTCGAATCCTTTTTACTAGGGGTTTTAAAAATGAACCCAAACATATGTAACCCGCTCAATTCGCCCAGAATTTTCAGAGTTGAGCTCAAGATAATTTGAATTGGGTTCAATCTCAACTCATTCAAGACTAATTCATTTAAAAAGAAATCTCAATTGAGCCCAATTCAATCTCTAATTTCAATCCATTTTAAATTTTTTAATTAAGATATGTTTCTATATTGAAGGTATGAATTATCATCTATTTAACATCTTTTAGAATTTATCTATCAATTTGTTACTTTTTTAACAAAAAATTTTTGAGCGGAAATTTAAATTGTGATTATATAAGTAAATTATCAATATGTTAAATTATTGAGATTAACCGTATCAAATTGGGTGGGTCAAGATCCAACCCGTTTTTAGCCCATTTGAGCTCAAAGTAAATTTGAGCGGATCAAAACCCAATCCAACTTCTATTCAACTTTTTATAATATTTCCAATTTCAACCGAACCCGTCCAGTTGGGACGAATCTTATTTTTACATATGGAGTCACTTGCACTTTATTTCAATATATATAAGTATTTCACAAAATTTGTACTTAGTCCAACTTTAATATGCTATGCTAGATGGAAACCATGCATTATTGGAGTTTAGATTGTAGTAGTATATCAACTCTTTTTTAAAATTACTTGTATCAGATGTTTAATAAAATGAGTGTTCAAATTTTGATTCATTCAGAGAAGACAGGTGAAGTTTGTGAGAGAAAATTGTAAATGAAACTGCTACAATTACAATGATATGGAAGAAATACGCAGGGTTTGCGTTTCTTTACTCTCATCATCTTCTAAAATCTTCAGTTTTAAGTACTGCTATAAATCCAGTTCCCATAAAGCTTCAACATAATTCTTCTTCGCCTTTGCTTCCAGTCAATGTCCAAGTCATTCATGCCAATAAAATCAAAGATGGGTCTGCTCGCGACTTATCTACCACTAACTATGTTTTAAGTCTTTACACAAAAAGTAATCATTTAGTCTCTGCACAGAAGCTGTTCGATGAAATTCCTCAAAAAGATGTTCGAACTTGGACGATACTCATATCGGGTTTTGCTCGATTTGGGTTTAATGGAAATGCATTATCGTTGTTCATTAAAATGCGAAAAGAGGGTATTGTAATTCCTAATGAGTTCACTTTATCTAGTGTTTTCAAGTGTTGTTGTAGTGTTAGTAACGGGCTTAGATTAGGAAAGTCCATACACGGCTGGATTGTCGTTACTGCTGCAGTTGATTTGGATGTTGCTTTGGAGAATGCTATACTTGATCTTTATGTTAAATGTGAGTCTTTGGGTTATGCTAAACGCTTCTTTGAACGGATGAGTGATAAAAATGTCGTGTCTTGGAATATAATGCTGGCAGGGTATCTCGGTACAGATGATATGGCGACAAGTGTTGAACTCTTTAAAATAATGCCTGAAAAGGATGTTTCAAGTTGGAATACAATCATTGATGGACTTTTGCAACATGGGTTTGATAGGGATGCCCTTAAGCTCCTACGTCAAATGACCTTAGATGGGACTTCTTTTAACAATGTTACGTTTTCTATATCATCAGCGTTGATGTCTTCGCTTAGAAATCTTGAATTAGGAAGGCAAATCCATGGTAAAGTGATGAGGTTGTCAATGTACAAAGACACACTTGTAAGGGCCTCGTTAATTTTTATGTACAGCAAATGTGGTCAGATGGAGAAGGCTTCTAGGATTTTCCAAGGATTTCGTCAAGGTATTGTTGAAGTACAACATTCACATTCTGTTCCGTGGAGTACCATTATATCAGGTTATATTCACAATAGCTTGCTGAAAGATGCTTTACAAGTCTTTAGCTCCATGGTACGTGATCAATTGGAAGTTGATGTTTTTACACTCTCAAGCATTGTTAGTGCCTCTGCAAGTAGTGGGCTTTTGGAACTTGGCTGGCAGATTCATGGCTATGTCCAAAAACTTGGACACATAAGTGACATATTTTTGATTTCAGCAATTATTGACATGTATGCCAAATGTGGAAAGTTAGATTCTGCTCTGTTGTTTTTTGAGCAAACCCAAACTCGGAATATTGTGGTATGGACTACTATGATAAACAGTTATGCTATACATGGAAAAGGATCTGATGCTGTTCAGCTATTTGAGCTTATGCTGAATCAGAGAATTGCACCAAATGAAGTAAGTTTCATTAGTGTTTTAACTGCATGTGGTCATGCAGGTTTGGTGAAAGAAGGATGCAAGTATTTTAGGTTGATGAAACAAGTTTATGGCATCAAGCCTGGTGTTGAACATTTCTCTTGTATGGTTGATCTTTTTGGCCGAGCAGGTTGTTTAGATGAGGCTTATGATTTCATTCACGAGAAGGGCATCTCTAGCATGTCTGAAGTTTGGAAGGTACTCTTATCTTCTTGCTTGGTGCACAAAAATGTAAAGATGGCAAGACATGTTTCTGAGAAATTGCTACAACTTCAGCCAAGTGAACACAGTCCTTATATTCTGTTGTCAAATACTTGTTCAGAGCATGAAAATTGGGATGAAGCATCAAAGTTAAGGGGTTTGATGCAGGAAAGGAAAGTTATGAAACATCCGGGTCAATCATGGACTTAGTTGAAGAATGAAATCAAGAATTTCACATGGTTGTTATAAGGAAAAATCAGCAAGAAAGTTAAAGATTTATTGAAACAACCTTCCGTGCAACTGAAGACACGCACCACTGATAGCGAGAATGTGAGATGCAGAAGAGGAAGAGAAGAGCAGGCACATATGGATACAGCTTTGGATCACCAGATGTATTATTTGCAGCCCCCCCCCCCTCCCAACCTGAACTCTAGTGCCATAAGTTTGACGCATACGTAACAGTTCTAAGGCTGCATTCACAGATTACCAGTAAATAAAGCTGGTTATAGTTAGGGAACATGGATTTAATTTCTTTATTTGATATACTTTGATCATGTTACTATTTATTTTTCTGAGTGACCTAGAACAACAATTGATCAGTTCTGACTATGTGCAATATGTAGTCACAGTTGCCTCAGATTGTCGGACTAACTTCAACTGACATAGCAGAATCTAACTAGAGGTGATTACATGTCCAGTGAAATCCCACAAGTGAGGTCTGGAGAGGGTAGAATGTACGCAGACCTTACCAATACCTCGTTGATTGTGTTTGAAATAGTATGAAAATCATGTGACTTTATGCTTTCTGTTTAAAATGTTGCGTCTTTAAATCCCAGTAGTCATATTTGTGGAACCTTTAAATCCACTAGAGTAACTTCTTTTTGAGGACAGTTTGTATCAGGGTGTCTTTTACTATACTAAGTTTTCAACAGTAAAACATGCTCAAGTCCATTTACATTAGCACCACTGATATCCAGAAACCATATTGATGAATGTCTTCTTTTCCAGGTAGCAACTCTCAGTTTTCTCCACCTCATTGGAAATTCAGTGTTCTAAATACATATATGTGTACCTTTTCGAGAACTGTAATTTTTAGATGATGTTATTGTGTCCTTTCACTATCAGGTGATGCTGTCAAAAGAGGACGCCCATGAAGATTTAAATTGAACCTGAAGGGTTAGAAATTCACAATCATGTGCAGCAAGTCATTTTTACGAAAATCGGAACTTCAATTTTAAAATTTCTGTCGAGAAATCTCTTATTCTGCTGTATGAAGATGTTAATATATTTAGGAATAACATTTTAATTTGATGTCTACATTCACAACCCATGTAAAATTAGGCCAAGAGTTGAGCTTTACTTGTACGAGACTTTGTATATGCCACCCTAATTGGATCGTACCACTTTTTTATGACGCCTAAAGAACTTCTCAACTTGAGTTTGAAAGCGCAAAAATATGGTATAAGCCTCATATTTGTAACTCATAGGAAATAACCATGTAAATTTGCTGAAGTCACCAATGAAAGAAACATATTCACAAATTTTATTAATTGTTGAGAAGGATCCCATACTCAGTGTGGACAATTTAAGAGGATAAGGAATGCTAGAACCGAAAATCAAAATTTGGTAGTTTATGACTCTTCCCATATGAATTGAATTGTTGGAGTTCATACTGCATTATGTTTATCTGTAGTGTATTCAACAATGAATAAAGATACATCATTATGGAATACTCCTAATTATTAGAAGTAAATAGTTAAAAAGTTGAAACCAAAGTAGAAAGAAGATAAAGGTAGAAAAAATAATAGTACCAAGGAGGATAAGAAACATTCATTGTCCACTTATTAAAAGTGATTTGATCAATGCAATAAGTTAGAAACAAAAAACAACTTCTTGCCTATGCTATTCAAAACAAAAAAAGAAGGAATTTATATTCCCCTTGGATAGAAGACCAGCCAATTTTCTCTTCAGTTGTTTCAACTCCTCGATCCCTTTCACATATAAATGTCCTTCTCGTAATTTTTTTTGAGTAAGCTAAAATCCTCACTCTAACTCAAAATGTTAATCCTACAGGAAAGAACTTGACAAGTCTTTGCCATAAAAGATCAGAGTTAGGAGAAAAAAGTTATTATGAAATCATAATTATGAATATTTACACGGAATAAGGTTTTGGAAGAGGCATATCCTTGATTATTCCACACAAGACATCATTGTCTGGCATGTTATATTCATCTTTCAAATCTCTTTTTGGAGAAAGGGCGCTAAAGTAAAGTTGTTGCCCCAAGTATTGTCTTTCCAATGAGTTGGATCTCAGGTTCCAAAGACCAGCATTATCAAGAGTGGTCATTATGGCTGCCCATGAGTTAGGATAAACTTGGATTGTATTCCTGGATACTGCATCAAGCAAATTGTAGTTCTTCCTCTTCTCTGGGGTCCATTTTCCAGGTTCAATCCTACATGCACAAGGTAAATTAATTATATCACTATTGCAATACCCATGATTTCAACTTAACAAGTTCAATTTTTAATATTCCAGCATAATAATCGTAATTAAAGGCACTCACGCAACAGCGAAGAAGGAGTATCCGGCCAAGTGAAAAGATTGAACACTCTTTTCATGGTTCTCAAAGATGATCTCCACATAGTTACGGTAAATAACTTTAACTACATTGGGTGCGAGTGTGATCTTCTCTTCTGCTTTCCCAGCTGGAGGTTCATATTCATCCTTCATAAGGTCATATTTGAAGACCTTATCTTCAACACCATAGTATTCAGCCAACTTAATTGGGGTTGTAGGGTTCACATGTGAGATACCATTGAGGGCATATCGGAGCTTTCCGTCCACTGTCCCAGCTGTATTCACAAGTTTGATGGTGCGTGTAATGTTGATTTGACCATAGTGGTATGATCCTTGTGGATTAGGTCTAGCTGCACTTGCCGTTAAATTCCAACGGAAAGAGCGAAATTGGTTGAGTGACCAGGCCCAACCAATTGGGGCTTTTGGCAACTCTGGTGAGGCAGGGCCCTTGCCATTAGTGTAACGGATTATGGATGTAGCAGTGTGGGGTTCCTTGGTGAATCGCGTAGAGGCCACAAGGAGGTAATCCTTGGGATCTTTATCAGCAGTCACTAAGACAGAGACGCATTGTCCCAAGTGAATATCTAGTGAATCATACATGTTTTGCACAACGTGAGATCCTTCTATTTCCACCAATTTCATGGTATGCCCTTGGATTCTAACATTGATGGAATCCTTGCTACCTGCATTACAAAACCTATACCTATATGTCTTTCCAGGGGTCATAGAGAACATTGGCTCATCTTTTCCATCGCCTTTTCCACCTTTTCCATTGATGATTACTCCATCAGGCCTTCCCATCGAGCGCCCACTGTCCAAAAACTTTCTCAATTGAGTATGACTTTTGGTGTACCAATCACTCACCAAGACAAAGAACTCATCGGCAGGGTTAATATCAAATGGGATGGGAATCAATGCACGACTATGGACACTTAATCCACCATATCCACCAGCTGCTCGATGCAAAGCTGTGGTAGGGTAATAAAAAAAGGTTCCAATTTGATCCTTGACCTGGAAATGGTATGTGAAATTGCCCCCTGGAGGAATGGGACAGTTGGTGCCAAGGGTACCTTCTTGCCAAGAGTTTTTCCTCTGTTGGATGCCATTCCATGTGAAAAGGAATGGCTCATCCAACTGGTTGAAGACATTGACAACAATGTTATTATTGGATGTGCCATTTATTACAGGTCCTGGAAATTTATCATTGATCAAAATTACTTGCTGAGGAACACCAAGAGGAGAGATGGTACCATAAGTCACTTTCCATTCAAAGGTCAAAGTAGGATCTCCTCCTTTCACTAGTGATGTTGAAAGACACAACACCATCAATACAAGACCAAATCTCAACTTTTCCATCTTGTCTTTTCGGTTTTTTTTTTCTATTTTTTTTCTCAGTTTAATTTTAATAGAAACAATAAAAAGTGTTCAAAGAAATGATTGTGCATTATGTTGAGAATGACTAACCTTAACTTTTTATTTATTAAGTGGTGTATGTGAGGTTGTTTGGTGATGTAAGATTAGTGATTGATTCTTGTCCAAACAAAAATTCCCGTAAAACTTTCAACACTTGTCCGCATGCATCGTTTGCTCAATGGTATTTGCAATTGTCTGTTATAACATATAATAATAAAAAAATGTGAAGTTCCACTTATTTTTAGAGAAAAAAATAAACACCATATGATATGAATGTATTGAAGTACGCATTCTTTTTCTTAGACAAATAAAAATAAAAGTTATAGTTCCTTCTTGACGTTTATAAAAAAAAACATGCATCATTCATTAAAACTCTTCTCAATATTCAAATTTTGGCACATGATTTAAATTTGTTAATTTAAAATTGAATTCAAATGGCAAAGATAATATTTATTTTTTTTACCTAGAGGCTATAAATTTGTATGTCTATTTTAATATCCTACAAGGATACATTAGAAAAAATAAAGTACCTAGTTTCTTTTAAAATAGTCACTCTACATCTATCCATCTATATCTATACTAGATTTCGTTGCACATGATTATCAATTCAGAAAATTTAAATAAAGTTTGAATAATGAGCTCTCCGCAAAATAATATTGCTGATTCTTTTATAAATATTTAATGTGGATCGTCATATATATATATATATATATATATATATNTATATATACATACATATATATATACATACATATATATATATTACATACATACATACATACATACATACATACATACATACATATATATATATATATATATATATATTTAAAATTTATTAGTTAAATGCAATAATGTATATATTTATTTCAGTTTGATGAGGTTCAATCATGTAATTTGTCGTATCTCACTAATATTACCTTATATATGATATTTGTTGTGTATTTTTCTTGTCATCTAACCAGGTGTGCTTTGCAAGTGTAATCCACTTAATCTGTTTAGATGTCATATGATGACATGAACATGTGGAGAACAACTACAATTTATTTTTTAGAACTATTAATGTATATTACTTTTTATTTTATAAGTTATAACATAATAAATGACATTCTTTTTGTTGGCTCTTATATTTGACTTCTCCATTGTCTATGTACATAAATCAAAGATAATCATCTGACTGTCCATAATTAACTGAGAAAGGTTTTCGTTTTTTTTTTAATCGAAAAAATTAAAAATTAAAATGAAAGAATATATTTTATCTGTGAAATCATATAATAACATGTTTATCTTACAACCAACAAAGATATAGTTCATATACTTGTAAATAATTTTTAATTTATTCAACCAAGCATGATTCGTTCAAGGAAAAATAACAATACCGTGTTATTACATAATAATATGAAAAATTATTGGTCAAAAGTTAATATAAGAAATAAGAAAAAAATGAAAGATAGAAATAAATTAATGTATGAGAATTCATAATATTATAACTATAACTAAAGAATATAAAAGAGTGTGAATAACATTTGCAATAATTAGTAATAACTAAGAGAATTTATAATGTTATAACTAAAGAATTAATGTGCAATGGATGAATTTCTAATAAATTTATAATTACATAAATATGACTTTTAATTAATGTTACTATTTGTTTGTAGTTATTGAATTTTAATTTAGTGTAGAGACAAAATAAAAATGTTTATTCGATATTACTGAATAAGAAATTTATTTTGTTAATGAGAAATTTTAAATGCTTCATATATATTCACATATTTTCACATCTGTTATGAGTTTTTTTTTTAAATAGAACTCAGAAAATTTTAAAATAATATATTTCAAGACACACACTAATGAAAATATTTATCTCATAAAATTAGATACTAAATAATTTATAAAAATTATTGACATAGTGAGTTTATCATTTTACCCCTATTAATTATGAAGTGGATGGCTTAAAAATTTAAGATTTTCAAGAAATTGTACCTTTTTCAAAGTAATTGATTGAGGGCATAATAAGTAAAATTATTTTTTCCTTTCTTGATTTGTTAAAATGGACAAGTAATTAGGGATATCAATAAAAGAAAAAACGGACAAGTAATTAGGGACATTAGAGACTAGTAATTAGTAAAACAAAAGGACAATGTTTACATAGTAATTCCTAACAATCTTAATCACACAAGTAACATTGATAAATAAACTCATTCTTTTGCCTTGAGCATAAAAAAAATAATTCGTGATAATTCTCTAACTCTTGAGAAGTTTTATAATTTTGAAAAAAATATTCACAAACATATATCTAAATCAGAAGAGAAATTGTTAACAAAAATAAATGAATTTAGACTGCAATAAAAATTAAACTAATACAAATTTTCAGGGCGTATTAGAAGTCATATGAACTTTTCTTCGTTGAAAATACATAGATATAAAGCAATAGTAAATCAATAAAATAAAAAGGCAGTGTTTATATAATAATAAGTAATAACCATTTTGAAGCAAACTTCCTGACAATCTAAATCACATAAGTAGCATTAATAAATAAATTCATTCTTTTGTCTGGACATCAAAAAAGCAAATCGTGACAATTCTCAAAATCTTGAGAAGCTTATTAATTTTGGAAAAAAATATTTAGAAGCATATATCTACATCACAAGAGAAATTGTTAAAAAAAAATGAATTTAGACTACAATAATAATTTAACTAATACAAACTTCAACTGACGTTATTACAAGTCATATAAACTTTTCTTTGTCGAAAATACTTACATATTAAGAAAAGGTAAATCAGCAAAACTAAAGGGCAATGTTTATATAGTAATAACAATTTTGAAGCAAACTTTTGGACAATCTATATCAAATAAGAAGAACCGATAAATAAAGTAATCCATTTGACTTGAGTATAAAAAAAAGATAAATCCTGACAATTCCGTAACTCTTGAGAAATTTAATAACTTTTGAAAAAGATATTCAGAAACATATGTCTACATCACAAGAGAAATTGTTAACAAATGTTAACTCCATATATTGGAACATTACATACTAGTGTATATACTAAGCGAAAAAATAATTATTATATCATCAAAATTATTTTCCTCAAGTGCTCGAGGTTAAAGAATATACCCTCTTAGGATAGAACAATTTACTTCATCAAAATAGTGGTACCTCATATTCCGTTGAACTTTGAACTCACTAATAACACAATTTTTTTTTTTAAATGCAAGAAGAATAATAATAAAAGATTAAAAAAATTTGTGGCTTAAGAATGAAAGGGAACTCCTCTATTTATAGTCAACAAAGGATAGTATGAACAAGAAGTTATGACCTTTCCGAGAAGTTACAACCTTTTAGAAAAGTCACAACTTATTGAAAAAGTCACAACTCTTTAGGAAATCACAATTCTTTGAAAAATTTACTACTCATCGAAAAATCACAACCCTTTAAAAAAAGTCACAACTTATCAGAAAAGTCATAACTCATCGAAAAAGTCACAATCTAAGTTAGAGATATTATAGTAATTTAACATTCAAGTTAGGAATTTATGCTTTTAAGGTAATAAAATTTAATCTAATTTTATATTAAAATCATGACGGTCCTTACAAAAGTTGATTGAATTTTTTGTCCTTTATTAAAAGCTTCTGCAATAAATGAAATTTCAATTTACTATTTTTCTTAAATTATTATTTAATTAATTTTATAATATTCAATATCTTATTCAACTGAGTTAGCCACTTAAGCATACTATGTAACTAAACTATGGGCCCCGAAGGCCGGGAATAACAATATCTAAAATATCAATAATTTATTCGTGATATAAACTTTGTTAGATCCTCATAAACAAACTACGGGTATTCAGAATTTTAAGATCATTGTATGTAACTTGGAGAAAGCCAGATCTTTCAAGACCATCTTCACTTGGTCATTAAGGTCATGACATGTACAACAATAAGTCGTCATGTAAACAAAGATAGAGGAGGAAGAAAAATGAAGTATTTGTTGATCAATAAGGTCGCGACTAAAAATATAAACATGCTTATACTGCCAAGCCTCTAAGCTGAAGACTGGAAGCTAAGGAAAGAACTATGAGTATTGTATCCACAATAGACTCTAAGAGTGTCAATAGCATTGTAATGTCCCATTTCTTATGATTTTCCTTTTAATTATGAAATGACCATGTTGTCATATTCCATAGCATTTTCATACTTAGTTTGTATTTCGGTAATGGTTGGTGTGTCCCCCGATGCGATCGGATGTGTTTTTGGTGATTTGACCCTTAAAATTCTTGATAGGATCGACTTTGGTCAACATTTTGAGTTCCAAACATCAGATGAGAATTTCATCAGTTCCATCTCATCCGGAATGTTGAGTTTGAGATAGGATAGTGATTGGTTAGGTTTCCAAGGCCTTGGGTTGAGTTTTGAGTGTTTAAGTAAGAAGTTAATTTTTTAGTCTTAAGAGTGATTCGTGAGAATATTTCTATCATTTGACCTCTTTTTAGAAATTTACTATTCCATTGAGTTTGGAATGTCAAATTTAGAGGGATATAATTATGTTTACTTTATTTTTATCGGACGCAAAATGATTCCCTAAGATTCATTCTGAGGCTTTATATTGATTTTGAGTTGTTGGTTTTTAGTTTTTATTGCAGGTCATTTTATACCTTCGCACGCGATTGCGACCCTCAGTCTCACGATCACAACGCGTCTTCTTCGTGAACTTAGCGATCGTGACCCATTAGTACATGTTCGCAATGAACCCCCTTTTCTCTAGTCTTTGTTACCACGAACAAGAGGTCTCACAATCACTATATATTACCTTTCATGTCTTTTGTGATAGTGAGAATTAGTGGTTCGTGATCGCGATAAGTAAATTTATCTGGACATAATCCAAATTTTGGATTTCCCCAAAAATTCTCATTTTCACCATTTACAAACTTTTGGGGCTTTGGGAGGTGATTCCTGCGTGCTTCTTAGTGATTTTCTGTGTGGATAAGCTCCCTTTTATTATTCTGTATCGTTTGTTTCAAGATTTATCTTTCGAAATACTCTTTTAAACCTTGATTTTTAAAATGAATAGTGGGGCCCTAAATTTGTAAAATTATATTTTCATGATTTGAAACTCGTTCCTTGACAGATTTTAATTGGATTTTTACCACGAACTCCTCATACCTTGTAGAACTTGATTTTCAACTAAAAATCTGATTTTAGCCTTCTATTTTTTTGAAGTGATTCATGGACTATTTTACCTTGTGTTTCAAATCCTATCAATATGGGTATTTTTGCTCTCTTTTTTATGAACTCTTTTTCATTCTTGATAGTTAATGATCGTTCTGGTGATCGAGTGGTTGGGGAAGTGCTCCAATAGATTTTTTCCAGTGATGTTTTGGCCTTGAGGTAGGTTTAAATATACCTCTTTTAGATTGAGAGAAGTAATTAACATTTCTTAGAGATTCAACTCTGCAATGAGAGTCTTAGAAGTTGGTAAGTGATGGCCTCCTTATTTAGTTCATATGATGTCTAATTGTGATGATTAACCTGTGTGGAGACTTATGATTGGGTCGATCGGGGCTCTCGACTATTAGTGGCTAGTACGGAGTTCACATTCGAAGTTGCATTCATCCAAGCCTGATCCTACCCTACCATCCAAACTTGTTAAATAGCAGCTGGAATTGAATGAATCAGGGGTGGGTCTATTCTCATGACTCGATTTCGCTGATTTCCTATTTATGTTTACTTGCGCGGTAATTGAAAATAATTTCCAAAAAAAATCTTTAGAATTGGATGTGTTAAGCATATAGCTTGCGTTCCTTCTGAGCCAGGATCAAACTCTTCTTTTGACATGATTGAGCCCTGCAGTGGTAGAACCTAGTGAACCAGTCATACGACTAGAAACTTGAATAGTCCTTATTTTTTTTTGATATTTCGAGGATAGATTTTTATCGTACTATACCATCTATACTATCCAAAGAAGTAAGGAGAATTCTCATCCCGGTGTCTGTAGTTCTTGTAGAAATTCTATGATATTTGGGTAATTTCCCGAGAGAGGTTGTATAACTTATCCTTATTTTGACATTGGATGCCCAAGTTGGGGAATTGAGTTGATTTTTGAGCATCTTAAAATGAAAGAAATGTTTTTTAAGTGGTAAAAACTTATTTCAAATGGATCCTATACTATCCCTATCATTTGAGAATACATTTGATGAATTGTTGAGTTTGGGAACTTGATACTATTTGTAACCCTTAATGTACTGATTATGCCTTGGGTTGTATGTGTTTTGATGCATTTATCCTCATGAAGCATATACACGTTTATAAGAATATGAGAAAGTGGAGAAATACTATCTTTTTGAGTAAAAATGTGACCCCTTACTTATATCCTTGACCACGAGCTAGGCAACAAGTTGATTAACATTGTTAAACATTGTGAAAATAATTAAGGACCCTTGGTGGTATGGATTACTATAATAGGGTAATGAATTGGGTATGACTGGTTGTAATGTTTGTGGCCATGTGGGACATGTTTCATGTGAATATTGAGTATAGGTGTTAGAGTAGGTGCTTCCACGGTCCAATGGGTTGTAACCTAGATCATTGTCACGAATATAAGTAAGATGTCATATTTTCTTTCTAAAAATGTAGTATTTCTCCAATTTTTCATATTCCCATTTACAATGATATGTTGGATGAGGATGAATGTATCACAATACACACAACATTAAAAGTATTACCAGTTCATCAAGGATTTTGAATAACATAAAATTCTCAAACTTAACAAGTCATGCAACATGACCAAATGATTGGGATAATGGAGGAAACCATTTGAAATTAGTCTTTACCACTTAGACAAGTATTTCTTTCATTTTAAGATGTTTCAAAAATCAACTTAAAACCTTAATTCAGGCATCTGAATATCCACTATAACGATAATACACAGACTCTCAATCAGACAATTATTCAAATATCATAAGTTTCTAGCAACAATTAAAGGTACTATACAAAAGGTACACATTACATGAACTAAATAAGAAGGTCCACGTTTACCAACCTCTAAAACTCATACTATAGTTCATTTCATAGTTGACTTCCTAAGAAACATCACTTACTCCTCTCTATCTACAAGAGGGATAGACAAACCTACCTCAAAGATCAAAACTTCACTCGAAAAACTCTATCGAAGAAACACTTCCTTCACAACACTATTGCGACCCAAAATATAGCCTAGGCGTAACATGGTGCATAGAACCCCAAAAGACCCTACACAATCCACTTAACATACATCATACAAGATGATAGAATTAAAGATTTAAAAAAAAATAGTTTTATATCATAAAAGAGTTTGACAAAGCAGAAGTCTAACATAGTATCGACAAGACATCTATTACATTGAAAGAAAGTGGTTAGGACATAATTAATACACCATATACAAATGTCTGAAATTGAAGTAAAAATGTATGTAAAGTGTCTCGATCCACGGAACATGAGGACTCACATATCTTTGAGTGCCAAGGGATTAACTAGCCATTAGTATGAGAGGTCGGAGAATGATACCCTACATTAATGAAACATTGTAGGCACAAGTATGCTTTCATACATGGAACGTAGTAAGTGTGATATCAATGCATAAATAAATGACTTGACATGAATGACCAAGCTAAATCATAAGATAAAAACTTAGAAAATATAAGTCAGAATTATGGTCAATGTAAGCTTAACATCTTTAATACACTTTTGAGATATTTTGAAAGTGACCTTAGTTCATTATTATAGGATGTTAATCATTTAAACAACATAGACCATGTGAGCTATACCATGAAATTTGATATCTATTCCACACCGAAAAGATGTCCTTACTTGCCAAGGTAAGAACCATGAATATTAGCTAAAGTGGATCCATTAGCTAGTTTTTATGTGAGAGAAATCCTATGGTGGAACATAATTATGTGACTTAGGGATTGCTACTAAAGGTCCATAGATACTAAACAAAAACCTTCATACCAAAAGGCCGCACGATGCTAAGTAAAATCCCATAAAATAGTCCTTAATCATATTAATGTTATTATCCATGGAAAGACACAATTAAAAACCAATCAAAACTAAAGTTATTAAGAATAACTACTAAAACTTGATTCAACTTAGGTGATAAAACCTTTCAACCTTATAAATCCTTATGTGAGAAAACCTTTCACAATTTTGTTCTTACTAGTATGTAAAAAAACATTTCACAACAATAATAACATTGATGCTTTCATCTCAAAACATCCTCAAATCATTTACTTCTCTTAAATAAAAATATGCATATGTTTATAAATGTAACACCTCGGATTAGAAAGGAAGGAAAATGCAGTTTGTGGGTTGGTGTTTGTGTCTATGAGTCCCT
Organism: Solanum pennellii; assembly: GCF_001406875.1. NCBI lineage: Eukaryota > Viridiplantae > Streptophyta > Magnoliopsida > Solanales > Solanaceae > Solanum > Solanum pennellii. The sequence goes on along the minus strand of NC_028639.1, from coordinate 31,473,164 downwards.
TCTACAGACCGTAGGTGTCAAGTATGGGAAATGGGAAACTATTTTTTTTTTCAAAACAAGTCTAATACCTATTTATAGTTCACTAGAATCGCCCGTCATTCCATGTACGAGTCCTAGGTAGGTATCGTAGGTGACCTCCCAAATTTAGTGAAATTTTAAAGCTTAAAGTTGGTTCCAACAAATAGTATGTGCAAACCAAAGGAAGACCTACAAAACATACACGGGATCCACAAAAAATTGGCCAAATTAAGAGTCTTTGATCATCATCTATGGTTGACCAGTAAGGTCCATAGGTCCAAATTGTAGATGAGGGTCGGAAGTTATTTTGAAGGGCTTTTAAGTCTTCTTCCTAATTGTCTTAACCAAATACTATGTCATTTTGATTTCCAACCTAATCCCTATATAACATTTTTAAGCTCCAAATGAACCAATTTTCAACTCATTCTTTAATTTCCCTAAAACTAACCAAAGTTATCCTTTAAATTCTCTAAAGATAAAGGAAAAAAAGAAGAAAAACTAGGGTTCAACTATGAGTCTCCAGTCCTCCAATCTTTGCAGGTTTTCAACATCAAAGTATGATGTATTTACCTATAAAGTCCTTTCCTATATAGTATAAACCTAAGATTTAAGAAAGACTACAAAGGGATTAACCGGGCAAGTTAAGAACCCAAATGTTGACCATGGTACCCTCCACGGAGCCCTAGACGAGACGTAAGGGGACCATAGTCCATTAATGGGCCTGCGGTAAGTTTTAGAACCTTCCTCAAGTGGGTGTTACTCATATGAACGCCCATACAACTCGTGGTGATTTTGGCGGACCATCAACTAGGTCATCAAATGGCCTAATAAGAAGGGGTTTCTCCCCTAATTTAAACAGTCCCTGAAGCTTCAACTGGACCGTAAAGTCATCCGTGAAGGAGACTTGTCAAAAATAGAGATTAGGATCAACTTTAAACGATCATATCTTTCAGCACAAAATGAATTAGTTGGCCTATGACATATCAAATTAAAGATCTCTGAGTCGTCTTTCAACACCACTGAGTTTGCCTAATTCCAACCTTGGAGTAAAATGTTATGCTTTAAATAGTAAAGGCCTATTGGTTAGAGTATTTTCAAGACCCACTTGAAGGGACTGATGCTCCAGACGGCCGATGAAGCCTCTCTTGAATTTACTTCGTCATCTTAAGTTAACGCTATATTGGTCTTTTCCCCTATGTATTTGGTACTTAAACTACATCATTTGATGCTTAAACTATGCCATTTTACTCAGTCTAAGCCTAATAATCTAGTCATAAACTACCTAGAACCCTCATTCTCCTAAATTCATCTAACTTCGAAAGAAAGAAAAAGAGAAAGTGGTGATAATTTCTATGTCACGACCGGAGTCTAGACTCCAGACGATATCGACGTTTTTGACCTCTCACAGGTCGCAGACAAGCCTAGATATGTTATCGTTACTTCTTCTAGGTTAATTTAGCGGAAAATTTTGAAACTTTTTGTTTCTGAACATACATGTATACATACTACTTAACATCATAGGCGTTCACAAATCAACCATCTAATATAGAGATAATCAAATAAAAGAAACAGTTCATAATTGCATTAAACATATTCTTGCCAAAACGGCACCAATACAAAGTCTGAAATGAAAGTGGAAAGAAACACTAGCGGAACATGCTCCACTAGCTAAAGCCTACATCTAAGCTAGACAATAACGGTATGCATCCTCGAACGCATGAGGGCCTACCAAGTCCAGATGAAAGCTCCACATCCGGATAGCTGCAACGCCAACCTGTAAGCTCTAGCGTCCACTTGTGCCTACACCTAAAAATGTAGAGTTGTATGGGATTAGTACACACTTGTATTTAGTATGGGTATATACAAGCACACACCAAGGACATGCATGAGTAAGAATAGCTCTTTCCTAACAACATGATTTATGGAAAGTCAAGTCAGTAGACTTGCCAAATTTGGATTAGGAAAGTTAGTGGACCTGCCAAATTTGGATTTGGATAGTCAATGGACTTGCCAAATTGGATTAGGAAAGTCATGCCATGAGAGTAATATGTATCATCATACGTATCATATTGCACACAGTACATAACATCTTACACATAGCTCATAGAATCTTTCATATAATTCATTCATATGCCATGAGACCTTGGAATCATGGACTTAACATTAAGACTTCCCAAAAATGAGGGCTCAACATATGGGACCCCAACTAGGGAGCCTTCTTTAGAAAATACAGAGTCTGCTTCATTCATTCATACGTACTTCATTTCATTCATTCATAAGCTAGTGTAAACACCAGCTATACCTAGAATGTAATTTAAGACTTTTATCGGGTTCGCTGTGCAATGATCAAGAATGACCTAGTGTCATTACTTAAGTCTAGCTCACCTCTTGATTATCCTATCCTAGCACCTTTGGTATCTTTCATTTCATAATATGCATAATTTGAGGCTGACCTCATTCATTCATTGGGAACTTTAACTTAAACCGAAATAGATCATGTGAGCATCATGAAATCCAATGTCTCCCCTACACCGAAAAGAGGTGGAATCACAGGCCAAAAAGACCCAAAACATGCTAGCGTACATAGGAATTGAACCCCGCCAGATCCCTATATTGGCATTATAGGTTCGAAGACTAGGAGATATAAGGACACCCATACCCGGCATGCCGGACAGTCTCATCTCATGAGAGTTACGTGAACCTCCGCCCTTTCCGAAAGAAAGAATCAATGCTCATAGCTAGCCTATCGGTGCTCAATATAAAGTTCCATTACATTCAATTCATACGTCATGGAAGTTGGCTTATAGTATGAGGACATCATAGCTCAATAGATTATTTCTCATCACATCATTAGTATTAAGTTGGCTTAAAGTTCCAATGCACTTGGCCATTTAGTGTGCTTCACACTCTTACTTAATCCTCCTAGGGTTTCATCATTTCATTGTTCATTTCATAATATGCCAATATACTTGGCCATTTAGTGTGTCTCACAGTCTTACTTAGCCCTTCTAGGGTTTCATCATTTCATTACATATATCTTAGTTTCACTTACTTTTAAACGTATGCTAGACTTATCGGTCTATACATATAAGCCATGAGGCTTCATTCATAGTTCGTTTAAGTGATTCATATTTTCCTAAGATTATACGATACAAGACTTATGCATCTTGTATGTATGCCAAGATCTCGATTTCGATCTAACTAGGCAGCATTATTCTTGAACATTTGATTCACGTATGATTTATGTATCAATACGGAATTTGGGCAAGGGAACCCGGTTTCGAATCCCTTGGACAACACTTACATTTTTCATTTATTTTATTTTGGTCCACACGACTTGGGGACCCAAGATCAAGCCCCAACGCCTTCATTTCCTTTTAATTTCTTTTCTTTAAATTTTCTCTTTCTTGGCCGAGGGGTTGTGGGATCGAATCCTTACAGCCCCTTTTATTTTAATTTCTTTTTCCTTGACTTTTTCCAGTTAACCATGAGGGTGTGGGTTCGAATCCCCACAACCTCACTTTATTTTTCTCTTTAATCCCTAGATCAGTCTAGAGGTCGTGGGTTCAATTCCCACACGCCTCAACATTTATTTTCTTTAAATTTCCTTAAGTCTGTCTGAGAGGTTGTGGGTTCAAATCCCACTCCTCTCATTTCTTATTTTCATTATTTCATTTTCCAGCCAAGATCACGGTTCGAATCCCCCTCACTACAATACTTTTAACTCACTTATTTTCATGGTTTTTAACATGGTGAGGTCATGGGTTCGATCCTCAGTGACCTCACTTATTTTTGTTCATTTTTTATAATAGTTTAAAACATTTTAACTTGACTGAAATTCATCAACGTATGGCTGGAAATTTTGTAAATTTTCAGCATCTTTTTCATCAAGTTACACATTATTTCTTAGGGAAATTTCATGGTTCATTTATAACGTTTTAGGTGCATTTTCATGGATTCGTTTGACTATTAGTTTGCACTCAAATCAGCAATTTTACATCACTTATGAACATCACGATTTAAGCAAGTTTGTGCACATGAAATACAGACATAAACATGTCATTTTTCGAACTTGAATCCAAGAGTATATATCACTACTACGCATTGCACACACATCATTTTTCAATTAATTTCGGACAACGTGCTCAATATTCACATAATTCCGAATATACACACATAAACATAATCATCATGAAAACACATTATATCCCTAATTTTACCAGCAAACATACCCAACCTATGATTCAATGGGAGCTAGTGACAAGGACATGGGGAACAACCCTAGTTTTCGGAATAGATTCGTCTGAACCTAAGGGGTCTCTTGGGAAAGGGACCAATATGGAAGAGAACACATACCTTTTATGACATTCAAACCTTGAAGTTGCTGCCCAAACCTTCTCCAACACTAACGTCCAAAACCAAGTTTCAACACCAAACTTTCGACGGAAAACCCTTCCGTTGCCTAATGTACTTTGCTTAGCGTTTGATTTTATTTTTCGTTGTGAGTTCTTCAAGTGTGAAGAACTTTGTTAATTTTCTGTTCTTGGACGTTATTTTGGCAGAGAGAACATGAAAGAGAATGATAGAGATGTGAGAGAGAGATGAGCGTGAGAGATGAGAGTTTACTTAGGCTTAGGAGTCTAGATTTGGACTTAGTCAAATAAGGTTTTATTAAATGGTAAAAATCTGCTTTCCCTTTTAATTTAAATCATCCAATAAATAATAAATATTAATTAATTACATTAAATTACCAACTTAAATAAAAAAAATTTAATCATCGCTTCCACCTAGGTTCGAACCCGGGTGGAGCAAGACTTCACTCTAAGAGCCAATTTTCAGCCCTCTCTCCCCAAAATGCCCCTCCACCATATTAATTAAATAATTAATTACATATTTAGGGTAATTACGATACTATACTTAGCCTGGAAAAAGATTATTTTACCCCTAGACCCTCCAAACTTAAGATTTACCCTTTTTAAGTCCGGTAAAGACTCATCCGGGTAAATCTTCATATTCGGGAGCCCTACATGGCTGGACCCAACCTTTAATAGCTCAACTAACTCCCCAAGTTAGTTGGCTTGGCTGTTACAAGCGTTTAGAGGTCTGGTTCTACGCGCATCAATCCGTGTGAACCCGATCTAATCGTAGGCATTCTAGACAGATTAACCATTATTTAGCATAGCCATTTTTAAGGTTGTTACATTATCCCCCCCTTAGGAGCATTCGTCCCCGAATGACACTACTAACTATCTAGCGTAATGCCAGTCAGATCATAACATAAATACTATTCAGAAACAAGCAATAACAACAAAAAGTGGAGAGATAAGGAAACTTAGACTTAAGAGTAGGAAGTCTAACCTCAATAGCTGAAAAGATGAGGGTAGGGGGATCTCATATCAGCTCCCATGTAGCACCCTCAACAAGGTGATTCCTCCACAATACCTCATTGTGGCAATCTCCTTGTTCCTCAGCCGCTTTACCTGTCAATCTAAAATCTAAACAGGTACCTCCTCATAGGACAAATTTTCATCAACCCCCAAATCTTCAATAGGTCAAATCGATTATGGATCACCTATGCACTTCTTTAACATAGAGACATGAAAGACTGGATGAACAGAAGCTAGCTCCGCAGGCAATGCCAACTCATAGGCCACCTCATCCACACGTTGTAGGATCTCATATGACCCAACATACTCGGACTCAACTTTCCTTTCCTGCCAAACCTCATCACCCCCTTCATAGGTGATATCTTCAAATAGACCTGGTCACCAACATCAAACTCTAAGGGCCATTTTCTGTTGTCTGCATAAGACTTCTACCGACTGTAAGCAGTAGATAACCTGTCCCTAATCACCCTGACCTTCTCTAAGGCCTCATGAATGATCTCTGGACCCAAGATGGATGACTCTCCAACCTCGAACCACCCAACTAGAGACCTACACCTTCTACCATACAGCGCCTCAAACGGTGCCATGCCAATGCTGGAGTGATAGTTATTATTATACGAGAACTCTATCAAAGGCAGATGGTCATCCCAGCTAACCCTGAAGTCAATCACACACGCCCTCAACATATTCTCCAATGTCTGAATGGTGCGCTCTGCCTACCCATCATTCTGAGGATGAAAGGCCTGTGTGCCTAAGCTCTTCTGGAAGAATCTCCATAAATGTGAAGTGAACTGAGCTCCTCTATGTAAAATGATAGACAAAGGAATCCCATGCCATCTCACAATCTCATCAATGTATAGTCTCGCATAATCCTCGGCTCTGTAAGTAGACTTCACAGGAATAAAGTGGGCAGACTTAGTCATCCTGTCCACAATAACCCATACGGAGTCATGCTCTCTCCTAGTCTTCGAAATACCAACCACAAAGTCCATATTAATGGCCTCACATTTCAAAGTCGGAACCTCAATAATCTGCATAAGACCGCCAGGCTTAAGATGTTCTGCCTTAAACTGTTGACAATTCGGACATTTGGCCACATATTCTGCAATGTCCTTCTTCATGCCATCCCACCAATAGATCTGCTTAAGATCATGATACATTTTTTGTGGAACCTGTATGTATGGAATATCTAGAACCATGGGCCTCTACAATGATCCTGGTCCGCAAATCATCCACATCTGGTACACACAGCCTGTCCTGGTACCTAAGTATGCCGTCATCTCCCAAAGCAAAAGACTCATTCATCTTAATCAACACTGAGTCCTTCAGCTCCGTCAATACAGGATCAAGATGCTGACCCTCCTTGACTTCAACTACTAAGGATGATTCAAAACTAGGATGGACTGAAACACCCCCACTAGTAAAGTCAACTAACCGCACACCCAGTCTGGCCAGTCTATGTATATCTTTCACCAACACCTTCTTCTCATTCTCAACGTGGGCGGTACTTCCCATGCTCATCCTACTCAAAGCATCAGCTACAACATTAGCATTACCTGGATGGTGGTGGACATTCATGTCATAGTCCTTCAACAGCTCCAACCATCTTCGCTGACGTAGATTCAACTCTCTCTGTGTGAACACATACTGGAGACTCTTGTGGTCTGTGAACACATCCACATGCACCCTATACAAGTAGTTCCTCCACATCTTCAGTGCAAACACCACAAGTGCCAACTCCAGGTCATGAGTGGGATAATTCTTTTCATGGACCTTGAGCTGTCTGTACACATAAGCTATTACCTTACCACCCTGCGTAAGAACACAACCCAAACCAACCCTAGATGTATCACAATACACAATGTAATTCTCACCACACTTAGGCAAAGTAAGCACGGGGGATGAAGTGAGTCTATCCTTGAGCTTCTGGAAACTCTTTTCACAAGCCTCCGTCCATTCAAACTTGGCGTTCTTCTTAGTCAAAGCTGTCAGTGAGGCAGCAATGGAATAAAAACCTTCCACGAACCTGCAATAATAACCAGCCAATCCCAAGAAGCTACGAATATCTGTGGGAGTAAGAGGTTTTGGCTAGTTTTTAACAGCTTCAGTCTTCCTGGGATCTATCTCTACATCTTTGTCGGACATAACATAACCCAGGAAGGTCACTGATCTAAGCCAGAATTCACACTTGCTGAATTTGGCATACAGCTGGTGTTGTCTAAGTACCTGCAAGGTTAGTCTCAAATGCTATTTATGCTCGTCCTTGGTCTTGGAGTAGATGAGAATGTCATCAATGAATACTATGACGAAAGAGTCAAGGTATTCACGGAAGACCCTGTTCATGAGATACATAAATGCAACAGCGGCATTCGTGAGACCAAATGACATAACTAGGAACTTATAATGGCCATAATGGGTACGAAAGACTGTCTTTGGGATATCTCCATCCCAAACCCTGAGTTGATGGTACCCTGAACGAAGATCAATCTTCGAGAAGAAACTAAACCCTTGGAGTTGGTCAAACAAGTCATCTATTCTGGGAAGTGGATAGTTATTCTTGATAGTGACTTTGTTGAGATGCCGATAATCGATACACATTCTAAGGGTCCCATCTTTCTTTTTCACAAACAACACTGGAGCTCCCCAAGGGGATATGCTCGGTTGAATGAAACCCTTATCAGTGAGATCTTTTAACTACAGCTTCAACTCTTTGAGTTCAAATGGAGCCATTCTGTAAGGAGGGATTGAAATTGGTTTAGTATCAGATTCTAAATCGATACCAAAGTCAATCTCTCGAGGGGGAGGAACTCCAGACAAATCATCAGGAAATACATCTTGGAACTCATTCACTACAGGCACTCAGTCTATGGAAGGAATGTCATGATCTAAATCATTAACACTCACAAGATGACACAATAACCCCTTGGACATCATTTTATTGACCTTAAGGTTCGAAATCAAGGGATTACGACGACTCGAGTTTTACCCTTCCCAGAATAGCTCTTCTTCATTAGGGAAACAAAATCTCACAACCCTACTACGACAATCCATGCAAGCATAACAACTGTGAAGCCAGTCCATACCCAGAATAACATCAAAATCATGCATGGGTAACTCAACTAAGTCTGCACACATAGTCTTACCACATACAACTATTGGGCCATCCGTGCATACTCTATAAGTTCTTACATTCTCTCTTAAAGGCGTACTAACTACTATAGGATCATATAGAATTTCAGGTAATATCTCAAAAGTGAGAGCAAGCAAAGGAGTTACAAATAAAAGCGTAGACCCTGGACCAAGTAAAGCATAAACAAAAGTTGAGAATACTTGCAGCATACCTGTGACCACATCAGCGGACTTCTCCTGCTCCTCCCTGCCCTTAAGGGCGTAGAACCAGTTCCTCTTAGGAGGCTCGGCTGCTGCTGCATCCTGTGAATTAGGCCTAGGCTGAGCATTACCACCAGCCTGACCTCTTTTCTGTGGGAAGTCCTTAACCATGTGCCCGCTCTTACCGCAACCGAAGCAGGGATTAGTGCCCTGTCTGCACTCTCCACTGTGAGCACGGCCACACTTAGCACAATCCTTTCTGGGACACTGCATCTCACCTCCATTTCCCGTCTTGGGCTCGGGTCTTCCTCCTCTAGGTGATGTACTCCTCTGAAAGTTAGAGTTCCCTGAACTCTGTTGCCCCTTTTTAAATCTGGGTTGCTCACGGACGCCAAAGTTATTCCTGTTATCCCCATTGCTAGGACCTGCCTGATATGAGGCTTAGGCCTCCTAGCATCACAAACGCCTCTCTTCTTCTGGTTGTCCTCTACCTTATGGACATGCACCATCAACCTGGAGAGGTCCATGTTATCGTGGAGCATCGCAGACCGACACTCCTCCTCCAAATCTCCGCTGATGCCTGTGAGGAACCTGCTCATCTCATCCCTGCTGTTAGATCCAAGGGAAGCAGCATGCCTGGACAGTTTAACAAACTTGAGGGAATACTCCCTGACTGTCATGGATCCCTGCTTAAGGTTGATAAACTTCTCAACCTAGGCCTCCCTCATCTCTCTGAGAAAGAATATCTCCAGATTGGCTGTCTTAAACAACTCCCAAGTGACCAAAACTCGGCTATCTTGCCACATCTTTCACCAAGTCTGTGCAACATCCTTGAGTTGATAGGAAGCAGACTCTGTTTTCTCAATATTTGTGGCCCCCATAGCCACCAAAATCTTATGCACCTCATCCACAAACTCCTGAGGAACCTCCGAAGTCTTAGACCCTGTGAAAATAGGAGGATTCATCCTCGTAAAATCTCTCAGCCTATCAGTCATACTGCAAACCGGTGGGTTCTCCCTATGAACATTCTGTCGGTTGACTAGGTCAGTCATGTCCTGGGCCTGCATAGTGATGGTCTGTGTCAGAGATGCCCGCGCCTCAGCATCAGTCAACCCAGCAGGGTTAACCGGCATAGCCACTCCTTCAGCTGGAGCCTGGGGTGGAACCTGATTGCCCCCCAACAGATGTTACTCCTCTCCTTTGACAAATTGTTCTCCTAGTATTCATTCTCTGAAAACAACAAGGATTGATGTTAGACACACTCATAACACCAAAAAAATCAGGCATTAGGAAAGGCACGATAAGATCAGAAGAAGGGAATTTTCCTACGCATCATGCATTCTCTAATTCAGGATAGTGGTGCACTTCACTACCATGACTTAGAAACTACTCAATGTGGTTGATGTGAACTTATTATTTTCGGAATTTAACCTAGTGCTCTGATACCAACTTTTTCGCGATCGGAGTCTAGACCCCAGACGATACCGGCATAGTTGACCTCTCAGAGGTCGTAGACAAGCCTACATACGTCATGTTACTTCATTTAGGTTAATTTTAGCGGAAAATTTTGAAATTTTTTGTTTCTTAACACATATGTATACATACTTAACATCATAGGCGTTCACAAATCAACCATCTAATATCGAGACAATCAAATAAAAGAAACAGTTCATAATTGCATTAAACGTATTCTTGCCAAAACGGCACCAATACAAAGTCTAAAATGAAAGTGGAAAGAAACACTAGTGGAACATGCTCACTAGCTAAAGCCTATATCTAAGCTAGATAATAATGGTAGACATCCTCGAACGCATGAAGGCCTATCAAGTCCGGATGAAAGCTCCACGTCCGAATAGCTGCAACGCCAACATGTAAGCTCTAGCGTCCACCTGTGCCTGCACCTAAAAATATAGAGTTGTATTATTAGTACACACTTGTACTAAGTATGGGTAAATGCAAGCACACACCAAGGACATGCATGAGTAAGAATAGCTCTTTCCTAACAACATGATTTATGGAAAGTCAAGTCAGTAGACTTGCCAAATTTTGATTAGGAAAGTTAGTGGACCTGCCCAATTTTGATTGGATAGTCAGTGGACTTGCCAAATTGGATTAGGAAAGTCATGCAATGAGAGTAACATGCATCATCATACGTATCATATTGCACACATCACATAACATCTTAAACATACAACATAGAATCTTTCTTATAATTCATTCATATGTCATGAGGCCTTGGAATCATGGACTTAACATTAAGACTTCCCAAAAATGAGGGCTCAACATATAGGACCTCAACTAAGGATGCTTCTTTAGCAAACACAGAGTCTGCTTCATTCATTCATATGTACTTCATTTCATTCATTCATAAGCTAGTGTAAACACCAACTATACCTAGAATGTAGTTTAAGACTTCCATGGGGTTCGCTGTGCAATGATCAAGAATGACCTAGTGTCATTACTTAAATCTAGCTCACCTCTTGATTATCCTATCCTAACACCTTTGGTATATTTCATTTCATTATTTGCATAATTTGAGGCTGGCCTCATTCATTCATTGGGAACTTTATCTTAAACCGAAATAGATCATGTGAGCATCATGAAATCCAGTGTCTCCCTCACACTGAAAAGAGGTGAAACAACCGGCCAAAGTGACCCAAAACATGCTAGCGTACATAGGAATTGAACCCTGTCAGATCCGTATATTGGAAGTATAGGTTAGAAGACTAGGAGATATAAGGAGACCCATACCCGGTATGCCGGACAATCTCATCTCATGAGAGTTACGTGAACCTCCGCCCTTCCCAAAAAAAGGCATCACCGCTCATAGCTAGCCTATCGGTGCTCAGTATAAAGTTCCATTACATTCAACTCATACGTCATGGAAGCTGGCTTCTAGTATGAGGACATCATAGCTCAATAGATTATTTCTCATCACATCATTAGTATTAATTATATATTGATCTCAATACTTTCATTAGAGTGTTCATAGTGACTGGTCTCTTCATTAACTTATACTCTCATAGGTGAGTAAGTTTTGGTAACATTTACTTAGGCTCATTTGAGATTGCTCTCCTCTTTTACATTAGCCTCTTATCATGTTGTCACCATATTCATTAAATTTCGCACATTTGCTCGTCAAAATTACTCACCCCTTATTACGTGAATGTTCATTTCATCATATGAAAATGCACATGGCCATTTAGTGTGCTTCACACTCTTACTTAATCCTCCTAGGGTTTCATCATTTCATTGTTCATTTCATCATATGCCAATATACTTGGCCATTTAGTGTGTCTCACACTCTTACTTAGCCCTTCTAGGATTTCATCATTTCATTACGTAGATCTTAGTTTCACTTACTTTTAAACGTATGCTAGACTTATGGGTCTATACATACAATCCATGAGGCTTCATTCATAGTTCGTTTAAGTGATTCATATCTTCCTAAGATTATATGGTACAAGACTTATGCATCTTGTATGTATGCCAAGATCTCAATTTCGTTCTAAGTAGGCAGCATTATTCTTGAACATTTAATTCACGTATGGCTGATGTATCAATACGAAATTTGGGAAAGGGAACCCGGTTTTGAATCCCTTGACAACACTTACATTTTTCACTTATTTATTTTGGTCCACACGGCTTGGGGACCCAAGATTAAGCCCCAACGCCTTCATTTCCTTTTAATTTCTTTTCTTTAAATTTTCTCTTTCTTGGCCGAGGGGTTGTGGGATCGAACCCCCACAGCCCCTTTTATTTTAATTTCTTTTTCCTTGACTTTTTCGAGTTAACCATGAGGGTGTGGGTCCGAATCCCCACAGCCTCACTTTATTTTTCTCTTTAATCCCTAAATCAGCCTAGAGGTCGTGGATTCGATTCCCACACGCCTCAACATTTATTTTCTTTAAACTTCCTTAAGTCTGTCTGAGAGGTTGTGGGTTAGAATCCCACTCCTCTCATTTCTTATTTTCATGATTTCATTTTCCAACCACGACCACGGTTGGAATCCCCCTCACCACAATACTTTTAACCCACTTATTTTCTTGGTTTTTAACATGGTGAGCTCACGGGTTCGATCCTCAGTGACCTCACTTTTTTTTTCATTTTTCATAACTTTTTAAAACATTTTAACTTGACCTAAATTCATCAATTTATGGCTGGAAATTTTGTAATTTTTCAGAATCTTTTTCATCAAGTTACACATTTGTTCTTAGGGAAATTTCATGGTTCATTTATAACGTTTTAGGTGCATTTTCATGGATTCGTTTGACTATTAGTTTGAACTCAAATCAACATTTTTACATCACTTATGAACATCACGATTTAAGCAAGTTTGTGCACATGAAATACAACCATAAATATTTCATTTTTCGAACATGAATCCAAGAGTGTATATCACGGCTACACATTGCACACACATCATTTTTCACTTAATTTCGGACAGCATGCTCAATATTCACATAATTCCGAATATACACACATAAATATAATCATCACGAAAACACATTACATCCCTAATTTCTACCAACAAACATACCCAACCTATGATTCGATTGGTGCTAGTGACAAGGACATGCAACGGGGAACAACCCTAGTTTTCGTAATAGATTCGTCTAAACCTTAGGGGTCTCTTGGGAAAGAGACCAAGAGAGAAGAGAATCCATAACTTTTATGACGTTCAAACCTTGAAGTTGCTGCCCAAACCTTCTCCAACACTCACGTCCAAAACCAAGTTTCAACACCAAACTTTCGACAGAAAACCCTTCCTTTGCCTAACGTACTTTGCTTAGCGTTTGATTTTATTTTTCGTTGTGAGTTCTTCAAGTGTGAAGAACTTTGGTAAATCTTCTGTTCTTGTACGTTATTTTGGGAGACAGAACGTGAAAGAGAATGATAGAGACGTGAGAGAGAGATGAGCGTGAGAGATGAGAGTTTTCTTAGGCTTAGGAGTCTAGTTTAGGACTTAGTCAAATAAGGTTTTATTAAATGGCGAAAATCTGATTTCCCTTTTATTTTAAGTCAGCCAATATTGATTAAATACATTAATTTACCAACTTAAATAAAAAAAAACAATTTAAACCATCGCTTCCACTTAGGTTCGAACCCGGGTGGAGCAAGACTTCACTCTAAGAGCCAATTTTCAGCCCTCTCTCCCCAAAATGCCCCTCCACCTTATTAATTAAATAATTAATTATATATTTAGGGTAATTACGATACTACCCTTAGCTTGGAAAAAGACCATTTTACCCCTAGACCCTCCAAACTTAAGATTTCCCCTTTTTAAGTCTGGTAAAGACTCATCCGGGTAAATCTTCATATTCGGGAGCCCTACATGGCTGGAACCAACCTTTCCTAGCTCAACTAACTCCCCAAGTTAGTTGGCTTGGCTGCCACAAGGGTTCAGAGGTCTGGTTCTACGCGCATCAATCCATGTGAACCCGGTCTAATCGTAGGCATTCTAGACACATTAAGCATTATTTAGCATAGCCATTTTTAGGGTTGTAACATTCTCCCGAGAACAAGTTGAATTCTTCTTCAAGTTCAACCCAATTCCAAAGTATTTATCCATAGTTTTCATCACCATGTGGGTGGGATTTCCCTAGTGGGTTTATTTCACCCATCAGATCTCTAGAATTCAATATATTCTTTAGGTTTCTTCATAAATTGTTCAAACCTACGGTTCCTGAATCATAAGGATCCATTGAAATCTAGCTGTTATAGTTTCTATGTTATTGATCACATGTTTCTTGGAGTATTATTATAGTGTTATGTATAGAACTTAGAAACCTTAGTTTGAGTTAATTATTAGTATTTCATGAATTATACTTTTTAGACAGATTAGTCAGACAATCATGCTTGTGAATTCGAATACCACATCTTTCGATACATATATGTTGCATTCTCATATAATTATTAGTATTTTGAGTTACTCAGTATTTCAGTTGCATTATCTATACATATTTAGTTGGGAGTAGACTTAACATCGAGTTACACCAGGTTTCAGCGTACCCTTAAGTCCTAGAACAAATGTTCCCCTATAGGTTTATAAGTCTCCTCTATTGGTCATCAATGTTAGTGATCACACTATAATCATGCCTTCATACCCCTGGAAAGGTACATTGGATCATCTAGATAGGGCTTATACATCAGACTTCATGTTTAACTCACGTGGTTTATATTAGTTAATAGTATCTCCCACGGTCATATTCATGTTGCATTGACCTCGTATTAAACATTTAGTTGAGTATTCAGTTTAGCATATTATATATTTCATGATTAATACCTGGTCATTGCATCTAAGCCAACTTTCAACTATACTTCAGTAAAATCTATTCATTGTTCAGTTTCTATTGTGTTTAACTTAGCATTTATCATGCATGCTCAATACATTCACAGTAATGATACATACTTTTGCGCTACATCATTGTATGATGTAGTCTAGGATCCAAGCATTTACATCACACTTAGTTTGACTTCCTGTCCATATTCAACAATATTAGTTGTGAGCCTTCATAGTTCAAGAGACTTTTCTTAAGATTTTGGTTAAGTAAGCTCATTATCAGTTTTTGGTAATTTTACAGTTAGCTTGGTACTTTTTCCTAGAAGATCATCGTATTATACGATTTCATACATAGAATCAGTATTAAGTTGTTTTGGGTTGTTCGCCATTGACATTTAGTTATATTATCACTTGAAGTTCTTTTAGTTTTGATTCATTTTATAGTTCAACTTTCTCTTATTTAGTTGTATTTAGTATGCTTGTGATATGCTAGACTCAAGATTAGTTTGCGGTCACTTATGATCTATAACATCTCTCAACTAGAAATGACTAAAAAAGAGGTTAAAATCTAGAAATAATTATTTTTGAAGAGAATAGGAAAGTGAGTTTACGTCATTTTCAAAAAATCATAGATCATAGCTCGATATGAGTTAGGACTAGTTCCAGATTTGGTTGGAAAACCCTTAAATTAATCTTTTCAATGCCGCCAAGTTTGCACAATTTCGATATTGTATGAGTAAGATATGCCTTCCGGAAATTGGGTTGTTGGATTAAGGAAAGTCCAATCCGAATTTGGGAAGGAAAAAATTGTATTTTCATTACCTAATATAATTAATTCGTTTCTAGGGATTTATTGGGGTAAAATTAATTTTAGTTCATTTTGCGAGTGGAATTCATCGAGGGTGATCCCTATGAAAGGTATGTGAGATTATTTAGTGTTGGATAAGTTCAGCCACACACCAAACTTTTTTCAGTTCAGTGATTGGTAAGGTCTTTACATGTTAATATGTGAAGTTTTTGAAGAACATTGTCGAATTCTTGTTGGTTGAGTTGTTGAATGACTAGTGTTATTTTATTTGTGTTTTTGGGTTATTTTTTGAATTAAATCTATTGGGTATTGATGGTACTAATGATACTAAGTGTTTGGAGAAAGAACCATTGAAGTTTAGAGGGTTTAGTGATGAAACATGAAGGAGAAAAGTCGAGAACATCTGGGTACAAGGGTTGAGGCGCCACGCCTCCCATAGACCCAAAGGACAATCTCTGTCCGTAGGGCCTTGGGGTGTCGTGCCAGCTAGAGAACTCCAACTTGGCCTCTGAAGTTTGGGGCCTGCCGCACATCAACTCTCAGAGCGCCAAGGACGCCAGTTCATCCTATTCTTTCCCCACCTTTTCGTACTAGTTCATAAGTGATGTACCCATGTTTCTTAGTTGATTCCAACACTCTAATGCATATCTAAATGATGAAATCATCCATAAACATGATATTATGAAACTTGAATCCATAATCTATTTCAAGAAAAGTTAAGATCAAAGTCAAAGAAGTTAAGAGTCAAGTCTAAACGATAAGAATTAAGTCAGAGTAAGTTCTTAAAGTTTTCTAGAGTCTTTAACAAATGTTTTAACTTTGTTTTAAGGCTCAAGTTCCAAGTTAAGCAAAGAGTAAATAATTAAGTTCATTTCTGAAAAATTATAAGGGAACTAAGTATTCCCTAAGAGTTATTAATGTTTTCACATTTTGAGCAATAAAGGAAACTGAGACTTCCAACAGAGCCTTTGGGCTAGTTTTAGTAAAGAGGAAACTATGATTTCCAAGAGAGGTTTTAAATCTATATTTGAGCAATTACCTCAAACCAGAGAAGAAGTTTTAAAAACACACGAGCTAAGTATCTTTAGGAGTAGTATTCAGTACCGATATGAGGACGCGAGTTCATATTAACTCAAGCTGCCATAAACCATGTAGCCAACATGGACAGAAAAAGGATCATACTTTTTAGATGATTCCTTACTGCTTTTTAACATAAACTAGTGGATCTACTTAGTAGTTCAGAGTTTATCCCGATGGCAAGGTATATGACGGTCCTCTTGCAACATGAGGTAAGACATTGTACCATCACTTAGGCTCATAGTGATGGTTGTCGATTAGAGAATCTCCCACAGAAACTATATTACTTCATATATTAGTAAAGTTGAGTTAGTTATTGCATTTCTTTAACGAACTAAGTGTTTTCATTGTTTTACAAGATTTTATATATTGCATATGTCTTATTGCTTTATATTAAGTGAAGTTATTCATGAGTTGAGCAAATTCAAGGTAAGTGTTCCTTCTTACTCTTTTTCAAGCTTAAGTTATTATTAGCATTTGAACTTGCATACTCGTACATTCAATGTACTAATGCCAGTTGGCATGCATCGTCTTATGATGCAGAAGCAGGTAATCAGTATCATCATCATCCAGCGCCTCGTTGATCCAGCGGAGCATTCAGAATAAGTCGTGAGCCTCCAACATCTCTCTTTATTATAGAGGCTTCATACACAGTCAGACAATTAGTTTTGAGTCTCTCATCTTTGCATTGCAGATATTTTGTTATGAGATTTAAGTGTCATTTTGGACAACTTATTATTTTTTCAGTTATTAATTGAGACTTTTTTATTGAGTTAATTCTTCCTCTGAGTTAAGTAAGATAGGATAAGGGTCCGCCCAAGGCTATCAATGGTCTTCAAGTGACAGCCACGTGCAGGGTGTAGTCTCGGGCCGTGACATGATTTTAGGTCCCGTGTTGTGTCTAGGGGATAGCCTTGGGGTATGAAAAACTTGATATCACAGCATCTTGTTCAAGAGTCCGAGGGTGTCTAAAAGCTGCACTAAGTAGAGTCTCATGAGTGTGAAGTGTGGCAAACCCCACTGATAGATCAACTGCAACCATGATTATAGCCTTTTTTCAGATGAGTCCACCATAATTTCTATGGTTGAAGGTTGGTGAAGACAATAGAACTTAATTGAAGAGATTAACAAGATAGGGAATGTAAATGACTAGTATTGATAATGTGGAGCTAGTATCCTATCAACTGAAAGATGTGGCTCATATCTGGTTCACATAGTGGAAAGACACCTAGGGTGCGGATGCAGCTCCTGTGACATGGGATTATTTTACTGGAGCTTTTATGGATAGGTTCTTCCTGAGAGACTTGAGTGTGTCTAAAGCCCAGGAATTTATGAACTTTAGGTGGGGGTAGATGTTAGTCTAGGTGTGCTCTACATATGGTTGTGGATCCAGGTGTGCTCTACATATGGTTGTCGATCCAAGAGCACAAATGTGAAAGTTTTTGTTTGGATTATTCAATCTGGTAAAGACCCAGTGCAGGAATGCTATGCTATTAAGAAATATGGATATCTCCAGATTAATGACCCATGCTCAAAAGGTTGAGAGAGATAAGCTCAAGGAAATGGCTAAGGATAACAAAAGGTTAGAACATATAATTATGAATACTTTTTCTGTCAATTTTAGCAGAGGTCTATAGCCCCAGACTCTTCATAACTTAGAACCGCGTCGCCAAGGTCTCCATAGAATCATAAAGGATGGGCATCGGGCTCTAAGTCCAAGGGAAGTTCTTCAAGTAATCAGACTTTTCAATCTTGTCCAAAGTGTGGTAAGAACCATCAAGACGAGTGTTTTTCTTATAGAGAGGGGTGTTTTGGGTGCGGTTAGTCTGGTCATAGGTTGCGTATTGCCCTTATGCCAAGCAAGGATAGGAAGGTAAGAGAGCTCAATCTATAACTCTAGCAGCTCTAGCAGGTCGCCCCTCTTAGCAAGGTGCCTCGTCTGGTACAAGTGGTCAGTGCCAAAATAGGTTGTATGATCTTCAGGTGCACCATGACCATGAGGATTTTCTTAATGTTGTCACAGGTACGTTACGATCTTCCATTTAGATATTTATGTATTTCTAGATCTGAGGGATACACTTTCTTTTGTAACTCCTTATATAGAAGTACAATTTGTGTTAGTCCATAAATTCTCTCAGAACCTTTCTTAGTCTCTACTCCAGTTTGTAACTCAGTTATATCTAGACGGATATATAAAAATTGTCCTGTCATAGTTTCTCAAAAGTAACTTCAGCAAAACTTGTAGAGTTACAAATGATAGATTTTGATATCATTTTAGGCATGGATTGATTAAATTCTTCTTATGACTTAGTCGATTGTAGAACTATGATCGTTTTGTTTCAGTTTCCAAGTGAGCCAGTCTTAGAATGGAAGGTCAGTAACTCAGTGCATGTAGGTTGATTTATCTCTTATCTTAAGGCATGAGAAATGATCTCTAAAGGTTATATATCATCTTATTGGTGTTAATGATTAAAAATCCAAAACCCAAACTCTTGAGTCATTACTAGTGATGAATGCATGAGTTTCCAGAAGTGTTCACAGAAGATCTTCCTAGAGTTCCTCCTGAAGGAAAATCAATTTTGGAATAGATATCCTTCCATATACCCAGCCTATTTTGATTCCTTTTTATAGAATGGCTCTAGGTAAGCTTAATGAATTGAAATAATAATTGAAAGACCTTCTAGATAAGGGTTCCATAAGACTCAACATCTCTCAATGGGGTGCTCTAGTATTGTTCATGCAAAATAAAGACGGTTCTCTCAGGATGTGCATTGAATATCACCTGTTTAACAAAGTCACAATCAAGAATATGTATCTCATCCCTGAGATTGATGACTTCTTAGAACAACTTCAAGGTTCTAGTAACTTTTCTAAGATAGACATTAGATTCAGCTATCATTAGTTAAGTGTCAGAGATAGTGACATCCTGAAGACAACTTTCAGGACTCGATATGGTCACTATGAATTTTTAGTTATGTCTTTAGAACTAACAAATGCTTCTGAAACTTTCGTTAACATAATGAACAGTGTGTTCAAACATTAATTGGACTTGCTCGTCATCATCTTTATTTATGATATCCTTATTATCAGAATGAGGAAGAGCATGTGACTCATTTGAGCATTGTTTTGCAAACCCTCAAAAATCTCAAGCTATTCGCTATGTTCAAAAAATGTGAATTCAGGTTGTAGTCGTTCTTGGTCATGTGGTATCCAGCGAAGGATCCAAGTGGATTCTCTGAAAATTGAGGTAGTATATCACTAGCCCAAAACTTACATCTCCGGCTGATATACAGAAGCTTGTTGAGTTTGGCCAGTTACTACGAGAGGTTTATTAAAGAATTTTCATCCATAGCTTCCCCCATTGACCAAGTTGACTATGAAGAAGGTCAAGTTCCAATGGTTGAGAAAAGTTTCTTGGAGCTGGAGACCAGGTTGCCGATAATCCATGTATTGAATCTACCCGATAATTCATACGGTTATGTGGTTTATTGTAATGCATCTAGGGTCATCCCAGGTTATGTGTTGATACAATAGGGTAAGGTCATATATTATGCTTCTAGACAACTAAGGTCCATGAGAAAACTACCTGGCTCATGACCTCGAGCTTGCAGCCGTAGTGTTTGCCCTAAAGATTTGGTGACATTACTTGTATGGTGTTTATGTTGATGTATTCACAAATCATAAGAGCCTCCAATATGTGTTCAATGAGAAAAAGTTGAACATTCATTAGAGGAGATGACTTGAATTCTTCAAAGACTATGACATGAATGTGCTCTACCATCTGGCTAAGGTCAATGTAGTGAATGACACCCTCAATAGACTATCTATGTATAATATGGCATATGTCAAGGAAGAGAAGAAAGATTTAGCCAAATATGTTCACCGACTTGCTCGCTGAGGAGTTTGACTTATGGACACTTCAGATGGTGGTGCAATTGTTTTAAACAGGTTAGAATCTTCATTGTAGTGTAGGTTAAGGAGAAACATGATATTAGTCCTATATTGCTTTAGTTGAAAGTTGATGTTCATCAACAGAGACTTGAGGTTTTCTCGGAGATGGTATGCTTCGTTATCAGGGTTACTTATGTATTCCATATGTGGGTGAGTTGAGGTAGAAAATCCTTAAAGAAGCCCACAATTTCAAATATATATTGTATTCATCCAGGTGCCACTAAGATTTATCGTGATCTACAGGAAGTCTATTGATGGAACGAAATAAAGAGGGACATCGCAGATTTTGTGGCTAAGTGTCCTAAGTGTCAACACGTAAAAGTTGAACATCAAAAATTGGGAGATGTGACTCAAGAGATTAGCATCGCTACATGGAAGTGGGAAGTGATAAATGTGGACTTCATTATTGGTTTGCTTCGTACTCGCAAAAAAATGACTCAATTTGGGTGATAGTGGACACAATCACACTAAGCTGGCTCACTTCTTGGCTGTCAAGAATACAACTTCAGTGGAGGATTATGCTAGACTCTACATTAATGAGATAGTCCAGCTGTATGGGGATCCATTGTCTATTATCTCAGATAGAGGTCTTAGTTAACATCTCATTTCTAGAAGTCGTTGCTGAAATGTCTTGGTATTCAGGTAAATCTCAGTACAACATTTCATCCACAGATGGATGGTTAGGCAAACCGCACTATTCAAACATTATAGGACATGTTGAAAGCTTGCATCATCGATTTCAAGGGTAATTGGGATGATCACATATCTCTCATAGAGTTTGATTATAACAACAATTTCTATTTCAGTATTCAGATAGCCTTATATGAGGCACTATATGAGCATGGATGCAGGTCTCCGGTTGGTTGGTTCAAAGTAGGTGAAGCAACCGTGATTTGGCCAGATTTGGTTAATGAGGTTATGAATAATGTTCAGCTCATAAAAGATAGACTAAAAACAACTCAGAGTCGTCAGAAGTCCTCTGCATATGTAAGGAGAAGGAACTTAGAATTTGAAATTGATGATGGATTTTTCTAAAGGTGTCACCCATGAATGGGGTGATGATATTTGTCAAGAAAAAGAAGCTTAGTCCAAGGTACATAAGTATTTACACAATCCTGAAGAGGGTTTGTAATGTGGCTTAAGAGTTAGACTTTCCAACAGAACTAGCAAAGGTCATCCAGTCTCAAACTCCGTGTTGAGAAGTGCGTGGGTGATCCAGCATCGATAATACTCTTAGAGAGTGTGGCTTTGAAGGATAGACTTACTTATAAGGAGATTCCAGTTGAAATTCTTGAGCGTCACGTTCTTAGGTTTATAAATAAAAAAGTCGCTTTAGTAAAGGTTCTGTAGAGGATTTAGTCTGTAAATGGAGATACTTGAGAAGCAGAATCAACCATGATGGCCAAGTAACCTCACCTCTTTTCTTCCAAATCTATTTAAGCTTTTGTAATAGTTCCTCTCTAGTCTCTCAGTTTACTCTTGTGTAATTCAGTCTCAGTATCTAATTCCCTTAGTTATCCTTGCAATTCAGCATATTTACTTGTTCAAGGAACTTAGTTTGGTTAGATATGTGTTTCTAGTACTCACTGGTAAGGATTATATCTCTTTCCCTCCATACTCAACTTGTTTAGTTTCATTCGAAGATGAATGATCCTAAGAGAGATATTTTAACACCTTGAATTAGAAAAGACTAGAAAGGGGTCAAACGACAAGAACCTTAAAGTGGAACATGGAACCCTCCACGGAGCCCAAGACAGGACATAAAGGTTACCACGGTCCATTAATTGACTGGCTGTAAGTTTCCAGAACCTGCCCCAGGAAGGTGTCACTCACAAGATGCCTAGATGGCCTATTGTGATGTTGACAAATTGTCAACTAGGTCATCAAGTGGCCTAATCAAAAGTGGTTTCTTCCGTTGTCATTGTTAAGGACTATAGATGTCTAAACAATTCATGAGCTTCACATGAACCATACCTTTGTTTGTAAAGAAGACATGCCACTGATTTGGGTAAACTTCAAATGATCATATCTTTCAATAGAAAATGAATTAGATGGCCCATAACCTATCAGATTAACTATCTTTGAGTCCTCTTTCTAATGACGCCAAGTTTTCTTAATTCCAAGCTCGTAGTAAAATATTATACCTGAAATAGTGAATCCTACCAAACAGAGAATCTTCATGACCCACTTGAAGGGCTATGGTGCTAAATGGCCCATCAAGCCTCTATTGAAGTTAGTTTGTCAGCTTTTAAGTTAGGGTCACATTAGTCTTTTCTCCTATGTATTTGGTACTTAAACTACATCATTTGGTGCTTAAACTATATCGTTTTACTTAATCTAAGCCTAATAATCTCGTTGAAAACTACTTACAACCCTCATTCTTTTAAAACCATCAAACTTAGAAAGAAAAGATAAGAAAGAGGTGACAATCTCTCTCAAAAATAAGCATAGGTCTTCTTCATGTTCAGCCCCGAAATTCAAAGGATTTCTCCGTAGTTTTCGTCCCTAAGTATATGAGATTTCACTAGTGGGTTACTTACCCCATTAAGTCCCTAGGATTCAGTCAATTCTTCAGGTTCTCCACAAATTATTTAGACATAGGGGATCCTAAATCTTAGGGATCCATTGAGATTTAGTTGTTATAGTTTCTATAATATTGATCACATGTTTCTTGAAGAATTAGTGTAGTCCTATTTATAGAACTTAAAAGCCCTAGCATGTGTTAGTTATGAGCATTTCTTCAACTATACTTGTTAGAAAGATTAGTTAGGCAATCATGCTTCAGAATTCGAATGCCATATGTTTCAATACATGTACGTTGCATTCTCAAATAATTATTAGTTTTTTGAGCTACTAAGTATTTCAATTGTATTTTAGATCTACATATTTATTTGGGAGCATAATTAGCATCGAGTTTCACTAGGGTTCAACATACCCTCAAGTACTAAAACTATATAACCCAATAGGTTTTGTAAGTTCCCTGTTGGGAATTAGTTTTAGTGATCACGTCATAGTCTTTCTTTTATAAACATGTTAAGGTATATTGGGTCCTTTCGATGGGGCGTATATATCAGACTCCACGTTTAGTTCATGTGGTTTATGTCAGTTAATAGTATCTCCCATAATCAGATTCATGTTGCATTGAAACATTTAGTTCAATATTCAGTTCAGATATATATTTCATGAATCATGATTAATACTTGGTCATTGCATCCAGCTCAACTTTCACTTATACTTCAACAAAATGAGTTTCCTTGTTTAGTTTTTATTTTTCTTAGCTTAGTATATATCATGCGTGCTTGGTACATTCAAAGTACTGATACATACATTTATGCTACATCGTTGTATGATGTAGGTTCAGGCTCTCCGCTTCCATGTCACTCCTTGTTTGACTTAAAGTCCATAATACTCAACAACTTCAGTGTTGAGTCCTCATTGTTGGAGGGTGTTTTCTTTATAATTTTGGTTCAATTAGATCATTATCAGGTATCAGTATTTCTAGAGTTAGTTGGGGACTTTTCCTAGCAGCTCATCGATATTAGAGGCTTTCAGACATAGAGTCAGTATTTAGTTATTTTGGGTTGTTTCCCATTAACATTCAATTATATTCTCACTTGAAGTTCTTTTAGTTTTGACTCACTTTATAGTTATTCTTCATCTTACTTAGTTGTATTTTAGTATGTCTGTGATATGCCAACTCAGGGTTAGCTTGGTGTGACTTGTGATTGTAGGTCCCATGTAGCGTCTAGAGGGTAGCCTCGGGCCGTGAAACATAGAGTTCCTTAATTCTCCAATTCTATAAGTTATATTCTCCCATTGGATTTAGGGTTATATTCAATTTTCATGGCTTCTTTTCAATTATGATCTAATCAACTATTTACTATCCTCTTATGCATGACTTGAAGTAATTACATGTTTTGAAGTTGAATTCACATAAATTCATCCATGATTTTGGAGTACGATCATATGATGAGGCTTATGATCTATAAAGGTTAACTTATGAAGATATGCATGTTCCTTTATGAAATTGATATAAATAATTTCAGGTTGTTTTGAGAGTAAAATATCGATGTTATTATTGTTATTGTGAAAGGATTTTCAACATACTACTAAAACATGATTTTGAAAGGGTTTTCTCACAAAAAAGATTCATAAAGTTGAAACATTTTATCACCTAAGTTGAATCAAGATTAAAGAGCTATTCTAAATTAACCTATCTTGGATTGTCTACCTAATTGTGACTTTCGGTGGATAATAAGACGAATTTGATTAGTGACTATTTCGTGGTATTTATTGTTAGCATCGAGTGGACTAGTGACAATGACACATGTCCCATAAATATGTGCCACAACAGGATTGTCTTAGATAAACATTAGTTAGTGGATTCAACTTAGCTCAAGTTTATGGTTCTTACCTTGGCAAGTAAGGACATCTCCATTCGGGGTGGAATAGACACCTGATTTCATGTTATAACCTACATGGTATATTTCGGTTAAAGGTAAACTTCCTACGATAATGAACTAAGGTTACTTTCTAAAGTATCTTAAATGTGTTTTTCTATGATGTTTAGTTTGCATTGACCATGTTTATGACTTCTGTTTTCTAACCTGTTAAATTATGATTTATCTAGGTCATTGCATGTGAATAAAGTCTCTTTTGCATGATTTCACAACTCTTATGCATTTCTATAATAGATGGTACATTTCATATACTAACACATATTTGTGCCTACATGGTTTTACTAATGTTAGGTACGACGCTCCTATTTCTCGTACTTATGGCTACCAGATTCTTTTGGGATATTTAAGATTAGTGAATCCTCATGACTCGAGGGCCTAGATTTTTATTGCTTTCATGTCATTTTCATTTTCAAACTTTATATGTAATGTATAGTTTACTTCCCAATCACTTTGTTATCATGTTTTAGATGACTTTGATACTTATGTTTAAACTTCCACTTTTGTCAAACTCTTTTGTATGAAATGCTATCTTTTTAAGTCTTTTATTTATATTATCTTGTATGATATATGCGAAATGGATTGTGTAGGACCTCTCGAGGTCTTATACTCCATGTCATTTCTAGTGTGTACTTTAGGTCGTGAAAAATATAATATTCCGAGCACAAGGTTTAGAAAGATCCTAGGATATCTCATAAGCCACTTCCAATAGAGTCTTGTTCATGATTGTGAAGTTCACCACATTTATGACTGATAGACTTTAAGATGTTTCAGAAACTCAACATCTTTCATCACTCTAAAAGTCGTACGATAGCGTTTAACTATATATCTCTCTCTCCTAATCCCCATTCAATGATTTTCAGGATATGGCCCCTCAAAGAGCATATGCCAGAAGGAATATGCATGAGAATATGGAATGAGAAGCTCCACAATTCCGTCAAAAAGATCCATAAGTTCCAGCCAACTCTTTGGCCGAGCAAGTGACTGGTGCAGAGTTTAGGGATACTTTCTCAATTTAATAAAGAGAATGTGTTCCTCGTGAAACCAAATATGGGTACGGCGGCAACTAGAGTAAGAGACTTCACTAGAATTAATCCTCTAGATTTTTATGGTTACGAGATCGAGAAATATCCACAAGAGTTCATTGATGAGGTGCATAAGTGTTGTTGCTCATGTTTTTTTCAAAAAATTAAAAAAAAAAAGAGTGCGGTTGATGCGGGTCCTTTTGATTGGGAAAAGTTTAAAGTTGCTTTCCATGATATAGGTTTTTTTCCCTTGAGATGAGGGAGGAAAAAGTACTTGAATTCACCAACCTTCATCAAGGAAATATGCCTGTGAAGGAGTATGTCTTGAAGTTCACATAATTGTCAGATATGCTCCTATTATGGTTGCCAACTCTGGATGAGCAAGTTTGTTTTGGGTGTGTCCAGATGGTGGTTAAAGAATGTCATACCACTAGATATGGAAATTTCTCGCCTAATGGTTCATCCTCAAAAAATAAAAGAGAGAAGCTTAACGAAAGATCTAGGGAGGCAAAAAAAACAAGAATCGGTGATGGTGACATTTCACATCCTAGGTCGGATCGAGATGGTCGTTCTAAATTTCGAAAAAGGTTTTCCGTTCAAGGTTCCTCTCATGCTCCAGCTCCTAAATTCAACAAATATAGGGGGTCCGACCTTAAGCTTCAATGAGGAAATGGTAGTGGATCTTCATTGTCTATTTATGGTAGATATGGAAGATAGCCCGAAGGTAAATGTCTATCTGGTTCTAATGCATGTTTTGGTTGTGAAAAGATAGATAATAAGACAAGGGATTTTCCCTCAGTTTCTAAGAACAAGTGATATAATCATCGACGGGCTCAACCTTACCCTTCTTAAGTACATATTTTATGCACCTCAAACTAGATATGAACAAGAGGATTTTCCCGATGTGGGTACCGGTATGTTGAAAGACTTTCATATTGATGTTTATGCTTGTAATGGGAGGGAAGACAATCAATATATAATTGGTAAGTAAAGATATGGACTGGGTTCTCACTAGTACCAGTAATTTGAAAATGATAGACATTTAGCGCATTCACTCGTTTTTTCTTTCTGATTGGCCAACTCAAAGAGGGAAATACAAGGGGTGTTAGCGTTATTTTTTTCTTCGCCTGCCACTTGGAATAGAGAGTCGTTGTCATTCTTCGCTTTGTTTGAGAATCAACTGCACATGAATAGGCTCTTTTTTAGGCCTTCAAGGAGGAAGCAATTTTTTCCCAAAATTTCGGGGAAAATCAAATGAAATTCTACAATATTTTCTTTATTAATCATTCTAGATTATTTTCTTTGCATGTAAAGACCATTTCCTTCCTGAGTACGTTCACCCACTCCGCCAACCAAATCCTAAGAAAATTTGAAAATCAAGCAAGAAAAAACCTTTTATATTTTATTCTTCACGTCCAGGATAACATTTGGGATCATTAGATAGGATTGAAAGGTCGCTTTGCATTGGATTCTCTTTAACCTCCCCACAATGATGGCTCTGTTGTCTTAGAGACCGAATAGATACCGTCTGTGATCCATGGATCTCCGATCGGGAAATCGTATCCAAGCTCCGTAGCTAGTCTCTGCTCTTTGGACGGGAACAACCATTCTAACTCTTCTCGGGGGATTCCACCCACAAACACAAAGTTTATGGCTGACTAGTATTGTCCATCACCATTTAGATATTGCATTTATTTACCTCTTTCCTTGTTGTTTCCCCGTAAAATGAACAAAAAAAGAAATGCCTTTGAGTGAGACAAGAATGTTGGAGTGAAGCTTCCCCAAGTCCATAGATTTATTCCCAATCCCACCATGTTCTCTCACTAACTTGAATAGCTTATTTTCCTTCTCAACTCAAGCTGATCTAAATATCATGTCTACAACCAGCAATGCCCTATTGGTCTAATTTCTATTTCCCCTTGGTATCGGTAAAGGGGCTGGTAAGCGCTTCCCAAATAGATTCCCTTCTCCTCCTCGGACACCGAACAAAGGGAACCATTTCCCAATCAGGTATGGAGCACACAATTTTGTTCAAACTTTCTCTTTGTCTTTACTACTCGATCGGAGGGAGTAGATTTCGAGTCGCAAAATACAAATTCAACATTTTGAAAATAGGACCTAGTAACTATTGCCTTAGAATGCATGAATGATTCTTGGATTTGAATCTCCAAATTTCGGTTTACTAATGGCATAAGAAAATACAACCAACTTGATATATGATATATAACTAATCAGTTCAATATGGAATTTTGTAATTAAAAAATCCTTCTCAATTTTAATAATAAATATAACAACATTTATCAGTATATGTAAACCCCCAAGATAAATTTTTAGACGGATATATGTTAGTTATATATGTTCTCGATATAGAATTATCAGATATCAGAAAAGTATCGTACTTACAATTTGAATTTTGAATGATGGAAAATTGAAATTATGTTTCCGGAGTGCAAAACCAATGTTGCTGCAAATAGAACATAAAATGACAATAAAAGAGAAGAAAGATATTATAGATATCTCCACATGTGTTTAAGCCATGCAAACCTTCTTTTCTTGTACGCTTAACAATTGTATTCTACTTAAAAAATTTGTAAACAAAATATCTCTCTTCTTTTTGAATCATTTGTTTAACAATGAAATCCTTAAAATTTCAATGAGATATATAAATCATTTTTCAAATTCAAAATGTTCATAATTGAGGCTACACAAAATCAGAGCCAGAAAAGGGCTTGATCCCTATGCTACCTTGTCTTTTGTGATGCCATATGTGGGTATGAAGTTTGATGTTCTTCCGAATATGTTGATAGACCCTTTTCCCCTCTCTACTCCTATTGGTGAATCTGTTGTGGCTAGGATAGTCTATAGAAGTTTTTTCATCTCCTTTTCCCATAGAGTCACTATTGTTTATCTTATAGATCTTATATAATAAATTTCAATGTTATTCTTGGTATGGATTGACTTATTCTTTTTGTACTTATATTGATTATAGAACCCTATAATTCAATTTGTAGTTTCCAAATGATCACATCCCAGAGTTGAAAGGGAGAAATTATATGCCTAGAGCCTGTTTGTTTCTTGTCTTAAAGCTATAAAATAATTTCTTAAGGTTGCATATATAATCTTGTTTGGGTTGGGATATGGATTTTGAAATCCCTACTCTTGATTCAGTCCCACTGTTAATGATTTCGCAAAAGTATTTCCATGACTTACCCGGTATTCTACCCGAAAGGAAAATAAACTTCGGTATTGACCTCATCCAAAATATTCAGCCTATCTCTATTCTTCCATTTTATATGGCCCAGGTATAACTTAAGGAGCTAAAAGAGAAATTGAAAGATCTATTGGATAATCCGGCCAAGCATATCTTCTTGTGGTAGTCTAGTTTGATTTGTTCGAAACAAAGATGGTTTACTTCGTATCTGTATTGACTACTAGCAGTTGATCAAGGTTACCATTAAAACAAATATCCTCTTCCATGGATAGAAGGGTTGTTTGATAAACTACAAGAAACAAGTTACTTTTCTAAGACTGGAATCTAGTCAGGTTATCACCAATTGAGGATGAAGGAAATGACATTCCGACGATGGCTTTTTGAACTTGGTATGAACATTACGAGCTTTTTGTAATGTCCTTTGGCTTAACAAATGCTCCGACCTTATTTATGCATTTGATGAATAGAGTGCTTAGACAATATATTGATATGTTTGTGATTGTGTTTATCGATGACATTTTGATTTACTCAAGGTGGGAGGATGAGCATGCAGATTATTTGAGGATTGTGTTGCAAGTCCTCGGGGATCAACAACTCTTTGCAAAATTTTGTAAATGCGAGTTTTGGTTAATATTCATGGATTTTCTTTGTCATATAATTTTTGGAAAGGGTATTGAGGTAGATCTTTAGAAAATGGATGCGGTTAAGAATTGGCCTAGACCTCTATCCTCTTCAGATATTAAAAGTTTCTTGGGTTTGGCTAGTTACTATAGAAGGGTTTTGAAGGGTTTTCTTCGATTTCCTCTACATTGACGACATTAACCCAAAACAAGGTTAAGTTTGTATGGTCAGAAATGTGTGACATGAGTTTTCAAGAATTTACATATAGACTTACCTTAACTCTAATGTTGACCTTAGTAGAAGGATCCGATGGGTTTGTGGTTTATTGTGATGCCTCAATAGTGTTCTAGGTTGTGTCCTTATGCAAAAAGGAAAAGTTATTGCTAATACTTTACTACAATTTAAGGTTCATGAAAATAACTATCCTACTCATTATTTGGAACTAGCAACGGTTGTTCTTGCCTTAAAGATTTAGAGGCATGACTTATATAGTGTTCATAATGATGTCTTTACCAACCAAAAAAGTTTGCAATATGTGTTCAAGAAAAATGATCAAATTTTTTGCCGAACGATGTGGCTTGAGTTGTTAAAGGATTATCACATGAGTCCCTTTATAATCCCGGCAAGGTGAATGTGGTGGCGGATGCTCTTAGTCGATTATCTATGGGTAGTGTTGCTAATATTGAAGATGATAATTTAGAGTTGGTTCAATATGTTCATAGATTGTCCTGATTGTGTATTCAGTTGGTTAACTCCACCACATGCGGTGTTATGGTTCAAAATGGTTTTGAATCATCTTTTGTGGCAGTTGAAAAGCCAAGCAAGGTCTTGACCCAATTTTAATTGAAGTGAAAAAAGCAGTTCTTAAGATTTGTCTTGAGGCTTTCTCTCCGGGGGGATATGGTGTACTTTGATATCAAGGTTGGTTGCATGTTATCGATGTTGACGATTTGAGGGTTTAGATTTAATTGGAATCCCATAGTTATCGATATTCCATTCACCCGAGAGCCACCAAGATATATCGTGACTTGCAAAAGTCTACTAGTGGAATGGGATTAAGCAGGATATCACAGAATTTGTGCTAAATGTCCTAATTGTCAACAAGTGAAAGTTAAACATCAAAATCTAGGAGGTTTGTCCCTAGTATTAGTATTCCTACTTAGAAGTGAAAAGATTTGAATATGGACTTTATTATCGATTTACCTTGCACTCAGCTACAATATGAATCGATTTGGGTTATTGTAGATTGTATGATGAAGTCATCTCATTTCATCCCCGTAAAGGTGTCTTATTAAGAGAAAGATGATAAGTTGTATTTGAGGGAAATGTTTAGGTTGTATGGAGTGCTCATATCTATTATCTCTAACCGTGGTACGATTTACTTTTCAATTTTGGAAATCTTTTCGAAAGGGCCTTAGTACTCGTGTTAAGCTTAGTAGGTCTTTTCACCCGCAAACCGATGGGCTAGTGAAACATACTATCCAAACTTTAGAAGATTTGTTGAGAGCTTGTGTGATTGAATTCAAAGGAAATTGGGATGATCATTTGCCTATGATTGAATTTGCTTAAAATAATAGCCATAATGCATGCATTGGTATGACTCTTTTGTAAGAGATGTAGATCTCTTATAGGTTGGTTTGAAGTTGGTGAAGTTGCCTTGATAGGTCCTGATATGCTTTAGGTTGAAGTTGATTTTTATCTCCTTGGATATGTGCATTATGTGATTGCCTTCATTTTAGGCTTTTACATCATCTTCCCACCCTGCTTATGATGTCTTGAGTTCCATTTGAGGATGAATGTTTTCAAGATGGAGATATTGTAACACCTCAGATTAGAAAAGAAGGA
This sequence comes from Solanum pennellii, assembly GCF_001406875.1. Taxonomy (NCBI): domain Eukaryota; kingdom Viridiplantae; phylum Streptophyta; class Magnoliopsida; order Solanales; family Solanaceae; genus Solanum; species Solanum pennellii. The sequence continues at coordinate 31,441,151 of NC_028639.1, read as the reverse complement.
AAATGCAGTTTTTAGGCTGGTGTATGTGTATATGGACCGTAGAAGCTTATATGGACTGTAGGTGGCAACCGTGGAAGTGAGAAAATAATATCTTAAAGCAAGTCTCAGTATCTTTTTTTTTTTATGATTTACCAAAACAACCCTTCATTCCATGTACGAGTTGTAGATAGGTCTCATAGGTGAACCCCCAGACATAGTAAAATTTTAAATCTTAAAGTTGGTTCCTACTGATAGCATGTACGAACCGTAGAAAGACCTACGATCCATTCATGGGATCCGTTAAAAGTTGTCAAATTAAGATTCTCTAATCATCATCTACGGTTGACTAGTAAGATCTATAGAATGACCAACAGACTGTAGGTCTAAACCGTAGATGGGGGTTGACAATTACTTTTTAGGATTTATGTCTTTTTCCTAATTGTTTTAGCCCAAGATCCAGTCGTTTTGCCTTCCATGCTAAGCTATATATAACATTTTTAATCCTCAAATTAACCTTTTTCAACTCATTCTTCAATTTCCTTAAAAATAACCCAAGTTATCCTCCCAAATTCTCTCAAGAAGAAGAAGAACTAGGTTCAACTACGAGTCTCAATCCTCCAATCATTGTGGGTTTTTAACATCAAGGCATGATAGTTTTCACCAATGGAGTCCTTTCCTCCATAGGGTTCCAAAATTCTCCAGCTATACAAGTTATATTCTCCGATCAAAGTTAGGGTTTTATTCAATCTTCATGAGTTCCTTCAAAGTATGACCTAATTAACTATTTTCTATCCTTTTATGCATGACTTGAAGTAATTACATGTTTTAAAGTTGAATTCACATGAACCCATGCATGATCCATGATTTTTGGACTATGCTCATATGATGAAGCTTATGGGCTATTAAAGGTGAATTTATGAAGTTATGCATGTTTCCTTACGAAATTGATATCATGATCTAAGGTTGCTTTGAGAGCAAAGCGTCACTGTTTTTGTTGTTGTTGTGAAAGGATTTCTCACATACAACTCAAAACATGATCATGAAAGGGTTTTCTCACAAAAAGGATTCATAAGGTTGAAAGGTTTTCTCACCTAAGTTGAATTTACATTAAGGAGTTATTCTAAATGAACCTATCTTGGATTGACTACTTAATTTTGTCTTTCCATGGATAATAATATGAATATGATTAATGACTATTCCGTGTTATTTATGCTTATCACCGGTTGGACTAGTGATGATTACCCATGTACCACATGTTATATAAAGTCTTAGGCCTAACTCACACCCCAAAATCTAGCTCAAAATGGGGGAGGATTGTCCAAGCCTTATAAGGACTCCACCCATCTCATACCATCGATGTGGGACTTTTTTCATTCTTTGACACCCCACCTCACGCTCAGTGCTTAGCATCTGGTGCATGGGCAATTTTTAATTTTGAGGGCCCCAACATCGGGTGAGACGAGCCCTACTCTGATACCATGTTAATTAGGTCTTAGACCTAGATCACACCCCAAAAGCTAGTTCAAAGGGAGGAGGATTGTTCAAGCCTTATAAGGAGTCCACCAATCACCATCGATGTGGGACTTTTTTCATTCTTTAACACCGTAAATATGTGCCACTATAGGATTGTCTCAGATAGACATTAGCTAGTTGATTCACTTTAACTCATATTTATGGTTCTTACCTTGGCAAGTAAGGATATCTCTTTTCAGTGTGGGATAGACATCGAATTTCATGTTATATATCACTTGGTCTATGTCGGTCAAAGGTAAACTTCCTACAATAATGAACCAAGGCTACTTTCTAAAGTATCTCACAAGTATTTTTGTAAGATATTTAGCTTGGATTGACCATGATTATGACTTATGTTTTCTGACATGTTATTTTGTGATTTAGCTTGGTTATTGCATGTCATATAAAGTCCCCTTTGCATGATTTCATAACTCTTATGCATTACTATCATACTTGGTACATTCTATGTACTAATGCCTACATTATTTCACTAATTTAGGATCCGATATTTTGTACTTCATGAGATCGGTATTTGGATAAAATAAAAATACTGACTTCATGAAGTCAGTTTTTGGATGAAATAAAAATACCGATCTCATGATCTTGGTATTTGGATATGGATGAAATAAAAATACTGACCTCATTAGGTCGATATTTAAATGAAAGATAAATATCGATCTCATGAAGTCAGTATTTTGATGAAGCAAAAATACCGACCTCATGAGGTCGATATTTGGATGAAGAAAAAATACTGACTTCATGAGGTCGGTATTTGGATCAAATAAAAATACCGACTTCATGATGTCAGTATTTGGATGAAATAAAAATACCGACCTCATGATGTCGGTATTTATACCGACTTCATTAGGTCGGTATTTAGATGAAAGATAAATACCGATCTCATGAGGTTGGTATTTAGATGAAGTAAAAGTACCGACCTCATGAGGTCGATATTTGGATGAAGAAAAAATACCGGCTTCATGAGGTCGATATTTGAATGAAATAAAAATACCGACTTCATGATGTCAGTATTTGGATGAAATAAAAATACTGACCTCATATGTCGGTATTTGGATATTGAACAAAATAAAAATACTGACCTTATTAGGTAGGTATTTAGATGAAAGTTAATACCGATCTCATGAGGTCGGTATTTAGATGAAGTAAAAATATCGATCTCATTAGTCCGATATTTGGATGAAGAAAAAATACCGACTTCATGAGGTCGGTATTTGGATGAAATAAAAATACCGACTTCATGATGTCAGTATTTGGATGAAATAAAAATACCGACCTCATGATGTCGGTATTTGGATATTGATGAAATACAAATACTGAAAACAAAATATGTTTATTCATTTATTTTATTTAATACCGAAGTCAAGAAGTCGGTTTTTATTGTAATTAATTTTTTTCACCAAAAATACCGACCGTTTGAGGTCGGAATTTTTTTCCCTCCTTATTTTGCCTAAAAACCAACTAGATTTATTATTTTTAACAATACTGATCTTCGGAGGTCGAAAATTATCGACATCATTTGAGGTCAATAATGTTTAGATCGGTATTCACTGTTTTTTGAGTATATATACTCGTGGCTAGTAGATTCTTTTGGGCTATTATAGATTGGTGATTCCTCATGATCTCTTGGGTTATTGAAGATTGGTGAGTCCTCATAAATATATTTCATATTTCATAAGCTTCATCATGTATTCATAATCAAAAATCATGAATCATGCATGGATTCGTATGAATTGTTATCAGATATATATTTCATTTTAATCAATTCTTTTTCATTACTTGCATCAAAATACGTTTATAAGGTAATTACCTTATAGATTTCATTAAATTAAAATTAGTCACATTATATTTTAATTTTGTTCATTTATTTCATTATAGAACGACATCAAATTGTATACTCAATCAATACTTTTACCCTTTTTTTAGGAAATGTATATTATTTTTATAAAAAAAAATGTTTTATAGATTAAAAAAATAAATTAATTAGACTTTATTAAAAGAAGTAGAAAAACAAAAAAAAAAGCGATGATGTAGGAAAAAAGAGAAAAAATGATTATTTCTCAAAATTAATATTTTAAAGTAAAGTTCAAAGGTATAAATAATTGGCATAATGCGTAAATATGTGTTCTCCCTTACTTCAACTCACATTTATGTTCTCTACTTTGAGTGTCAACAAGTAAACAATTAAATTTATATAATACTGAATAAATAAATAAATACATACGTATTCGTAATATTCTATATAACAATTCGTGTTTTATGTAACGTTTTACACATATTATGTCACGTAAAATTCATATATCTATTTTTGTACACTCAATTGTGGGGCATAAACAAGTTAAAGATATTATGGCTAAATAATTTATGCCCCTAGAAAACAAAAGGAGAGATGTAGAAGGTAGGGATGTGTGGGGTGAGGGACAGGAAGTTGAATGAGTAACAAATGGAATAATTAGGAAAGGTCACATCAATGTCACGAGACAAGTTTAATTCCCTCAACCTCCCATGCCCATATACTATAACGTGAAAAGATACTATTAAACAACTCTCTGACTTTGCTTTTATTACACTCTCTACGACCCGCCTCCGAAGCCTCTTCTCTTGGGCGACTTCACTTTCCTACTCTTTCATATATATATATATATATATATATATATATATA
>NC_028639.1:31435736-31436876 GCF_001406875.1 Solanum pennellii | reverse complement strand
TATATATATATATATATTGTATTTTTAAAAAAAACTATCGACATTTGTTAATTTTATTTGGTATAATATGGATATGGGTTTTTATAGGAGCATTTATAAAGAATGTTAATTAAGTATCGTTAAAAATATATGTGTAACAATAATTAAAATATTATCATTAATTAATGCCACTAAAGATCATTTTTGGCGCAGTAGTGTATACACTACTCAATTCAGAGGCGTATTCAGGAGGGGTCACCGGGTTTATGTGAACCCATGCTCCTTTCCTGAAATCATATATAGTAGTGTTATATTTTTTTAAAAAAATATTTAAATATAGATGTGTGAACTTACATTCGAAGTATCATATATTGTCGTGCAATGATGATTGGGTGCACCTCTCTAAAGGAGGTTAGAAATATATATCTCTTATCTATCTTTTTTATTTTCCGTTCGAAAATTGGGTAACACATCTAAGTGGTTTTGATGGATAAAAAATAATTTTGGACTTGTAGTTTTAATAATTTTCAGTAATAAGAGCCTAAATGTCAAATCGAATAAATTTATATCTCAAATTCACCTTTTTGTAACAGTACACCCTGTTTGCAACAAATTTTAAACATATGAAAAATAAATAAATCATACAAATAAAATATGAAGAAACGTGATTTTAATCATCAAGATTGTGAGTACAAATCTGTTCATCCCTTGATTCTACTCTCTAAGATGATTTATCCATGATTCGAGGGCCGTTAGTGGCGTATTTCTCGAACTAGGATGATTTAGATTTATCCACTCTATATGAATAATCCATCAATTTGTGGAGTATTCGAGATCTTGATCTCTTTGTGAGTTTTTCGAGATGCCTTTTAAGGGAATTTAGTACCCTTTATATAGGCATAAAGAAGAGTTTAGGGTTGAGTAGCATCCAAGAATCCTAATCTGAATTGAACACAATTTGTAGAGTCCCAACTCGAATTGAACGCATCTTCTAAAGTTCCACAAAATTCCAATGTCTACACACCCATCATCTCAAAACTCAGAATACGACTATGCTACTCATGGATCATTTGTTTTGAAAATAATCCGTGGAGCTTTATATCGACATTGCTATAATATAAAGAGAATCAAAATAATAATAATAATAATAATAATAATATA
>NC_028639.1:31382326-31435627 GCF_001406875.1 Solanum pennellii | reverse complement strand
TATTTTGCTTATTCTTTTAAAGGACTTTAGAAGCAGAGGATTGTAGTCATTCGATTGTTTTATCCTGGAGATTTTTAATACTGAAATAAAAATTCAACAAAACAAAGAGATTACATAGTTTCAAATATAATATTGTTATTTCATGAACTAAATAATCTCAAGCAGTGTAACGAATTTCGACACTATCATGTATTATGTGTGATTGTGTACGTTCCACTTTATTTCATAGTAATAGTACTTGTGAAATCAAAACAATTCTTCTTTAATGACTATTCATTTAAATTATTATTTTTCTCGCCCTTATTTATGTGAATTAATTTAATTGATACATAATTTTTTTAAAAATTAAAATTTATAGTTTAAAATAAGTTATAAGTTTTGTATGACTAAGAATAAAACAAATCATAATTTGAAGTTAAATTAGTAGTAGTAAATATAAAAATATTTCTTTTCAAAATTAACTTAAAAGAAAGTAAGCTTTTTTTTTTTTTATAATAAGAAATATCAATTATATTTTTTTTTAAAAAAAAAAGATAAAATGAGAGTGGATGATAAAAATAGATTGTCCTGTTGGTGGGGGATATTATTAAAAAGGAAGGGAAAATGCCAAATTAGAATAGTAAAGTTCCTTTTGTTGCGTTTGGCATATATTATTGTCACCACCATCTTTATATGCTTGTCTCCTGCCCCTTGTTACTACAAACATTCATCCCACCTTCTTTTAATTTTCCCCTTAAAGTACCCATTTTTTATTCGTTTCCAAATCACACATTCATTCTTTCTTTTTACCAACATATTATATATGAAACTTCAAAAGAAAAGATAGCTGTTACTCCACGAGATCCAAAGCTTGACTTTCACCTGCCCCCATCACTAAAATCGAGTCATATGCACTGAAACTGGGAAAAAAAAAATAAACGTACGTTTTGACCAAAGTGTACAACACTTTGGCACAGAAAATAGAATTAGGAGGTACTCAGCTATAACATCTAATTTTCGATACGGATGATTCGAGATTGATTTTCTCAATAATCTTTGCAATGCTCACAAAGTGTGAGTTATCCTTGGGTTCTAGATCGTGAAAAGTTACATAATAATAATAATAATTATAATAATAATAGTACATTAAGCTCTTGCTTCCATACTTTCACCGGATTCAATCCCCATCTAATCCTTATAGTCTTAATTAAACTTGTTTTATCCTTAAATATAATATGTGGGAAATTGCTTTTATTTTAACGTTAACAGTAATCAATCCTGATTTTTTGTTATATCTTACACCTTTTTTTTTTTTAATTTTGTCAGTAGTAGAAGGTTATAGAGATAATTGCTCTCTCTTTTGGATCGTGAAAGGTTATTTTCCTTCTTAGTAGGTGTAAAGAATATTTTGTTTCTGCGATCTCTTTTAGAAAAAGAAAAAGAAAAAAAAAAGCGTTATCTTAGAATATGAAAATTGTAATGGTACAAAATCCCAATTTTTTAGAGTTGAGTAGTAAATGATGGTAGCTGTTATTTGCAGGTATTCATTAAAGAGAGAGTAGTTGTGAATGGCTTCATCTTCTTCATTATCATCTTACTCACCATGTGCAGCATGTAAATTCCTTCGTCGTAAATGCCAACCAGAATGTGTATTTGCACCTTACTTCCCTCCAGATCAGCCTCAGAAATTCGCAAATGTTCATAAAATATTTGGAGCCAGCAATGTGACAAAGTTACTAAATGAGTTGCAGCCACACCAAAGGGAAGACGCCGTAAACTCTCTTGCTTATGAGGCAGACATGCGCCTTCGAGATCCAGTCTATGGTTGCGTTGGTGTCATCTCTCTTCTCCAACACCAGCTCCGACAGCTACAGCTAGATCTTAGCTGTGCAAAGTCTGAACTGTCAAAGTATCAAAATGTAGGAGGCACCACTCCTCATTTGATAGGAGGTGGAGGGAGAGGTCATAACCAACTATTGTATCATCACCATCAGTTTTTTCCTAGAGATCAGCAACAACAACAACAGCAGCAGCAACAACAACAACACATAATCCGCGGATCACTTGATGGAGGAAGTAACAATTTTGATACAGGTGGATTTAAAATTTAAACTTCACTTAATATTTCTTAAAATTGTAGTAATTTTTCAACTAGCACCCCTTTTTTTATAGGGTAGCAGCATACAACATGATGAAGATCACAGGCAGGCACTATCATCAGTGTAATTATGTATCTCAAGCATTTTATAGACCAATATTATTATTATTACATGCATTTAATTACTCGATCTAGAGTTGTTCATCCATTGCTGCTTTCACCTTAGTAATTATTGAAAAGAAAATAGTTCACCCACCTGCAGCTGGATAAAAATTTCAGTAAAAATATGGAATTGCACAGAACAAAAATCCTGATTCGAATTGCAATAAATATATTCCCCTCTTTTCCATTTATTTATATGATTTTGATTTGATATGAAATTTTAAAAAGTAAGACTTTTAAATCTTGCAATTTAATTCAATTTTCAACTTGTAATCTTATCCCCATTTCCCCAAATAACCCTTAAGGGTATGTCATGAAAATAATTATCAGTTTAAAATTAATTGATCTCTCTTTCAGTAATTCTATACAAAACTCTTCTCTTTAGTTTGTCATAAAAATAATGTTTACTTTTATATTTGAGAACTTTTTTTTAAAAAAAAAAATTCTAATAAAATGCTTTTGTAATTATAGAAACTCTTCTAGTGACAGCCAAAAATAAAGTAAACAAGTGTTTTTTTTTTGGTTTTTGTACATATATGACTTTTGAATACCCTTTGACTTGAAAGAATTAGAGGTTAAAATCTCAACTATGGCAATTTTGTATTTGTTTATGAATTTACTTGTTAAAATTCATGCTTGTATGTATATACCCTGAATAAAGCAAAGATATATAGGTGATGATCCTAACTTAAGGGATTATACAGAGAATCAGAGATTTGATGAGTTTCCCGTTTTATGTCTTCCACATGTGTTGAGAAGGAGTTGTTGAACACATTAACTAGTGAAGGACAATATAATCAACAATCAAAAATATTAAATCAGACACCTTTAAATGCACAAGTATTTAAGGAGGCCATTCAATTTAATTATTTTTAATTTTTTTAATACATATTGTCTTTTCCTATTTTGACAGAGGCATTTTAATACACTTAATATATTTTTTAAATTTAAGACCACAACATTTCAAAGTTTTTCCATTGAAATCAGAATCAATCAAACAATTTAAAATGAATGAATATAAACTTGCGTTTAGATATATGATATCAAGTCATGATTTTTATTTAGGAAGATCGTAGTAGTTTAGTTGATTGATTACCTAAACTCCTATCTTGTTAGTGAGAATCCGATTCTCCATGTTGTAATCTTCTGCTTCACCTCCAATTTTTTTTAAAGAAAGTAAAAAATATTTTCAATTCATGATTTGAATACGCCGTATGGAATCTTAACCATAAACAAGCCTCAAATTCTCTATAAAGTATGATTTTGGGATTTCAAATGGTGATTTAAATTTTTTTAAAGGTAAAACTTGACTGATAAACTTATGTTTTGTAAAATAAAGTTTTAAATTTTGCGCAAAAAAGAAAATCTTGTTTGGTGTAAAAAGATTATTCATACTATGTGAAATGATTATAATAAATAATACTTTCTCCATTTCACAAAGAATGACATGATTTGACTTGACACGGAGTTTAAGAATATAAAGAAGATTTTTAAATCTTGTGAAACTTTATTAATGTTAGGCCAAATGTACAAAATTGTCCTTTAATTTTGTGGTCTTAAACATGTCATCTGAAAAGTTGAAATTAAAATATCACCAAAAAAAAGAAAGTGATCATCTTTTTTAAACAGACTAAAAAGAAAAGGATATCATTCTTTTTCAAACGGAGAAACTAACAAGTACTACCATCATTAACTACTAAGTATATATAAAATTATATATATATGAAAATTAATAATAACAATCATTTCTTTTAAAAGAATCATCAAAATATGTGCTTATCAATACGACATTGAGGATATTTCGATATCTTATGATATATGATTTGCTTATTCAATAAAATTGTATAAAATTATGAAATTATATTACTTAATAATTTATACAATTTTCATATTTATGAAAAAATAAATAAATACAATTCAAATTACATATCAAAATAAAACCTAAACTCCATATTATTTTGAATTCATATTATGATTATGTATTTATAACATATCTAAATGGGTCCTTAGAATTAGGGTTTTGATTTTAGAAAGCAAAAGAAGAAAAGAACAAAATGTAGTCACAGTATGATGATATGTTGTACTAGTTTTGGTGCAAACTGCAAAGCAATGATGGTATTTTGCCCTTTTTGAACTGTAAATGTTGGCAGTACAGTGCAGGTAGGTCTCTTTTTTCTCTCTACGTACCACTTCAAACACCTGCACACGTTTGTCCTCATTCTTTTATTATCATATTATATATCAAACTTCAACAACAATTGATACAATACGATATATTATTGAGGATTTTCTTCTTTTAGAAATACATTTCACACATTGATTATTGGACCGATAAGTGTCCGGTGAATTATAAAAAAGATTTAATCAATTTCAACTTGTGTATGATTCATAGAAAAAGAACAATTATTAGGCCAAATGGCAAGCTATATAGTAGACGAGAAAATTTTAAAAAATGACTATTATTTGACATAATTATAATTTTGATATTTATCATTCATAGCTACTATTTAAGAATCTAAGCAAGAATAAAAAATCCTCTCAACATTGTTCGCCTCTCTCTCTCTTTTTCTTTCTTTTCCTCTCTTCCTCGCCCTTCACTCTCATAGCATGTGTTAAAAATACTCGATTTTGAAATACATAATGGAATGAATAGAGTGCATTGTTTTGAAGTCAATTTAATAGCGATTTTTAGTTATATAGTTGTTGAAATCTTGCCTTTTTACACATATATAGTAACCTTTTCCTCAATAATATTATGTATAGTGATCATTTGTACAATGCACACGATGACGATCGACCAAACTCATGAATGGTATCTTTTCAACTGTTGAGTTATTGATTCTTTCCTTTTGGCGACAACAATTCTATGGGGACATTAAAGATTAGAACAGAAACAAAGGGGCTCCATTACCAAAGTAACTGGACCTACTCTACTGCCCAACTTAAGAACTTGTCACTCTATATATTTCAAAACTCTAGGCTAGGGATGTACAAAATGGTATAGAAAATTGAACAAATTGTAAATTGAGTTAAATAGAAAAAAAATCTCACTAGTAATTTGGTTTGACTTGGTTTGATATTGAAAAAAAAACTCGACTGTATTTGGGTTGGTTTGGTTTTAACTAAGAAAAAACAACCCGATATTATGTATGTAATTTTAAAATTTTATTTTATACATAAAAATATTTACTTTGATATCATTTAAAAATATTTCTTATACTATTTCATAGTTTTTATCTTTTAGTATATTATTTCAAGTTTAAAACATAGAATTCAGAATTGTTCATTAAAGATTATAGTTATAAATATTGATAATTATGATAAAACTTAAATCAAAATCAAATTAATACTAATGCATAAAGAAAATCAATTCAACACTAAGAATGACAATAATATTGAATATTATTTGTTCTTTAGTTTTACATTGATTTAAACAATTAAAATACATAATATAAGTTTAATTTTCCTTAAATATTTAGTAATGTAACTAATACTTATTAAACTTATTTTAGCGTGATTTCGTAATTTTAAATTATGATTATTTTCATTATGACTTTACAATATTTGTTTTATATGATGATTTAATTATTATTTTTATTGATTATTTTTGTGTCATCAATACTCATCTCATATTTTGTGTTATTTTAAGAAGCAAATTATATAATTGTATTATGGTTGGATAAGAAATATTTGGAGCACAAATTAATTATCTGTTTGTATGAAAACTTTACCGAAAAAATGCAAAAATCTGGAAAAATTTGAGGTTTATTAGTTTGGTTTGATTTATAAATTTAAAAATTCGACGCAATGGTTTGGTATTTGAAAAACCCGAACCAACCCAAGGTTGAAAAATCCGAAAAAATCCAAATTTTATTAGTTTGGTTTGGTTTATAAATTTAAAGTTTTAACATAAATGGTTTGATTTGATATTTGAAAAAACCCGAACCAACCCGGTCATGTACAGATAACACAAAAATATGTCTTTTAACTTGACTTCATTTTTATATCGAAAAAGAACATAAAGTGTCTCTCAATTATTTTAATTGGTACGAAACTATCCTTCATCCACTTTTCAATCTCCAAATACCTATGACGCCAACCTTTTGATTCAGAAATACCTTCGATTTAACCACCTGACCCATATATTCCCTTATTTTTATCATCTCCACGAAAGTTAAATAATTAAATATTTATTTATTATGTTATCTAATTTGATTGGTCCAAATTTACTCCTCTCAAATAATAAATAAGAAAAATCACATGTAATAATTGTTATGATACAATATGCTTGAAAATACTACTAAAAAATCATTTATTTCATGATATTTTTACATTGGCTTATTTTAAATCAATACCTAATTTTTTATAACCGAGCTCATAACTGGGGGTCCATTAAAAATGTGAATATGAAGTTCATATAAAAATATTGTTTTTAATTAATATAACATTTTCTAATAATTATTTAATTCTCTTGTTCATTCCCTTCTTTATTTTTTTTGTTTCGTTCTTAATTAGGATAGCAGATTCTTAAATTTGCAATGAACTTACATGTTCATATTTTTCTAAATTTATACTATTACCATGGTGGGGTAGGCGGGGAGAGGAGACAAAATTATTTTTATCCGTTAATTATGAATTTTGGGTATATTGATTTTAAATTATATTTTATCGAATCAATTATTTATATATGAATGTCCTTGTTAATCCAAGAAGAAGAAAAAAGAGGAAGAGAGAGGAAGTAAACAGGGGGCGGGGGAGGAGGTCATTTTCCTATGGAATCCAAAATTAGGTTAATCATATGAGCTCATATATTAAGTAATTTTAAATTATTTTAGCGAACACGGGCATATAATATTGTCCTATCATCCACCATTTAAGTGTGGGTCGTTAGAATTAAGGGCATTTTTTGCGGAAAAATTACTTAAATAGGTATCTTTTGATAAATAATTACTGATTTTAGCAATACTTTTTATTTATTACCATTTATAGCAGTATATAACAATATTATGATAAATATGCAGTATATATTAAAAGTGAATTCTATATGCAATATATATGTTTATAACTATTTTAAAATATCTTATGCTTGTTTGGTAAGAAATTGACACATTATATTGTAGGTGTATTAAAATGTGTGTTAAATGTATTATTCATCAATAAAACTTGTATTATATGTGTTTTATATATTGTTCTCTGTAACATGTATTAAAATTGTATTATAAATAAATTAAAAATGATCAAGTGAAAAGAAAATGATATTGCTATAAATGGTAAATATTTTCTTAATATAGTATATTTATGTAAGTTTCCTTGTTTAGCCAGAAGGTTGACGTCAAGGGTATTTAGGGGCCAAAAAGTAGACGGAGGATAATTTTGTACCAATTTAAATAGTTAAGGGGCAATTTAGACCCTTCTCCGTTTTTATATTTATGTCATCTAATATTAAGTCTGCACAAGTAAACACTTAACATATAAAGTTCAATAAATAAACACGCACGTCTTACGTGACATCCTACATGACAATCTATGTTCAACATGATGTTCTACATGTGTTATGTCATGTCTACTTGTGCATGATTAAAGTTGAATTGCCGAAGAAAATATATGTTAAAACGTCAAGTTAAATGACATATTTATATATTATGTCTATCCCAAATGTTACTAAGCAAAAGATATCAAAATTAAAACCATATTAATTAGAAGATTAATTCGATAAGTTTATAATGAAGTTATATTGGTTAAACCTCAATTAAGAGGTTTGGCTGTAAATTTGGTGGTCTACTCAAATAATTCATACGGTCCGTATTTGCTGTATGATATTGTTTTTGGAAGTCTTAGTAATAGTAATATTTACGTGAAGTCCTTTTTCAATATCTATCTTGATTAATGTTGAAAGTTTTATAGAAAGTATTTGATTACGAATATGAGTTTTTGGTCAAATACATTTTTAAATTATGCCATTAATTTAAACTACATATTTAAATTATTCTTCTTAGCAAAAACATCTCCAAGTATTTAAAATTTAATCACTTTTATTCTTTTGTTAAATTTTTTGTCTAATAATTAATGGATTTTACGCAAAAACATGTTGCAGATCACACTACACATAATTTCATTATCAGTTGGAAAAAGCTTCCGCACCCGCACCCCTCCCCCCCCAATTTTTTTTTTTGAGACCCTTATTTTACTGAAAAGAAGTAAAGTTTGAATGGTGTTGTAAGGAGACATGATCTGCTCTTTTTCTCCTTTATCAACTTAATGAAGCTGAAAGCATAAGTTCACATCATCTTCACCTTCTGTAAAGCCAAAATGTAATTAGATCAACAATTTTTTGGGCAATTTGATATTTAAAGTTATTAAGATTCTGAATTTCATATGGCACTCGAGTTTTATTCTCCATGTAAAAGTCTTAGGTCACCACCATTTCTTGTATGTTCAATGAGAAAAAATATTTCTACTAATAATTTCTTAAATTCATATCAGCTGAAAAATAAATTAAAACAAAGTTGCTAACAAAAGGATTTACAAAGTGTTTTTGCCAATAAGAATTTAAAATAATAATTTTATATGTATCACAGAATGAAGAGATTTTTTTAATCTATAATGATTTCATTTTGCTAAGAGTAATATGAATTACACATATTTTTGTATGAATTCTGTTACTTTTTGTCAAATTTTAACAAAACTAGTTGTTAAGTTTAAAATACTTGAAAGATATTTTTTGTTAAAATAATTATTTCAAGGATATAATTTAAATTAAAGATATAATTTAAAGATGTTTTTAGCCAAAAATTCTTATGGACACTTACAAGAAATTCTCATAAATAGAGGCGTGTCAAGGACATCATCATTTAAAATATTTCACTCGATATAGATGTATTTCTTAAAATTCAACATCTAATATAAAGTTACTAAAAACCAAAATCTAACAAAAAAATTTATTTTAAAGAAAATCTAACACTAAAAAATTGAACAAAAGAATTTTATTTCTTACTTCTAATTCTTTGTTCTTCTCTCTTTTTCAAAGTGGAAACACACCAGGAATATATACAAGGGAATCACTCCAAAAAAAATAGAAAAGAAATGTTCTCAAAGTATGATTCAACCGCTACTAAATATCCCATGAACATGATGATTTCAAAGGGAAAAAAAGATTTGTCATAATGAGTAATAATAACTCATTAAAAGCTAATAAAAAATAATAAAGAAGTTGTTACTATTCATAGCATTCCTTTCTAGTTGTCATGATTTTTTTATAGTCAATTGATAAAAAGTTTTATTAGTATTTTATGATGTATTTTAAAATTATATTAATATGCAAAAAGGGGCAATTTATAGTACTTTTCGTATACTTTTTGAATAATATCGATCTAAATTTTTAGTTTACGATATCAAATCAATGTAATCTTATTTAACTTTAAAAGTTCGTCAAATTGACTTTCAAAAAGCGTAATATGACAACTAAAAAAGGACGAAGGAAGTATTGTAATACAATAAAAAATTATTAACAAATATTAAGTAATGAACCTTAGATAATTTTTTTTTTTAGATATTGGAATCATTTTTGAGTAATCTTCTACAAATTTCAAAAGGAATATTATGGAATAAGAAATTTTGGGGGATTTTCACACGAGTATAATGAATCATATCTGGTGTTCAGATTGTGAACTAGACCTGAATAAAATAATATATATAACTTACACAAAAATTGGTGAAGTTTAGAACTTCTACAAATCAAGAATTTATATTTAAGCTCAAGGTCATATTTTATCACATCATATTCACATAATCTTTGTTATTATCATGATGTTGCTCTAAGAGGACCACCTATTTGATGAATACTCTAGAAGATTTTGACATTTTCATAAAAATGACACTTCATACTTATATAGGTCTAATCATCAAGTATATTTTGTAGAGTAATACATCATTTATATATAAAAATATGTTTTAATTTAAAAGTATAATTCAACTTTACTCTATCTTGCAACATGATACTATTTTCACATATCATAGGAGAGACATAATTTTATAATGCTTACTTATTAACTAACAACTTGTTATTACCCATGATACATACTGTTTAAATAATTAGATAGGCATGCATATCTTCTATTACCATATTATATTAGTATTAATTAAATTAGATAAGGAATTGGAAGATGGTGTCCTTGATAACTAAAAAAAAATGAATAGATAAAGAGACAAAAGTCTTAAGATATTGGGTTACAAGGTTAAATTGAATGGAGAATTGTAGTTGTTTAACGTGGGGCACTGGAAAATAATAAAATAGTGGAATTAATTTTTAATGGATAATTAGTATGTGATTATTACTATGTTATGTGTGATTAATGATTAGGAATTAAGCTTGGTATACGTGAGGGTGTACTGATTTTTAGGTTCGGAGATCACGTTCATTGAGTGGATAAATTGTAATTTGACTTAATTTCTTATTATTTATCATATTATGATTTAAGTGTTGATATATTGATTATCAAATTAAATAATAAGTGTATTATCTACATGTATTATGATTTAATTTTGATATATTAAGATAGGTAATTAATTATTAGGTTTGTATTATATTAATACCACTATAGTTATGTCAATTGGAGGGATAAAGACTTAATCCTAACCTTGAAACTTAGGAACATGTTTTTAGTTTGAGTGAGTTTTTGGGTTTAGGCTAAATCTATAGTAATATGGGTCTTGTTAGTTTCAAAACCTTATTATGATTATTTACATGAATAGATTGTATTTGGTAGATTGGAAGCAATTTAAAGCTTTATCAAAAGGGGAAGACTCAAGTCTTAAAGTGACTCAAGTTCCCAAGTGATTGTCCGACTATTTGAGGCAAGTGAATTTCTAAAGTCTTGTTAAGTGTATGGAATGCGTGTATTTCCTTGTGGTATATGTTTGGGAGTAATGGGAATTAATGATAGGTTGACTTGTCCACATTGATTAATTCTAACGATGCAAAAAGGTTAATAAAATGGTAATATGATAAATTATTTGTGTGTGATGTGTTGAGAATGGAGAATGGTTTGAAAGACTTGTTGAATCATTGTTTATATTGTATCGTGATTGTGTTGTTGTGAATTGTTCAATGTTATGAAAATGGTCATATCCTTTTTATTTGTGTGAACATGTCATTTGCATTAATCTAAGACATGGTTGTGAAATATGTGCTTTGAGAAAGATGAAAACTTTAAGAGGATGAACCATTCTAAGGGACGTATCGTGCACCGCGATGGATACTATATCTCGAGGGACGTAACGCACGCCGCGATGGGTACTATATATCGAGGGACGTAACGCGCGCCGTGATGATTACTATTATCGAGGGTCAAATCGCACACCCAATGGATGCATGAACAGATATGTCCTTCATGGGTCCCGGACTGAGAGACAACGGATGTGTATCACTAGGTCAGACATGCATCATTATACTTGACATTGCATTCCATTGCATTGCACATACTTATCATTAGTGAACTTGATATTGTGTTTTGCTGATCTTGTGAATGCCTTTTCGTGAAACTTGTGATTGATGAATACCGAGCTTGTTGTTGAGGATATGTAATTTGTTAAAGTTTTATTTTTGAGGATATGTAATTTGTCAAAGTGTTGTTGTTGAGGATATGTAATTTTGTCAAAGTAGTGTTGTTGAGGATATGTAATTTGTCTAATGTTGTTGTTCAGCGATGTGCCATGTAAACAGTGAGCTGTTAGGTTGGGATGATCTTTTTGCTGGTTGTAGTTGTGGATGTTCGGTTGGGGTGGTAGGAGTACCCGTATTTCATCCCCTTAGATTGTGTTTAGAGGTTTACTTGCTGAGTATTGAGTGGTTTGGTAATCACCCCTTGCTTCTACACTTTTTTTTGTAGGTTACTAGCCCGGACCTTTGTGATATATTTTCTTCTTTTTCGAGGCTTCTTGGAGATTCGTGAGGTAGCTGTTTTCCATCTCAGCGGACCTACTTACTCCTGTTCATTATTATGTTCTACTCTAGAAACAATGTCATATGAGACTTATATTTTCTTTTAATTCAAATGTAATACTTTAGAGGCTTCTACACGTGACAACCAGGTTTTGGGGTATAATTTAAGTTAATAGTAAATTTTCACATTTTATTGTAATAGTAAGTTTTAAGGTGACTTGTCTTTGTGGGTCGTGACACAATCGAGGACAGACGTTCACAAGGGGGAGATATTGTAAAACCTCAAAAAAGGAAAAACTTTATTTGGCCGTTGTTTGTGTTCTATGGGTCCAGTCTACGGGCGTAGAAGGTATTCGTAGAAATGGGATTGAATTTTTGGGAAAATTAAGTATCAGTACCACATTACACGGTTGACAAGGACGATCTGTCAAATGTTTTACGGTTCGTAGATAGGTCTTGTAAAAAAGTCCTATATTTACTAAAATTTTAGGATCAAAGGTGTGTTCTACAATGTATACGGACCAAAAAAGGTTCTACGGGCCGTAAACCAGCCTCGTCAAAGTTAGCTTGATTATAGGCTCCGGTACTTGGTCTACGATTGACCAGTACAGACCGTAGAAATTTCTATGTCTGTAGATCATACTCGTAGATCGAGTCGCCAGTTATCTTCTAAGGGGTTTTTGGGTCTTTTCCCTATGTTTTTAATACATATGCTATGTGTTTTGACCCATATTCTAAGCTCTATATAAGTATTTTAAGTCCTAAAACTACCCATTCTTAATCATTCTCCTAAATCCCAAATTCCCTCCAAGTTTTTCCCCAAATTTCTCTGACAAGCTAAGGAAGAAGAGGCTAGAGTTTGACTTCAAGGTATCCATTTCACCATAGCTTGTGGGCTTTGATCATCAAGATATGTTAGAGTTTTATTCAATTTCCATAGATTCTTCTAAATTATGATTCAATTAATATTTTTCTATCTTCTAATGCATGAGTTGAAGTACTTACACAATTTTGAGTTGAATTCATATGAACCTATGCATGATCAATAATTTTTTATTATGAAAACATGATGAAACTTATGAACTACAAAATATGAATTTAATAAGATAAACATGTTTTATGAAATTGATGCATATGACTTGATAATGCTTTTAAGATGAAAGTATAAATGAAATTGCAAAAAATTCTCACATAATAATTCATAAAGTTGAAAGGTTTTCTCAGCTAAGTTGAATCAAGATATAAGGATCTATTCTAAATGAATTAAGCTTGGATTGGTAGCTTAATTGTGTCTTTCCATGGATGATGAAATGAATATGATAAATGAAATTATGTGGTATTTTACTTATCACTGAGAGGATATTGAGATGGAGGCTCTCCTGTTAGTAAAGGTAGTATCTCTAGTAGCAATCTTCTTGTCCATAACTATGTTCCCCTGAAGGATTTCTTAGCTAGTTGATCTATGTAAGCTAGAAGTTTATGGTCCTTACCTTGACAAGTAGGACATCTCTTTTCGGTGTGGATAGACATCAGATCCATGTTTTAGCTCACATGGTCTATGTCGATTAAAGGTATACATTCCATAATAATGAATTTTGTTACATTCAAAGTATCTCTCCAAGTGTTTTAAGTTTGCTAAACTTGCATTGACCAGGATTACAATTTGTGTTTTCTAACATCTTATCTTATGCTTTAGCTTGGTCATTGCATTCATTAAAATTTATTTTAGAATGATTTCATAAGTTTGTGCATTGCTATCGTACTTCGTACATTCCATGTACTAATGCATAGTTGTGCTAAAATTATTTCACCATCTGACGCTCCTACGTTCGCATACTTGTGGCTTGTTGATCTCCTCTACCGATTAAAAGATAGGTGAGTCCTTATTTTTGAAGGACCAAGACACTTTTATGGGTTTTGTTCATTCTAATTTCAGACGTTTTATGTGGTGTATGCATTACGTCCCAACCACTTCTGTTGAGTATTAGATGGATTGTTAAGACTATGTTAGACTTCGTCTTCGCCAAACTATTTTATGATATAAGAATGCTTCTTTTAAAATCTTTGTTTCTATTTATGATGTATATTAAATAGCTTGTGTAGGGTCTTTTGGGGTTCATACGCCATGTTACACCTGGGGTATACGTTGGATGTCATAGATAATGTCAAATACATAGTAAAACATGCACATGATTTAGCAACGGAACTTTAAAACTTAATATAATCAATAATAGAAAATACTGAAAATAATATAACTTTACTTTTCTTGAAGAATTTCTCTAACTAACAAGCATCATTTTGATCATCATGATGATATAGCATTTTGCACACATTGTTAGAGTCATTTTATACCTTTTTAGGGTAAAGGATGAATTTAATATTAGATCCAATTTTTGTCATCCTTACCAAGGACTTTCTAAGGATTCACTTGAATCAGTAGCATGATCACAAGCATGCAATTTGGATTGTTTGAATACTTAGTCAACGCACTGCTCAATACTACTCTAAAATATAATGCAATAATGCTAAATAATTGTATGATGTCCCATTTTGGGAAAATGTCTCACTTCAGGGGAAACTAATATTCTCTGTATTCACAAAATACTAAAAAATGCTTTTGTATAACTGTACTTATTTTGCTTTAACATGTTATGCAATTTTATGAAACACTGATTGTACTTTCTCAAAATTAAGATATGCCTTTTTTTAAAGCTGAATATGCTTTCATTAAGAAACTACCTATACTTTCTTTCTGTATCTGAGTGCAAAAATATATATTCTTGAATATATTTTAAAGTAATGCACTAGAAACACAATATGCTTTCTTAAAACACTTCTAACACTTGAAGCAACATATACTTTCTTGAAGTTATTCTAAAACAATATAGAAGCAAAATATATCTGCTTGAACTCTGTTGAAAGACATCTTTAAAACATGAAGTATATTCTACACGTTAAACACGAAAGAAGAAATCAATATGACAAGGTTTTTAAATAACTCTAGGTACGAGGAATTATGTGGTAGAATATCATAAATCCTAAATCTATCAAAGATTCTCAACACTATAGAGTATACTGATTTCAACAATAGATCAACAATGAATACATTCAAAATAGAGAAATTTGAAGATCATGGACTTCGGGTAAAACCCTTAGCTTTGATCTTACCAAGTAAAACTATAGATGTAAGGCGTGAGGAAGAACTTAATGCCTCAAAATGATAGACTTACATACCTTAAACACTCCATGAATTTTGAAGAAGAACCCTAACTTGATGAAGAATGATTAATAAACTTTCTCGTGAAATTATTGGATTTGTTTCTTCAAAATTCTATAATTTTGATGGTAGATTCTTTCTTTGGATACATAATTATATGTTAGAATTACTAAGGAATAATGATAATATGTTTATCTTGATGTCATAGAATGAATTCTTGATGGACTTACTCAAAATTCAAGTCTTGAACCCTGGAATCGAATTCTTGATATTCATTAGAGATAGAAAGAATATGAGGTGTTAGAATTTTGTAAAAGTTCTATGATTTATGTTGTAAGATCATAAAAAATAAATACAAAAACTTAGTTGGGTTAGAAAGAGCTTTTGGGGGGTTTGGGGATGATAAAGGGGTGAAAAGGCAGAAAACAAACTCAAAATAACAATTTTATGAAATCTGTTTTTATTAATATACAAAAGATATACATGATATATGGATGATATACATAATTATTGGATCCTTTTACAGATTGTAAAATGATTCAAGGCTTATGAATTGGGTCCATGGAATGTCCAAATTTTGATCATCTGATCTCATTTTATGACTTGACTCTATGACTCGTAAATGCTTTTATGGCCAGTAGTTTCCGGTTCATGGAAATTGATACTGAAATCTCAAACTGAAGTGTCTCCTGTAAAATGTTTAGAACAATTTACTTCAAATTTCATTGATGTAATCTTTGTGTCTTTGAAAAGAATACTGTCAGAATTTTAATTTGATAGTACGTGGGTTATCTAACTCTTCATATTATGAGATATATAGTTGTTTGACGTTGATTCTTACTTGATTTTATAAGAAAAACTTTGCGAGTAAAGAAGGTTTTGAACTTGGCTAAGTGCTAGAGGTCCTTAATGACTCTAATTCACACTTGACACACTTCCTACACTTGATAATGAACTTTAATGCGCATGAAAAACTAGGAATCAGCTAGTACGAGTCTATATGAATAAAAATAGTTAGGATCTTATCTTATACTTTTGGAGTGTTAGATTAACTCCCTTGTGAGATCATTCGTCCTTTATTGATGTTCAAGTTGGACTAGAATAGAAAGGATAAACTCTTACTATATGTATGAATTAAAATTTTCTGCCAACATAAGGGTAGCTAGTTTACACAATGAGTTTGGAACTCACTAGGGTAGCTAGTTTACACAATGAGTTTGGAACTCACTACAACACATAAGGCGTAAACGTTCTCATAAGATAACTAGCTTACATATAATGACAAGAATCACCATAGGAGGAAGTCTATTACCTCAAACGTTTTTCCCATCAAAATTCCTCATAAAATTTTGGAAAATGAATCACGAGGATGATTCGCATGAAACATCTTAATATGAAACAAAAATGAAATCTTAAGTACTTGAGTCTTCCGAAATGGATTTATAAAGTATGAATGCTATTAATTAGAACATGATTTATACTCTATCTAAATTTTTTTGATATGAAACATGGGTATCTTGTCATAAAACAAAGTAGGATCACTATGCCTTAAGCGATATGAGTAATAACTTTTAAACTTAGAAACATTCTCAACTACGCTCCTCCTTCTGAATACCGCACTAAATTAGTTACGATATATAGCTTCTCACAAGGGTATGTATGTCTACTCCTACTAAGCTTTGAGTCTAAGTGTCACGACCTGAGAGTACCCCAAAGTCGTAACACGGCGTACTCGACCCCGACGGGGTCTTATACAAGCCCTTAGCATATAATCCCTGCATAAGACATTCAATAATGTGGAAAATTTAAAACTTTAAACAATCAATGTCAAACTACTTCACATATGAAAATAGAATATCTAGATGTCATCTTATTTATCATCTAATTATAACATACGAATCTCAAATTAGGACCATAGCCCTTTACAATAGAATGTATCATAATACGAAGTACAATAGTGGTCTATTACAAAATAAAAAGAACATGGTGGTATCATTTTGTCCTCGGAACTTGAGGACATATCAAATGGTGTTGGAGAATGCAATCCAAGCTTTCCTTCTTTACAATAAGAACCTACTAGCCCAAACCTAAACTTGGTAGAAAAATAAGAGAAATATGGGTCAGTATATTCCACTTGTACTAAGTATGGAAACCATGCAATTAAAACCATTAAAACATGCACAAAGGCCCTTTAGTTCAAAACATGCGATTTCAAGTTAAAAGCCAAAATGCACATTCTAGTAAGGCATAATTAATCCATAATATAAGATAAAGGATATACATAATCATGAGTAACATCATACATAGACATAGTTCATATCTTACATAATTGAGTTCACTTAACCTCATACCATAACGACATCACCCATGACCCCCTTTCAAGTTCACTTATGCAATGTACATATGAAGTCTCTTACCCCCACATATACTAAGCAAAACCATCAAGAAAACACAAGTGTAGTCACTACATCATTACCATCATAATAAGTGAAATCAACCTTAACATCATTCATAAGTTTCCCTACATAAAGGACTCACACAAGAACTCCTCTTAAAAACCTGATACACTCAAATTATACTTCCCTAAAGAAGTATAAACGGTCGTATCAAGTAAAGAACCCAATTGTTAGGTTGGGGTCGATCCCACGAGGAAAATGGTTTAGACTTAACTTCAATCTACGATTACGTCTATTTAGTCAAGTCCTTTCCGAAAATAATAAATTAAAAGGAGGGTTTTGTGTAACAAAAATATTTAATTATTTCTAAGTAAGACAAATAACAAGTTTATAACTTTGGTGTTTATCAAGTGATGAGAGAAACTAGGGTGTAAGTGTTCCCCATAGGTTCATAACGTGGTAATCCTAGCTATAACAATTCTTTCTTAGTGTCTTGCATGCAAAGTGGTAAGTTATGTATCCCTAATTTCTTGGTCCTGCAACTTGAGAATTTCACTCCGTACCTTGGTCCGGAAACGTGTGTCTACTTTGCTAAACCTTACCTTTACCTCATATTAAGCATCATATTCAATGTATATCTAAGTTACTACTTTGCACAATTGAAACTAGCCTATTAGATAGTGTATACTAAATCTATGTTGATAATTCTTTTCCTATCAACTACCTCCTTGGTCTGGCAAGTATAAATAGGGCAAGTTCTAATGCGTGCACTCGTTAAATGACTTCTAAACAAAAGAATTATCAATACATGCAAGAAACTATTCTAGAATTGTTATTTAGCTAGTTTTATCTTGTTAATTACCCATGGTTCCCACAACCCTAGTTGTGGATTTAGTTACCCATTCTTAGAAATACACAATTCATAGTTATTAAACAAGAATTCATGTACCTACTTTGACGAGTTTGAAAAAAATCCAGAAATAACACTTGAATTTACGAAAATATCTTGAGAATCGATTCCGGAAACTTGAAGTAATTCCAAAAATCCAAAGTTCAACTTCCAATAACAAGAGTATGAAAAATAACAAAAAGTCTAACCCCAAAAATGAGATTTTTAACCTTATTTATAATAATAAAGTCCTAAAATAAATGGAGTTCTAAATAAGGAAAAATCTGTCCAAAACGCGTCTTCAGTCGACGACCCAACTGACGGTCCGTCGGCTACCTCCGCCGGTCCATACTTAGAATCTTTTTTAGCCTCCACTTTTGCATCCTTTCTGTTACAATCGACGGACCAACAACACGGTCTGTCGTTGGACTTACGGTCCGTCGATGCCTCTGTTCCTCCATACTTAGTGATTTCTTCAAGTCGAGTACTGGGACTACTTTCTGTTACAATCAACGGTTGGCCAGGACGTTCTGTCGATCAGTCGACGGACCATCGATCCTTCCATAGCCCCACACTTAGTCAGAATTCTCGATTTGATTTCAGCATCTTGAACCTCCAGTCGACGATCACCACCTACGGACCGTCGATGAGTCGACGGGCCGTCAATGGCTCCGTAGATCATCACTTCTACAAAGCTTTCAGTACAGTCTTCTGCGTTTCCATTTTAGACAGTTTTCCTATAAACACAGATGAAAATACATTAGAATTACTACAAAAAAGCCTTAGACACACATTAAACTTAAGAAAAAAGCATTGAAAGTACCGTGAAACCACGGTACACCAACACCCTCAACTTAAATTCGTTATTTGTCCTCAAGCGACGCACTATGACTCACCACAACACCTTTTTACAAAAGCATCATCGTTTAAGATTTTGCAATCATATGACTATCAATCCCGATTATCTTCATTGCTTTTATTCATGACATCACTCTTAGGCTCACTACGCTCATTCATGTGGAACAGACCATGACACAGACTCACCATGCACCGACAGCTCTCCTCTTTTATCTCTCACCAAGGTACCAACTTTCCAATATTGCAACTAATGTCCTCACTTCGAAAACAATATCCTCCTTTTTCACAAAGTGATTTCAAATTTGAGTATAAGCATCATTATTCAATACTCACTCTCAGAACAACTTCACACCTAATTGATACTTGTCGCCATAGGCTTGCCCTTATTTTCACTGCTTTAAGTTCACCATATTAGACTCTCAGGATAACGATAGGACTTTCTTGGCTTGTAACGTAGGCTCAGGGTCAGGTATGACACATATGGATACAATTTAGTGACTTGTTGCCCTCCTTGACATTATGTCTAAGCGTCCTACCTCTTTCATCGTCTATTATGCCCTACTCTTCATTTTCTTATATTCTTTGCCTTGCTTTTCTCCTTTCTTTCTCCTTTTGTGCAAATGACTCTTCTTTGATTTTTAATTAGTTCTTTTTACTTTCAAATTTTTCACTTGATTTCAACTTTGATCGAGTCACTTTTCTTTTCTTTCTTTTTCTTTTTTACATTAATCTTTTCAACCCCACTTTTCAGAACACTACTCATAATAGCCACCCTTAACTCATGGCTTTGTCATTAGTCGAGGTACCAGGGCCAAGACGAGATTGGTTTCTGCATTAGCCACCCTCAAATCATGCTTTTGGCCTAAGTTGAGATGCACATGTCCAAGGAAGGACCAGGGCCAACACATTATACCTAGAAACGATGAGTTGGGGTGGAAAAGAAGGTCCATTGTAAGCTCAAATCATTTGGATAAAAAAGGGATTAATTTCCTTTGGTTTTATTTCATTTAGGCTAAAGATTGGCTAATTTGAACAAGGGTCTATGATCCTTTCCTAATTGTCTAACACAAATTACTTTTTGCAAGACTAATCGGGTAAGTTCTAGCTATGTACCAACAGTGGACTATTCAACTTTCCTCACACTCTCTTAATACCTCATTACCCTACCAGATTATCGGACACCTAGTTTTGAGTGTTAGATTGAGGGTCATGCAATGATGTATCTCTATGTCATGCTTAGAGCCAACACATTCAACATTCACTATGCCTAATCGTGCAAGCATTCTCTTTAGAACGGGATGTCATTGTATATACCCATCATGCTTCAGATTTCACATTCATATTTTGTACAAGGTACTAAATATGCCGGTTAAACAGTAAAACAACCAGTCTCTTGGGGCAAAAGAATACAAGCAAGAAAACCCCAAGAGAGGATCGTGAGTTGGGCTACTCAGACTTCACCCTAACACTTACTTTCCATTTACCCAACCCCTAACAAGAAAGCACGCAAGTGTCACCAATGCATAAGAAATATAATAATAAGGTGGTAGGTAAAGCAAACCTGAGGTGCATAGCGCCGAAGATCAATAAGAAGGCGGGTCCGGTTGCCCAGAACCCGCTCCATCAGTAGTAGGGACACCATCAGTAGTGTCCGCAGCAATGTCTGCACCCTCAGTGGTGCTCCGCTGAACATCCTCAAGCCTGGAGCTAGATGCCCCAGCAGCCAACTCACGAGCCATCATCTGCCGAGCCTCCTCATCTACCAAAGAGGCTCTCCTCGCGGCCTCCAACTCAGTGCGCTCCTTCTTCCTAGCCCAAGCCTTATCACTCTCTCTGGGCCGGTGCCTCTTGGAACGCTCACCTGGTGGAGGCGGTGGTGCAGTGGAGGTAGTGAACACTGCAGCAAGCACCGTATCCTCAGTAGGCTCTGCAGATATGGCCTCACAATCAGGCACCCGCGCATCCAGAATGGCATCCACATCAGCCCTCAGACTCGCCACAGTAGCCTGGAGAGTCGTCAAATCAATAGTAGGGGTTGGCCGGGCAATAACTCTCAACTCGAACGCATCAAGGTGCTAGTGGACTGCCATAATCTTCCTCTCAGTCAGTACGACAATCTTCTTCTCGATCCGATCCTCCGCCTCACAATGGACCTCTGCATCCACGACTTGATATGATACAGCAGTGTGGCCATCTGGGCCTCTAGCTTCTGGATCCTAGCAATCGGGACCAGTGCTGCTGATGGTGTAGAACGGGAGGAACTCGGAGCTGTGCTAGTGCCCAGGATAAACTTAACCGGGGTGGTGTCGGTAGGCTCTGATGTATCCTGATCAGCCCCTTAGGCTTTCTCTACCGTGTCCGCCAAGTTCTCACCTAGCGGTTGCACCTCTACTCTGGGCCTTCTGTTGGGTGCCGCCTCATTGGCATCATCCCGGATGAGACCGATATCAACTGTCCCAGTAGGAGTCCTGAGAACATCAATGTGCCAAATGGGCACTCCAACAGACCTGCACAACTCAAAAATCATACAGGGAAAAGGGTAAGTGGTCGAGGCCTTAAAGGCCCTCTCATGAATGATTGCCAGCAATAGCCGCGGAAAATCCACCTCGAACCTCGCAACCATAGCAGCTACCAATAGTGCTCGATCCTATATAAGAATGTTTTCAGCAGCAGTGGGGGATAGGCAGTGACAGACCAATAGCCAGATGAACTTGGCAGCAAATGTGAGGTTGGCCTTCTTGATAATGCCTCTGGGCTCCAACACCCAATCTGCACCCTCACGATCCACAGAAATGTGCTGGGCTATCCACCTCTTGGTGGTCTCTTTCACCACCGTATCACGCTGGAAATGACCTATCTTAATCAGCATCCACCGGTAGTCAAACTCGGGGGTAAGGGGCCCCTGGTGGCATCTGTATCAGCACCGTATAAGAAACAGCGAATAGTGGGTAAAGAGATGTCCATCGTGCGGCCGCGGACTCAAAGATGCGTAAATGGTGCCTGTTTGGCAGGATTAGACCTCCTATCCAAAGAAGACCTGAGAGTCACTACATATGAAGCATAGAACTCTCGCACCAACTCCTCACTGTAGCGTCCCACGCTCCTAGCCATCCACTCGAGATGATGGCGGGTGAAGAGGTCATGTATAGCCGGCATCGTGTGAAGACTCCCTGTAAGAACTCGCCGCTCGACTGTCAGAGTCCGTGTCATGACCCCCTTATCATTGAGCAGCTTCGCATCCCAGTACACATGGTATTGGCATTTTACGCACCACCGGTAAGAATAATCAGCAATCGATGCAGGGACATCGAACTGGGGTGCTGGAGTAGAATCCGCACTATCGGCCTCATCAGACGAGACAGAGTGGACAAATGCAGCAGGAACAGTGGCACCATACGATCCTGACGTTCCCTCATACCCGAAAGCCTCCTCGGAGTCAGACGCTCCCTCAGAACCCGCGACAGACCCAGAAGGTGTGCCGGTTAGTGTGTGCTCCTCATCAGAATGGAGGTAGTGACTACGCCGGACGCCACCTTCTTGGGCGTACGTCGAGTGGTCCTAGCAGCGGGTGTCTGTGTCCGAGTTCCTGGTGGCATGTATTCGGGATCAGTCTCATCGTCCGAGCCAATCACCATCCGGCGTGAAGGGGCGACGGACTTGGAACGTCCTCCGGAGTAGACAATGTCGAGCTTGGGGGCCATTTGTACCTACAAAGGAAGGTTATTAGTACCAGTATATTCATTCAACACACTCGAAAGAAGCAAACACCAAAGGTGGAACACAAAACACAGTCAAGTTTAGAACTGCAAAACTGAACAACGGGCACTATCAACGGTCCGTCGATGCAACGACGGTCCATCGGTAGGGTCCGTCGGTGGACACTTAGAAACTTTTAAAAGTTATAGTTATGAGATAAAGGTTCTTTTAAAAATGACGGACGTGCAAGAAGGTCCGTCGATCAATCGATGGACCGTAGGTCACTTCCGTCGTTGGACAGTTAGACAAAATTTAGAAAGTGTCTGAGACAAAGGTTTTGTTAGAAACGACGGACGTGCAGGACAGTCCGTCGATCACTTCCGTCGTTGGATACTTAGACAAAATTTTTAGAAAGCTTTAGATACAGGGTTCTGTTAGAAACGACAGATGTGTATGATGATCCGTCGATCAATCGATGGACCGTAGGTCACTTCCGTAGGTGGGCACTTAGACTAAATTTTGAAACCCTCAACAAACAGGGTTTTGTTACAGACAACAGATGTAGGGGACGGTCCGTCGATCAATCGACGGACCATAGACCACATCCGTCATTCCAGAGTTGGACTAAATCAGGGTGTAGCTATCGACGGACCCCATGACGTTCCGTCGATTGACCAATTATCCATAGAAGAGGTGTCGTACTGTCGATAAGAGACAGAATTCGTTAGCCTGATATACCGTGGTTTCACGGTATTTTTAATGCTTTTTCCTTAAGTGCAGTGTGTCCAAAAGCCTTTTTGTACTAATTTTTATGTAAGTTTCTCTTTATTTGCCGGAAATCTGTCTAAAAGATGAATGCAGAGGTTTTTGAGCAAGAAATACAGAAAAGTACCACCTACGGAGCTTGTGACAGTTCGTCGTGCCCGTGACGGTCCGTAGGTGGCATCGTAAGTGCAGCTGCTGAAGGAAGATGGGGAATTCTGACCAAGTGTGGGGTTACGGAGTGCGTGACGGACCGTCGTAGCCATGACGGTCCGTCCTGCTGGTTCGTCATGAAGATCAGTGAAGTAGTCCAGTACCCAAATTCCAAGAGTCAAGTGTTTTGGAACGGAGACCCTCGACGGACCGTTGTGCCTGTGACGATCCGTCATACCTGCCGTCGAGGGCAATGAAGAGAGCAGCAGAAGAAATTGCAAAGTATGGGACGACAAAATCCATGACGGACCGTCGTGACCACGACGATCCGTCGCGAGGTCCGTCGACCCAGCCGCGTTTTGATTTCCAACAAATAGAGTCCTTATTTAATTAGGTTTTTATTTTTTATAAATAGTTCGAAAAACCTCAGTTTTGGGGTTAGATTCTGGATTATTTTTTAGACTCTTGAATATTTTAAGACTCTTGAATATTTTTAGACTCTTGTAATTGATTGTCGGTGATTTTTGTTGATTAATCAAGTGAACTTTTGGATTTTACTCTTTCTCATTGAAGTAAGTGCATGAATTCTTATATCATATATTTGAATATTGTGATTATGACTATGGGTAACTAAACTCCATAACTAGGGTTGTGCGAACCATAGGCGAATAATGAGATAAAACCTAACTAAAATAACAATTCTAGAATAGTGTCTTGCATGTATTGATAATTCTTTCGCTTAGAAGTCTTTTTAATGGATGGCCAACGTTGGAACTCGCCTTAATTCTACTTGCCGGACCAAGGAGGTAGATAATAGGAAAAGAATTATCAATAGAGATTTAGTGTATACTATCTAATAGGCTAGTATTAATTGGTACGAGGTAATAACTTAGTCAAATATCGAATACGATGCTTAATATGAGGTAAAGATAAGGGTTAGGATAGCAACACACGTAGCCGGACCAAGGTGCGGAGTGAAATTTTCTAGATGCCGGACCAAGGATTTAGAAATACATAACTTATCACTTTGCATGCAAGATACTAGGAAAGAATTGTTATAGTTAGAATTATCAAGTTATGAACCTGTGGGGAACACGTAAACCCTAGTTACTTTGATTAATTGATTAAACTCCAACATTCGAAGCTGTTAGTTGTCTCCTTTTATTTCGCTAGTTATTTTCATTTATTTAGGAATAGAAACCCCCCTTTTTATCATTTTTGCTTTCCAAGGAAGTAATTGACTGAACAATAGTAATAATAGATTGAAGTTAAGTCTAAACTATTTTCCTCGTGGGAACGATCCCAACCTCACTAGTTGGGTTATTTACTTGACACGACCGCTTTACTTCTTATTTGAGAAGTAAGTTTGAGTATATCAAATTTTGGCGCCGTTGCCGGGAGAGTAGCTTTTAGATTAACTTAAACTTATTATTATAGTTTAGTCAATATTTTCTTGATTTTACCTTGTTTTATTGTTTTTGATTCTTGCAGAACCATCCTCCTTGTATGCCAAATACACGGAGAGGAAGAGAACCCTTGTTTCCCTACGATCACGAATTAGAGCGTACACTACGCAACATGAATAGAAACTTGGGAATTAATGATGATGATCCAAATCAGAACATCCCAGCTCCGGTTGATGTTCATGGTCAGTTGTTACCCGATGCTCCGGGTGAACACCAACAGAGGGGACAAAATCCCGCTCCACGGCCCCCAAGAATACTACAGAGGCTACGACAATATAGCAGACTCCGATGGGCCACTTGTCTTGCCCCCTCTACCACCTGGCCACACCTTTGTGGTAACTAGTAGCCTGATGCAAATGCTCACTGCCAGAGGTTTGTTTTCAGGGCTACCTTCTGTGGATCCACATGCCCATATAGCTAAGGTTAGGGTAGTGTGTAAAAGCTGTGTAAGGAGGCCTGACTTGGACTTGGATGTAATAGGGCTAAGAGTGTTTTCTCTCTCACTGACGGGAGAGGCTGCTATTTGGTTCACTGAGCTCCCGTATAACTCAATTTTCACTTGGAACCAACTAAGGGACATTTTCTTAGCACGCTACTACCCGGTCTCCAAGAAACTAAACCACAAAGACAGAGTGAACAACTTTGTGGCACTACCAGGAGAGTCATTTAGTAGTTCTTGGGATAGATTCACCTCGTTTTTGAGAAGCGTCCCTAATCACCGTATAGATGATGAGTCACTGAAGGAATACTTCTATCGGGGACAGGATGATAATAATAAAGCGGTGTTGGACACTATAGCAGGTGGATCTTATGGGGAGTGTCCTTATGCTGAGATTGCTGAAAGTTAGAGAAAATCTCCCGGAACAATAAAGCTTGGAATACTAGGAAGTCAGATACCGGGAGAAATACCTTCGCAGTGCAGTCCACTCACAACCCAGCCACAGATGAGATTCGTGAAGAAATGGCTCAGATGAGAACTGAGCTTGGGTTGGTATTAAAACATATCTCTGGGGGTGCAGAAAAGATAAATGCACTTAACTACTTGTCTAAACCACCACCACCAAATGATGAATGCTATTATGCGGAGGATTCCTATGCGGTAAACGAGCAGACGGGGGGTTTCCGACCGAGTGCCCAAGGCTCTAATCAGGAGAATTGGCGCCAAGGTCAAGGGAACCAAGGTCGGATCTATCGTAACTATAACCGTGAGGGTCATTATGTCCGAGATGGAACTACAACCGCGACAACAACTTCAACAGGGGTAACTATGGTAACAGAAATGATAGGAATGGGCCATATGTCCCTCCTCAAAATCCTGAAGTTACTCCTAGGGATGGTGGAGATATTATGGCGCGAGTTGAGGATATGTTGCACAAAATGATGAGGAGGTTCGATGCTAATGATGAGCACATTAAAGAGTTAAGGAGTGATTTAGCGGGTATTGGGCAGAAAGTCGATACACATGCAATATCGATTAAGCAGATCGAGTTGCAAATGGCCCAATTATCTGCGACTGTGAACACATGGAAACCGGGCACTCTTCCTAGCAACACTATCCAAAATCCGAAAAATGATGCACACTGTATGACAATCACTACTAGGGGTGGTAAGCAAACCGTTGACCCACCTATGCCGTCTAATGAGGAAAAGGTGAGAAACGATAATGATAAGGTGGTAGAGGGTAGTGGTGAAGTAGAAGATAGCACTGGAAAAGATGCTGAAGTACCTATAAATGTAATTACCATGCCTAGACCACCACCCCCCTTTCCTCAAAGATTAGTGAAAAAGACTGAGGATGGTAAATATTGGCATTTTATAACAATGTTGAAGTAGCTTTCTATCAATGTCCCTATGGTAGAAGCTCTAGAACAAATGCCCGGCTATGCCAAGTTTATGAAAGATCTGGTTACAAAGAAAAGATCGGTCACTTTCGAGGATGATGATAGAATGCAGCATTGTAGTGCTATTGCTACAAGATCTCTCGTACAGAAGAAAAAAGATCCGGGTGCATTCACTATTCCTTGTACAGTCGGGCCATTACATTTTGCGAAAGCATTATGTGATCTGGGGGCAAGCATAAATCTCATGCCCCTTTCGATTTACAAGAAGTTGGGTTTGGGTGACCCAAAGCCCACTGCGATGCGGCTACTGATGGCCGATCGAACAGTGAAAAGGCCTATAGGGATACTCCATGATGTGCTAGTAAAAGTGGAGTCGTTCATATTTCCGGCAGATTTTGTTATTCTTGATTGTGAAGTCGATTTTGAAGTGACTATTATTCTTGGGAGGCCATTCCTTGCTACGGGTAGAGCCTTAGTTGATATGGAAAAGGGGCAGATGAAATTTCGGTTGAACAATGAAGAAGCGACCTTCAACTTTTGTAGGTCCATGAGGCAGAGTAGTGAGCTCCAATCCGTATCTGCTATCTCCTACAAATAAAAGATGAAGAAGGATAATGACCTATAAAGTGAAAAACGAGAGTTTATGGTTGGGGATTTGGTGCTTTTAGACAGTTCTAGGTTGCGTTGGCTTCCGGGCAAGCTCAAGTCCAAACGGACTGGCCCTTACTTGATTACCCAAGTATTCCCTCGTGGAGCAGTTGAGTTAAAAACCAAGGAGGGAGTGCTGGTTAAGGTGAATGAAGAACGAATAAAACTCTATTTTGAGCATACTGCATCGGTGAATGAAGGGATAGAGGCATACCATCTTGATGAAGGCTGAGTAATCAAGTGTTCTCAGTCGTGCCGCGACGTTAAATCAGGCGCTTGTTGGGAGGCAACCCAATACTTATAGTTTTTCTTTCTAGTAATGGTAGCATTTTCTACTAATGGATTTTAAATTTGAAGGCACATCACCAGGAAATTCTATAGAAAATCACTCTGCAGCAGTCACTGACGGATACATTGACGAACCGTCATGTATGCGACGGACCGTCGCATGAATCCGTCGTGCCAGGTACGTCTTTCTGTTATTTTCAAAACTAGGGCACACGAGACGGAACCAATGACGGACCGTCACAACTGCGACGGACCGTCGTCGGGGACTCGTCGCGTCATAAATGAAGCGTACCCGACTTGACCCGGCTGGGGTTTTTAAAAATTCTTAACATTTTAAACCCCCACCCCCTTCATTTCACCCCATTCCTTACCTCTTCCTCCCATTTCCCTCCCTTTTAAACTTCCAAGTTCATAACCCCCCCTCTCTTACAACTGATCATTTTCCCAAATTCCTCAATTCCTAAAGTTCACTATCTACTAGTTGGAGTCTGCCGCTGTGGTTCTTTACTTGATCACCAAGTACCTTCCTCGCTTATTTTTCTCAAATTCTGAGGTATGTGTCTCTGATTTCTACCCATTTACATTGCATTTTTGTTTATCAATTAGTATTAGCCTATTTCTTATTGATGAGTTCATTCTTTAATACATATTCTGTCTGACCTAGGTTGAGAATCTTCAAAATTGCCTTGTTAAAACTCTAGAAATAGGTGCTTGAGCATTGCTAGTTTACTAGGTATTTGGGTTAGACAAATGTGGGTTAAAACACTAACGGTTGTGCAGGACGGACCGTCGTACCCACGACGGACTGTCATTGGGTCCGTTCCAACAGCCCTAACACCCCACTGTCCAATTTTCTCCAAGTGTCCACCAACGGACATATGCAACGGACCGTCGTTCCCACGACGGTCCGTCCTACACAACCGTTCTGGTTGTCAGAGACCCTGTTCCTAAGGGTCTCTCACTTTTTCGAAGTGTCCTCCAACGGACACATGCGACAGACCGTCATTCCCACGACGGTCCGTCCTGCACAACCGTTCTAGTTGTCAGAGACCCTGTTACTAAGGGTCTCTCACTTTTTCTAAGTGTCCTCCAACGGACATCTACGACGGGCTGGTCATACCCACGATGGTCCGTCCTGCATAACCGTTATGACGGTCAGAGACCCCTCTCTTAAAGGTCTCCATACTTTTTTTCTAAGTGTCCCACGACGGACATCGATGACGGATCGT
The DNA here is from genome assembly GCF_001406875.1 of Solanum pennellii. Lineage (NCBI taxonomy): Eukaryota > Viridiplantae > Streptophyta > Magnoliopsida > Solanales > Solanaceae > Solanum > Solanum pennellii. Next base: position 31,406,005 of record NC_028639.1, on the reverse strand, counting down.
CATAATCACAACGGTCCGTACTGCATATACCGTCATACTTGTCAGAGACTTTCCTTCAGGGTTCTCCACATAACATAGTTTAAGTAAGACACGACGGACCCCATGAAGGTCCGTCGTATTCACGACGAGCCGTTACCTGGTCTGTCGTGTTTCGCTGTTACTATAGAAATGTCATTACATCTTAACTCTTTTATTTATTTTGTGTGGTTTTGCTTGTCTTGTTTGCTCCTTCTAGTACTAATATTGATTCTTTACAGGTACTATCTATTATGGCACCAAAACAAGATCGAGTCTACACACGAGGGCGATCGAAGTCTGTCGCCCCGTCTGCCCGCCTGGTCATTGGCTCTGATGATGAGCGTGACCCCGAGTACCTGCCCCCAGGAACTTCCACCCTATCCCGATCTGCACGTGCTGCCAGAGCCAAACCCAAAAAGGTGGCGTCCGGCGTAGTCACTGCCTCCCTGTCTTATGAGGAGCACATACTGACCGGCACACCTTCTGGGTCAGCTACTAATGAAGAAGGAGCGTCTGGCTCCTTAGGAGTTTCGTGGTCGGAGGAAGCCTCCGGATCTGCTGAGGTCCCTACACCCGCCACCGCTGCACAATCTGCCTCGTTTAATGAGGCTGACAGTTCGGAATCCACACCTGGATCACCGACTCGTGCTCTCACCCCAGTTGCCGACCAGCCCAAAAGTTTCTGAATGACAAAGCAGTCATGACACGGACACTTACTTTGGAGCGGCGAGTCCTTACGGAAGTCTCCCGACTATGCCAGAGATCCATAATCTCTTCACCAGACATCTACTGGAGCGGACAGCGCGTTCGTTGGGACGTTTTATTGTGAAGATTTGGTCCGAGAGTTCTACGTCTCTTACGTGGCTACTCTCAGGTCACAGATTGATAGGCGGGCTACCCCTGCCAAACAGGCCCCACTGGAGCATGTCCGAGTACGTGGCATTCAGGTTGATATCTCCCTGCCTGCCATCCGCCGGTATCTATGCGGCGAGGATGTTGATGCCAACCGGACCCCTCTCACCGCCGAGTTTGACTATCGGTGGCAAATATTCAAAGATGGCCAATTCCTGCGTGAGCCATCGCTGAGAGAGACCACCAAGAGGTGGATGGCCCTGCACTTGTCTGTTGATGGAGAGGGTGCTGACTGGGTGACCGAGCCGAAGGGATCCATCAAGAAGGCTAACCTGACCTTCACGGCGGTGTTTTTATGGTTGATTGTCTGCTACTGCCTTTCCCCCACAACCGCTGATAATATAGTCATATGGGATCGTGTAGTACTGATGGCGGCGATGATAGCGGGGTTTGAGGTGGACTTTGCTTGGCTTCTACAGGCGGTCATGCACGAGAGGGCTTTTAAGGTCACAACTACTTACCCTTTCCCGTGCATGATATTTTCTCTATGCAGGTCCGCAGGTGTGCCTATATGGCACGTTGGTCAGCTCAAGACCTCGCTGGGCACTGTTGATATCGGCCTCATCAGGGATGAGGCCAATGAGTTGGCGCCACGCAGAGGGCCCCATCCAAAGTTGCCTCCACTTGGTGACAGTCTGGCTCATACGGTAGCACAGGCCCGCACGGCTACGCAGGCGGCTTCCACTGACACTACCCCGGTTGAGTCTATCCCGGGTAGTAGCACTGCCCCGAGCTCCTCTTGCTCAGCCCCTTTCCCCGCTCTGGTCCCGCTTGCTAGGGTACATAAATTAGAGGCACAGATGGCTACACTTCTGCATCACATCCAGCCTTGGATGCAGAGGTCTATTGCTGAGGCAGAAGAGCGCTTGGAGCGGAGAATGGTCCAGCACACAGAGCGGAAGATCGCTGAGGTTCATCAGGGCTTGGACGCTTTTGAGTTGCGGGTGCTAGCCCAGCCAGCCCCTCAGGTGGATGTGTCGACCCTTCAGGCTGCGGTCGACAGTCTTCGGCGGACATCGATATGATCTTAAAGGCTAGGGTGCCTGAGTCTGAGGCCCCTTCTGCAGAGACTGCTGAAGACACAGTGATGGCGGCCCTATTCGCCACTTCTGAGATTCCACCACCTCCCCTCGAGAGCATTCCAAGAGGCGTAGGGGTCGAGAGGAGGATGAGGCTCGAGCACGGAAGAAGGAGCGCCGTGAGATGGATGTTGCGAGAAGAGCCTCGCTTGCTGATGAGGAGACGCATCGGATGAGGGCAGTAGAGTTAGATGCCGGGTTATCTAGGTCCAGAAATGTGGAGATAGACGGAGGCACTGCTGATAGTGCTGTTGATGCTGAGGACACTACTGAGGATGTCCAGATTACAGAGGTAGTGGGTTTCGGGGAACCGGACCCACCGGCTTGCTGATCATCGGCGCTTTGCGCCCCAGGTTTGCTTCACCTACCACTCTTGTATTTAAATTTTTTTATGCAATGGGGAAAATTGCATGTCTTTTTGTTGGGGGTGGGGTAAATGGAAAGTGAGTGCTAGGGTGAAGTCTGAGTAGCCCAATTCACTATCCTCTTTTGGGGTTTTCTTGCCTCTGTTCTTTTTCCCCAAGAGACTGATTATTTATTCTGTTGAACCGGCATGTCTATATCTTGTGTACATAGTTTAATTCTGAAGCATGATGGCTAAAATGATATCTTGATAAAATGAAAATGATGCATGACTAGGCATAGTAATTGATAAATGTGTGGCTCTAAGCATGACATAGAGGTACACCACTGCATGACCCTAAGTCTAAAATTTGAACTAGGTGTCTGATAATCTGGTAGAGTAATGAGATTTCAAGTGAGTGTGAGGAAGATTTGAATAGTCCACTATTTGTACTGAGCTAGAACTTGCCTGGTTAGTCCTGCTAAAAGCAAGCTGTAACAGACATTAGGAAAGGATCATAGGCCCTTATTCAATATAGCCCATTTTTAGCCTAAATAAAAGAAAACCAAATGAAATTAATCCTTCTTTGATCCAAATGATTTGAGCTTAAACTAGACCGTTCTTTTTCACCCCAACTGATCTTTTCTGAGAATAATGTGTTGGCCCTGGTCCCTCCTTGGACATGTGCACCTCAGCTTATGCCAAAAGCATAAGTTGAGGGTGGCTAATGCAGTAAACAACCCTTTTTATGGCCCTGACCCAACTTTGGTTATTGTGTACTTTGACTCATGGAAAAGCCATGAGTTGAGGGTGGCTATTATGAGGAATGCTCTGGAAAGTGGGGTTGAAACAACAAAGAGAGAGAAATAACAAAAGTAAAGTCACTCAAGAATTAGTTGAAAGAAAAGTGAAATAAAAAAAAATAATAAAAAAAATTTACAAGAAATACAAGCAAGAAAATAAGAGAGTCACTTACACAAATGAAGAAAGAAGGGAAAATAGCAAGGTAAAAGAATATGGGAAATTGGGAGATATAAAATGATGAAAAGAGGTATGTTTAGCCGATATGTCAAGGAGGGAAACAAGTCACTAAAGATACCTAAATATACCCTACCTAACCCTAAGCCTATGTTACAAGCTAAAAAGTCCTATCGTGATCCTAAAATTTGTATAGCGAACTTAAAGCAGTGAAAATAAGGGCAACCTTATGGCAATATGTATGAATGAGTGTGAATCTATTCTGAGAGTGAGTGTTGAAAAGTAATCCTTATACTCAAACTGAAATCATTGTGTGAAAAATGAGGATTTTGTTTTGAAGTGAGGACACTAGTTGCAATACCGGAAATATTAGCACCTTGGTGAGAAATTGAAGAGGATAGGTGTTAGTGCATGGTGAGTCTGTGTCATGGTCTGATTCCACATAATTCAAGCCTAATAGTGATAGCATGCATGAATATGATGAGATTGATCGGGATTGCTAGCCAAATGATTGCGAAGGATAAAACATGGATACTAATGTACAAAGACTTTGTATTGAGTCATAGTGCGTCGCTTGAGGACAAACAACGAATTTAAGTTGAGGGTGTTGATATATCGTGGTTTCACGGTATTTTTAATGCTTTTTCCTTAAGTGCAGTGTGTCCAAAATCCTTTTTGTACTAATTTTTATGTAAGTTTCTCTTTATTTGCAGGAAATTTGTCTAAAAGATGAATGCGGAGGTTTTTGAGCAAGAAATACAGAAAAGTACCACCTACGGAGCTTGTGACGGTTCGTCGTGCCCGTGACGGTCCGTAGGTGGCATCGTAAGTGCAGCTCCTGAAGGAAGATGGGGAATTCTGACCAAGTGTGGGGTTACGGAGTGTGTGACGGACCGTCGTAGCCATGATGGTCCGTCCTGCTGGTTCGTCATGAAGATCAGAGAAGTAGTGCCAGTACCCAAATTCCAAGAGTTCAGTGCGAGGTCCGTCGACCCAGCCGTGTTTTGACAGATTTCCAGCAAATAGAGTCCTTATTTAATTAGGTTTTTATTTTTTATAAATAGTTCGAAAAACCTCGTTTTTGGGGTTAGATTCTGGATTATCTTTTAGACTCTTGAATACTTTTAGACTCTTGTAATTGATAGTCGGTGATTTTTGTTGATTAATCAAGTGAACTTTTGGATTTTACTCTTTCTCATTGAAGTAAGTGCATGAATTCTTATATCATATATTTGAATATTGTGATTATGACTATGGGTAACTAAACTCCATAACTAGGGTTGTGCGAACCATAGGCGAATAATGAGGTAAAACCTAACTAAAATAACAATTCTAGAATAGTGTCTTGCATGTATTGATAATTCTTTCGCTTAGAAGTCTTTTTAACGGATGGCCAACGTTAGAACTCGCCTTAATGCTACTTGCCGGACCAAGGAGGTAGATAATACGAAAAGAATTATCAACAGAGATTTAGTGTATACTATCTAATAGGCTAGTATTGATTGGTACGAGGTAATAACTTAGTAAAATCTCGAATACGATGCTTAATATGAGGTAAAGGTAAGGATTAGTATAGCAACACACGTAGCCGGACCAAGGTGCTTAGTGAAGTTTTCTAGATGCCGGACCAAGGATTTAGAAATACATAACTTATCACTTTGCATGCAAGATACTAGGAAAGAATTGTTATAGTTAGAATTATCAAGTTATGAACCTGTGGGGAACACGTAAACCCTAGTTACTTTTATTAATTGATTAAACTCCAACATTTGAAGCTGTTAGTTGTCTTCTTTAATTTCGCTAGTTATTTTCATTTATTTAGAAATAGAAAACCCCCCTTTTATCATTTTTGCTTTCTAAGGAAATAATTGATTGAACAATAGTAATAATAGATTAAAGTTAAGTCTAAACTATTTTCCCCTTGGGAACGATCCCAACCTTATTAGTTGGGTTGTTTACTTGACACGACTGCTTTACTTCTTATTTGAGAAGTAAGTTTGAGCGTATCATAGCCCATTGTTGTCACCCCTAAAGAACAGATTCAAGCAAATTACGACACTTCATGTTCATATAGCATTTAACACACCATTTCGTAATTCCTAGGGCTTGGATTATTGCAATTTCAATCCTAGATTCTAAAAGACCATCAAACCCTAAGTCGGAAAATAACAAAGCACATAACAAAGTTCATTTAGACACTGAAACCCCCAACACATTCACTTTTCATTCGTCTAAGGGACTAGGGACCCAATTTTAACAAGTTAATCATGCAGTTTCGTCCCAAAGTTAAGACTTACATACATTTTTCATCATTTTTGCATGCAAATGAAAGAGTATTCAATGAGATGATGAGAATGGAATACATGTATACTGTAGTGGAGTGAATGGGAGGATGAATTTTGCAAGAACAACATCGAGCCCTCCTTCGAGCACCGACCGGAAATTTGGAAGAAAAGGATGGGAGTTTAGGGACTAAGGGTTTTTGGAATTTGGAGATGGTGAGAGAATCAGAAATTTGGAGAGTATTAATGGGTGAATTAGTGTGTAAGTGAGTGGGGCAGTAAGGGAATGTGGGGATAAAAATGGTTGGGGGGGGGATTTCAAAGGGTGGGAAGTAACTGAAGAGTTTAAAATGATTTTATAGTTGGCCGGGTCGGGTCGGGTCCAGTCCTTGGATGTGGGGAACTTACGATTCCCCATCGACGGACCGTAAGTCAATCAGCGGTCCGTCGACTGCTCCGTCGATTGTGCCCTAACTTAGACAATATTGAAAAACAAACCTGGGATCTACGGACCCCATTGACGGTCCGTAGACGGGACGACAGCCCGTCGATTGGTCTGTCGATCATTGCACCAGACCAATTTCTGCAGATTTCTGGTGATTTAATCCCTGCACATTTAGCACCTAATAACCCATTCTTTTTGTATTTTCTGAACACTTTTTAGACACGGACCCTATTATACTCTCTAACGAACACTTCTAAAAGAAAATAAAAGAAAATCCACACATGACATTAAGTAAAAACAGAAATAATGCAACTACTCCTATAAAGTCAAGAAAAACCTATTGTTGGCTAGAATATACACATTGGGTTGCCTCCCAATCAGCGCTTGATTTAGCATCACAACACGACGCAAGACTCTTGATTACTCAGACTTAATCAAGATGGTATGCCTCAACCACTTCATTCACATTTTCCGCATGCCCAAGGTAGATTTTGATCCTTTGCCCATTTACTTTGAACCGTGCACCCTCCTTGTTCTCCGACTCAACCGCACCACGAGGGAACACTTGAGTGATCAAGAATGGGCTAGTCCATTTGGACTTGAGTTTGCCCTGAAACAAGCGCAACCTAGAGTTGAACAAAAGCACCAAATCCCCAACCACAAAGTCGCGCTTCTCAATATTTTGGTCATGCTACTTCTTCATCTTTTCTTTGTAGAGTGCTGAACTTTCATACACCTTCAAGCGAAACTCATCAAGCTCATTCAACCCATTTAATCTCTATTCCGTAGCTTCATTCCAATCCATTTTCAGTTTCTTCATTGCCCACATGGCCTGATGCTCTAACTCAACCGACAAGTGACAAGCCTTCCCATATACAAGTTGGTATGGTGAGTACCTATGGGAGTCTTGTATGCTGTCCGGTAGGCCCAAAGAGCATCATTAATTCTCCTTGACCAATCCGTTCTACTAACATTCACCGTTTTTGCCAGAATCTGCTTGATTTCTCTGTTTGATACCTCAACTTGCCCACTAGTCTAAGGATGGTAAGGAGTGTCTACATTGTGGCGAACCCCATATTTCTCCAATAACCCTTTGAACAACTTGTTGCAAAAGTGGGATCCCCCATCACTAATAATGGCCCTCGAGGTGCCAAATCTGGAAAATATGTTCTTTTCAAGAATGCGCTGACACTCTTCCCTTCATTATTTGCAAGTGCTATCGCTTCCACCCATCTTTATACATTATCAACCGCCACAAGAATATACTTAATCCCATGAGAACTCACAAAAGGGCCCATAAAGTCGATGCCCCACACATCAAACAACTCAATTACAAGAATGGGATTTAAAGAGAGATCTTGCCTTCTAGAAATACCTTCATCTCTTTGACACCTATCACATGCCTTGGCAAACTCATGAGCATATAGGTGGATGGTTTCCCAATAGTAGCAAGATTGCAAGATTTTATGGGCAGTACGGATACCACTATGATGCCCACCCACAGGCAGGAGTGACATGCCTCCAAAACACTCAACATCTCAATTTCCGGCACATTTCGGCGAATAAGAACATCAGCACAACTCCTATATAAATATGGCTCATCACATATGAACTTTTTCACATCATGCATGAACTTTTTCTTTTGATGAAAGGACAAGTCCGATGCTACTATGTCACTAGCCAAATAATTCGCAAAATTGGCAAACCATGGAATCAAGTTATGGGAAGCGGCCAAAACATGCTCATCAGGAAAAGTATCTTCAATTTCAGCCTTTTCACCCAAGTCTCGCATAGCTTCATCCTCTAATAGGGAAAAGTGATCGGCGACTTGATTTTCGGTCTCTTTTCTATCTTTCACTTCAAAGTCAAATTCTTCCAACAGTAATACCCACCTAATCAACCTTGTTTTCGCATCCTTCTTTGCCATCAAATATCTCAAAGTATAATGATGAGTATGCACTATGACTATCATGCCAAGCATATAGGAGCGAAATTTCTTGAACGCAAAAACCACCGCAAGGAGCCCTTGTTCAATCACAGTATAATTCTTTTGAGCTTCATTAAGAGCCTTACTGGCATAATAAATGGGGTGAAGGATTTTATCCCTTCTTTGTACCAATACTACACCAAGAGCAACCCCACTAACATCACACATCACCTCAAATGGTTTACTCCAATCCGGGAAATAATAATGGGCGCAGACACCAACTTCTCCTTCAACTCTCTAAATGCCTTCAGACAGGATTCATCAAATAAAATTTACACTCTTTCTCAAGTAACTTGCACAGAGGATGTGCAATTTTTGAACAATCCTTGATGAACCTCTGGTAGAAGCCCGCATGCCCAAGAAAACTCCTCGCACCTTTTACAGAGATGGGTGGGGAAAGTCTCTCTATCACCTCAACTTTGGCTCGATCAACCTCTATACCCTTCTCTGAGATGCGATGGCCCAATACAATACCCTCTTTCACCATGAAGTGACATTTTCCCCAATTTAGCACAAGGTTGCAATCTTCACACCTCTTGAGAACTTCGGCCAAGTGACTCAAACAATGATCAAGCGAGTCACCAACAACAGAATAATCATCCATAAATACCTTAATGGTGTCCTCTACCATATCGGAGAATATAGACATCATACATCTCAGAAAAGTAGCCGGTGCATTACACAACCCGAAGGGCATCCTCTTGAACGCAGAAGTTCCATAAGGACAAGTAAAGGTGGTTTTATCTTGATCTTCTGGTGCAACAAAGATTTGGTTGTAACACGACTAACCATCAAGAAAACAATACCACCCCTTTCATGCAAGCCTATCCAACATCTGATCCATGAAGGGCATAGGAAAATGGTCCTTTTCAGTCCATGCATTGAATTTCCGGTAATCCATACACACTTTCCATCCGGTCACCGGCCTCATTGGAACAAGCTCATTTTTGTCATTAGGGACCATAGTCATTTCCCCTTTCTTAGGCACACACTGAACAGGGCATACCCAACTACTATCAACGATCGGATATATGACTCCGGCATCCAACCACTTAATAATCTACTTCTTTACTACCTCTTGCATAGGTGGAATTAACCGTCCTTGATGCTCTATACTTGGCTTGTGATCGGGCATGAGTTAGATTTTGTGTGAACAAATACCGGGTGGAATCCCAATGATGTCCGCAATAGTCCAACCAATGGCTCGTTTGAACCTCTTCAACATCTCTACAAGACACTCCACTTACTCCTCATTCAAATCTGATGCAATGATTACCGGCAAAGTGTCACCTTTTCCCTAGAAAACATACCTCAAATGAGGTGGTAGAGCCTTAAGCTCCAATTTTGGGGACTCCTCAATAGATAGTTTCACGGGTGGAGATTCGCGATGTTTCATATCTAAATCTAATTTCTTTAGTTTGAACCGAACATCACCTCGATCAAGTTTCGCAACAAATCAACCATACTCTTCGATACAATCACTCACAAAATTCATGATCACTGCAGCTAGTACCTCAACACCAAGACACTCTTCTATTTGTACCTCGGACAAAATCTCAACCTTGTAGGATATCGCAGATATCGATTGGAGTTCACCGCTCTGCCTCATGAAGCTACAAATGTTGAAAGTCGCTTCTTCATTGTTCTACCGGAATTCATCTGCCCTTTCTCCATATCAACTAAGTCATGACTGGTAGCAAGGAACGGCCTCCCAAGAATAATAGGCACCTCAAAGTCCACCTCACAATAAAGAATAACAAAATCGACTGGAAAAATAAATGATTCCACTTTCACTAGCACATCATGGAGTATCCCAATAAGCCTCTTCACCGTTTGATCAGCTATCAGTAGCCGCATCGCAGTGGGCTTTGGGTCACCCAATATCAACTTCTTGTAAATAGAGAGAGGCATGAGATTTATGCTTGCCCCAAAATCATATAATGCTTTAGCAAAGTGTAACAACCCGATTGTACATGGAATAGTGAAAGAATCCGCATCTTCTTTATTTTGCACAAGAGACCTTGTAGGCATAACACTACAGTGTTGCATCCGATCATCATCCTCAAAACTAACCGATCTCTTCTTAGTGACCATATCATTCATGAACTTTGGCGTAACCGGGCATTTGTTCAAGAGCTTCTATCAAAGGGACATTGATGGAACGTTATTTCAACATAGTAATAAAATGCTGGTATTTACCATCCTCGGTCTTTTTCACCAATCTTTGCGGGAATGGAGGTGGTGGTCTAGAATGGGAGTCACCTTTTGGGATATCTCAACTTCTTTCCTCGATTTGTCTACCAACTCACCACTAACTTCCTCTACCACATCATCTCCTCTCATCTCATCTTCTACGCTAGACGGCATAGGTGGGTCAATGGTTTGCTTACCCCCTCGAGTAGTGACTGCCATACAATGTCCATCATTTTTCAGATTTTTGATGGTATTGCTAGGAAGAGTACCCGATTGGTGTGGATTCATAGTAGAAGACAATTGGTCCATTTGCAACGCAAGGTGCTTGATTGAGATTGCATGTGCATCCACTTTTTGCCCAATATTCGCTAAATCACCTCTCAACTCTTTGGCGTGCTCATCACTAGCATCAAACCTCCTCCTCATCTTCTGGAACATATCCTCAACTCGCGCCATACTACCTCCACCATCCCTAGGAGTAACTTCCCGATTTTGAGGTGGAACATAGGGCCTACTCCTATTGTTTCTGTTACCATAGTTACCCCGGTTGAAGTTGTGATCGCGGTTGTAGTTGCCATCTCGAACATAGTGACCTTCTCGGTTGTAATTCCCATAGTTACACCTTGATTCCCTCGACCTTGGTGCCAATTCTCCTGATTGGAGCCTTGGGCGTTCGGTCGGAAACCCCCCATCTGCTTATTCACTGCATAAGAGTCTTCCTCGTAGTAAAATTTATCTACCGGCGGTGGTGTCTTAGTCAAATAATTCAGCGCATTCACTTTCTCTGCAACCCCAGTGACATGTTTCAATACTAACCCAAGCGCAGTTCTCATTTGAGCCATATCTTCATGAATCTCATCTGTGGCCGGGTTGTGTGTAGCTTGCACTGCAAAAATATTTCTCCCAATGTACGACTTCCTAGTGCTCCAAGCCTTGTTGTTTCGAGAAATTTTCTCCAACTTCTCCGTGATCTCTGCATAAGTGCACTCACCATAACAACCACCCGCAATAGTATCAAGTATAGACTTATTGTTATCATCTTGCCCCCTATAGAAGTACTCTTTCAACGATTCATCATCAATGCGGTGGTTTGGGACACTTCTCAGAAATGAGGTGAACCTATCCCAAGAACTACTTACTGACTCCCCAGGCAATGCCACAAAGTTGTTTGTATATATATATATATATATTACCCTATCTTTGTTGTTAAATTTTTTAGAAACCGGGTAACATGTTGCTAGGAACACATCCCACAACTGCTCCCAAGTATAGATCGAATTATAAGGCAACTCAGTGAACAAAATTGCAGCCTCTCCCGTCAGTGAGAGAAGGAACACCCTTTATCCAATTATATCCATGTTCAAGTCCGGCCTTCCTATATAACTCTTGCACACCGACCTCAGTTTGGCGATGTGAGCATGTGGATCCTCAGATGGTAGCCCCGAAAAAAAAACCTCTAGCGATGAGCATCTGTATCAAGCTACTAGTTACCACGAATGAATGACCTTGTGGTAGAGGAGGTAGGACAGGAGGTCCATACGGATCGGCGATGTTAATATTGCCCCTATAATACTCTTGAGGCCGTGGGGCAGGAGGGTCTCCTCAGAGCGCCCTCATCAGGGTTTTCCATGATCACTTGGTTATGAGCATTAACCGGCGGAGGAAGTTGACGGTTGATCCCATCACCAATATTATCAGGATTGTTTGGCTCGTTCATTCTGTGGAGAGTGCGGTTCAGTTCTGGATCAAATGGAAGTATTGGTTCTCCTCGACTCCGTTTACTTGGCATACACTAGAGTTAGACTTGAAAGATAAAAAAACAAAGAAAAAAAGTAAAATCAGGAAATTATTGACTAATATTTGGTTATTGCGCTTAAAGTTAATATAAAAGCCACTTTCCCCAGCACCGGCACCAAAATTTGATACGGTCAAATTACACTTCCCTAAAGAAGTATAAGCGGTCGTATCAAGTAAAGAACCCAATTGTTAGGTAGGGGTCGATCTCACGAGGAAAATGGTTTAGACTTAACTTCAATCGATGATTACGTCTATTTAGTCAAGTCCTTTCTGAAAACAATTAATTAAAGGGGGAGTTTTGTGTAACAAAAATCTGTAATTGTTTCTAAGTAATACAAATAGCAAGTTTGTAACTTTGGTGTTTATCAAGTGATGAGAGAAACTAAGGTGTAAGTGTTCCCCATAGGTTCATAACGTGGTAATCCTAGCTATAACAATTCTTTCTTAGTGTCTTGGATGCAAAGTCGTAAGTTATGTATCCCTAATTCCTTGGTCCGGAAACTAGAGAATTTCACTCCGTACCTTGGTCTGGCTACATGTGTCTACTTTACTAAACCTTAACTTTACCTCATATTAGGCATCATATTCAATGTATAGCTAAGTTACTAATTTGTGCCAATTGAAACTAGCGTATACTAAAGCTATGTTGATAATTCTTTTCCTATCAACTACCTCCTTGGTCTGGCAAGTAGAAATAGGGCAAGTTCTAACGCTTGCACTCGTTAGGAAGACTTCTAAACGAAAGAATTATCAATACATGCAAGAAATTATTCTAGAATTGTTATTTAGCTAGTTTTACCTTGTTAATTACCCATGGTTCCCACAACCCTAGTTTTGGATTTAGTTACCCATGCTTAGAAAAACACAATTCATAGTTATTAAACAAGAATTCATGTACTTACTTTGACAAGTTTGAAGAAAATCCAGAAATAACACTTGAATTAACGAAAATATCTTAAGAATCGATTTCGAAAACTTGAAGTAATTCCCAAAATCCAAAGTTCAACTTCCAATAACAAGAGTATGAAAAATAATAAAAATTCTAACAAAAAATTCTAACCCCAAAAACGAGATTTTTAGTCCTATTTATAGTAATAAAGTCCTAAAATAAAAGGAGTTCTAAATAAGAAAATATCTGTCCAAAATGCATCTTCAGTTGACGACCCAACTAACGGTCCATCACTACCTCCGTCCGTCCACACTTAGAATCTTTTTCAGCCTCCACTTTTGCATCCTTTCTGTTACAATCGACGGACCAACAACATGGTCCGTCACTGGACTTACGAACTGTCGATCCTTCTGTAGACCCATACTTAGTCAGAATTCCTCGATTTGATTTCAGTAGCTTAAACCTCCAGTCGACGATCACCACTTACGGACCATCGATGGGTCGACGGGCCATCGATGGTTCCGTAGGTCATCACTTCTGCACTGATTTCAGCACAGTCTTCTGCATTTCTGTTTTGGTCAGTTTTCCTGCAAAGACAGATAATAATACATTAGAATTACTACAAAAAGGCCTTAGACACACACTAAACTTGAGAAAAAAGCATTGAAAGTACCGTCAAACCACGGTACATCAAAACCCATGTATGCAATGCATAGGTAAAGTCCCACCGACCTAAATTAAGTAGTATCCCTAAAGAATCCCTAGTTAGAGTTCATATGCTTATCTCATTTTATATTCTTCTTCACATGGACCCACACCACAAAAATACAATCACAACAAATACTCATATAATACATATAACTCCAAATTCACTACAAACTCAAGAGAAACTACTTACCTCAAGTTTGAATAGAAATAGGATGGAAAAGATGAGGATAAGGGGACATTATGTCGGCCTCAGCCTCCCATGTATCACTCTCAGCTAGATGGTTCCTCCATAAAACCTTTTCGGAAGCTACCTCTTCATTCCTCAATCTCTTTACTTGCCGGTTTGAAATCTCAACCAGAACCTTTTCATAAGAAAGGTCATAACCTTCTAATCCTTCTGAAGGAAGGATGGACACTGGATAACCTATGCATTTCTTGAGCATGGAATCATGGAATGCCTGGTGAAACGGAGCCAACTCATATGGGACTACATACCAGGGACTAAGTTTCCCCTTTTTGCTAAACCTCATTACCCTTTTTATGGATGAAATCTTCAAGTAGACTCAATCACCTACCTCAAATTCAAGATCCCTCCTTCTATTATGGGCATAAGACTTTTACTGACTTTGGGTCGTCTTCAACCTATCTCTAATAAGTCAGACTTTCTTAACGACCTCGTAAAATATTTTGGGACCGATAAGTGCAAACTCACCTACTTCAAACCACCCAATAGGAGACCTACATCTTCTCCCATAAAGTGCTTCAAATGGAGCCATGGAATTACTTGAGTGGTAGTTATTATTGTACGCAAAATCTATCAAAGGTAGATGATCATCCTAATTACCCTTGAAGTCAATAACAGATGCCCTCAACATGTCTTTTATGGTTTGGATGGTACATTCCGCTTGACCATCCGTTTGGGGATGAAATGCAGTACTAAGTTTCACTTTAGTACCAAGCCCATTTTTGAAAGCCTTCCAAAAGTGAGAAGTTAATTGAGTACCCCTATCCGAAATTATGGACAAGGGAACCCCATGCATCCTCAATATATCCTTAATATATATATTGGAATAGTCTTCCACCGAATATGAAGCTTTGATGGGAATAAAGTGGGCTGACTTGGTCATCCTATCTATGATGACTGTTTTACTTAAAATATGTGATAATAGAAATGAAAAACTGACTAAGTTTTGAAAAATTAATTAATGTTATGATTTTAAGAAAAATCAACTTTCCAAATTAACAGAGTCGCCACTTGATTTTTTAGTAAAAATTAAGAAAACTTACAATTATTTTAAAAAAATTTAAAACAGATAAAAATAGATTGAAAGATGGTTCAAATTTCAATATACATTCCGAGAAGGTGTTAGGCCCTCGGAATGCGTGTTAACTCGCGGTTGACCGACGATTTGACTAAAAATGACTTTTCAATGATTTTCAAATTTTTACTAAGTTAAGTAAATTCAAAATTTTTTATTTATTTTACTTAATTTATGATTCTAATATATTGAGGGGAAAAGAAATAGGGGGAATTTCTTAAAAGAAAATAATTCATAAGTATTGACAGGACAAATTAAAATAAAAAAAGAAGTAACAAAAAAATTAAAATTTGTGTTTTTGAATATAAAGAGAAATTATTATCTTGAAAATAAAATTAAATTAACCAAAATCAATCAAGTAATGTTAGTCATTATAATAACAAATAAATAGGGAGGAAAGAGGGAGATGTCAATTTTGGGCCATTGCCCAAATTCCTGCTAATGGACCTGCTGGAAATTTCCTTGGATTTTTGGCCTATATTCCTTCTTTTTCACACTTAAAATCTGTGTACACACCAAACGTATATGGATATACATGATACGTATTTTGACTCGTTTTCATGTATATTGGGATGTATGCTGAATGTACGCTGCCCATTTCAGACTTCCAGCACCTGTTTTGTCAGTTCAAACCTATATATAACAATTCTTTCCGTGTATACTTGTGTACACAATTGTCTACTTCATGTATACTACCTTCTTTTGGGCTTTTCTGAGACCTGCAAAATTAATTTCCAGCCTACATTTATCTACCTCAACTTGTACATCAGTTTTGCAGCTTGCCGAGGGGGCTGACTCGAAGGAAAAAGGGGATTTGGGACCTTTATGGCCCATCCGGAATATGAGGGAAGAAAATTGTAGTCGAAGAGGACTTGGGTGGTACCACATGCAACAAAAACGAAATAAATAAATTATCGAGGCTCAATTTCATCAAAGTCTAGCAAAGATGTGGTTTAAACAATCAAGTAGCATAACAAAATAGTATTAAGAGCAATGAAGGATCTCAAAATAAACAAGAAGTAACACTAAAACTTATCATTAACAAAGCCAACCCTTTAGTCTACTAAGCAACTTGTTTCAAATATAAAACATTTATTTCCATCATTTTCGATAGTAGAATACATAAGAAAAATGAAGAACCCACATTACAAACTTTGATTTGAAGACTACACTCATAGCATAAAAAAAGAATTTATAGCAGAATATGACAATTAATGATTTTAAGCATGCTTGAGTCTGTTCTTCAAGCTAAATACTATAGAAAAGTAAAATGATAGCCATAACACATGATATAAACATATTCACATAGAAGATATACATGAATACATCATAAGACTATTAAAATGGACCACTTGAACATCCTAATCCACTGATATGTTACAGTTGTAAAGGAACAATGCTTCAACTTCATTAAAATAACCAAAGAGAGACCACTGCACTAGCATATTAAGCATGATTCAGCTAAATGACTTCACTGTATAAGGAAAAATAAATGCACATTTAAATATTTGGATTTTCTAACCGAGATAAGTTCACACATAACATAACAATTAACGTAAGTGAAGAAGGAACTATTACCTTTTTCTGGGCAACTGAACCGAGACTGAATGATCAAAGACAGCAAGCTTCCACCACCAAAATGTAACTCCGAGAAGTTTGATAAAGAAAACAGAAGCGAACCAGTAAACAAAGGGAGTAAAATCTGGATTTTTCAATCTATTTTGAAACCTGTTTCCTAAGTATTCATATATAATGTATATGACTAATAATTTTCTCCACTTTTTCCATTTTCGTAACCTTCTCACTCTCTTTTTTTCCCTCCTTCACAAAGAGAAAAAATTTGAAGGTATTTGTAGAATTAAATTAGGGCAGAAAATAGGGAGAAAATTCGGAATGGAATTTCAACAAATTCAAATTCGAAATGGAGGATAAGGTTTCAAGCTAAGAACGAGTACCAATTTCCAATGGGAAAATGAAGGGAGTCATCCGATCTTGAACAAGGACAAGTGGGGCACCAAGATGATAACACCTGGAAAATGTGACAACGATCCTTTTACGGATATAGACACGCACGAGTGCTATGGAATGCTGGGCTGCAATTTGCAGCAGCTGGGCTACTAGTTCGCAATTTGGGTCGTTGGAATTGATGGATCGCGTTTCTAGACTAGGTTTTGTCGCATGAAAACGAAAAAGAAAGAGGTGGGCTTGTTTTCTTGCTGTGATGTATTGTTGATGGGGTTGGACTGATTTGGATATTTAAAGGTGGGTTGGATATTATATAAAGAGTGGGCTGAAAGTTGGGAATGATGAAGCAAAGCCCAAATTTAGTCTCAAATGGGTTTAAGGGATTGGGTAATGAATTTATATAAATTAATTAAAGAGCTTCATAATCTTAACGAAAATAAAATAACTATTTCATTATAAATTAATGAACCTTAAAATATAAATTATATTTAAACCACGCTAGTTGTCTAAATATTTTAATAAAACTAAAATCTTTTTGAGATGATTTTTGAATAAAAATAAAATATACTAATTATATGCACAATTATGTAATATATATATATATATATGTGTGTGTGTGTGTGTGTGTGTGTGTGTGTGTGTGTGTGTGTGTGTGTGTGTGTGTATATATATTATTTAAAAATTATAAAAAGTGACAGAGCTATTTAAAATAAACATAAAATTAAATTTTATAGAACTAATTATTCTAACGTTTGGGAATTAAGAACCTTGGTGATTAATTTATATTGTGGAGGGTCAAAATTTGGTGTCAACAACTGTCCCTCATTTAACTTGGATTGATGCAAAAAATTCGAGGAAAATGAAATTGACCAAGCCAATTTTGACTGACTACATATTCATCTTTAGGAAAGGATTTGGTACGGAGGCTTGCAACCTCTTAGCCATGAATGTGGAGCTCTTCACATCCATAAGTAAGAACTTACATGGATATAATTTTCAAAGCTCTTGGTGCATTGTCACTCTTATGGGAAGGTGTTTCCGGTGAATATTAAGAAATCTAAAGAAAAACCCACATGTCTTCTGATATGGGTGTGGTTAGATTGTGGTGCAAGTCGTTCCTCTGCTCGCGTCCTAAGAGTTAGACACTCTTTTTTCGACTATGACCCAGTTCGCTGCTAAGAAAAGTTTCGACTATGTCCCAATTTTCTGTATGGCAAAGTCCAGTGATCTCTGCCACGAGCTAGCTATCTCGATGATTATCCAACTGTAACGAGGTGGATGGCTCGATGATTATCCAACTGTAACGAGGTGGATGACTCGATAATAGTCCAACTGTAATAAGGTGGATGCTCGATAATATTCCATATGTAACGAGGTGGATGCTCAATAATATTCCAACTGTAACGAGGTGGATGCTCGCTAATATTCCAATTGTAACGAGGTGGACAACTCGATAATATTCCATCTGTAATGAGGTAGATGCTCGATAATATTCCAACTGTAGTGAAGTGGATGGCTCGATAATATTCCATCTATAACGAGGTGGATGCTCGATAATATTCCAACTGTAACGAGGTGAATGTCTCGATAATAGTCCAACAGTAACGAGGTGGATGATTTGATAATATTCCAACTATAACGAGGTGGATGGCTCGATAATAGTCCAACTGTAACGAGGTGGATGGCTCGATAATATTCCAACTACAACGAGGTGGATAGCTCGATAATATTCCAATTGTAGCGAGGTGGATAGCTCAATAATATTCTAACTGTAACGAGGTGGATGCTCGATAATATTTCAATATAATTCAAAAATAGGAACCTGAAATGGAAAACATATATACGAACCACTTATGGGGTGGACCGCCCAACAAAACTATATGCGAAAGTATTTGATTTCCAATCAAAACACATAATCCACTTATGGGGTGGATACCTAACAAATTAGAATTCTGACTTTGACATTGTCAAGAAACATGTACGCATAAATTGCCACGCGACAAACGCACTAAAAACTAAATTGACGTATATGCACGTCGCGACTTGATTCTGTTCTTTAAAAGACAGAATTATTGAGGTGAATGACTTAATTCATTCACATGAAAAAATTAAAGTTACTCTCGTCTTCCTTGACAAACTCAACAGAATTTGAGTTTGTTGCAGTCATTTTTAATCGTTATCGAAAAATTATAACAATTGAATAATTTTGACTGTCAAGGAGATATTGTGGTCACCACATCTTTCTGATGTGATGGACTCGGTGATTCTCCCTTGCAACACTTCTAAGTTAGTGTCACTTTTGATCATCTTCAGATTTGATGTCGATTTTATATATAATTTTGACTTTATCAATACTATCACCTGCAAAGCTCGACACCAAACATTAGTATCGATGATGAAGTACAGAATAAAAGTAAAGTTTAAGAGCTGGATTAATTCATTTGACTTATCCAGATTATGCTATGATGAGCCCAACTGTAACTTTGATCATGACTCGCCACTAGCGATCCTCATACACATTGTTTCTTAAAACATTGAAATAATCTGTCAACGTTTGTATTCAATATTCCTGCAAAATAAGTTTAAAAAAATTGTTTAAAAATCACTTGAAGCAACATAATGAAATAGAGATAAAATGAGAGGGAAGGTTTTCTAAGTTTTGTTGATGAGGCCATGATGGGTGCAAATGACGCCTTTTGCCACTCTTGACAGCTTTATATAGCCATTTTTGTGACTTCGATGCTCCTGCATCCAAAGAAATATTCTTAGTTTGAAAGACTGATTTGTGTTGGTCTTGTCTCCACGCTCTTTCATGCGGTTGTCTTACACGGTCGCCCATCCTTTATAAGACAGTCTTGATGGAATTTTTGAGAACCCTCCTCAAAAATTCTGTCCCGATCTGAAATATATTTAACTCTAGTAACTTGCATTGTTAATTCTGAGGTTGTTCATTCTGGAATTTTGAGCCCCCCCCCCTCAAAATTCTGTCCCAATTTGCCTCGATAGTATAAGACTTGTGGAAGTTTTGAGATCATCTCAAAAAATATGTCAAGTTTCACATTTCAACATAATTCTCCATAATATATCATCTTGGAATTTTGAGATCTACCCAAAAATCTAACAGTTGCATTTTGATATTTCTGTCTTGACTTATTGAAGAAATCCATTTTCAAATGAATTTTTGAGATCCTCTCGAAAATTCTGTCCCAGTTTCCATTATAAAGAGAAATGTACATCTTGTAATGATCGAGTCATTGTGGCGCCTACATATCCCATTGAATCAGGAATCAGGTCAAACGTAGTTTCCCTCAAAGGTTAACAAAAATAAGAAATTTTACAAAGAAACCGACCGAAGCCGACATTGGCCGCCTACATATATCTCATTCTTGAGAATTCAGGTCGAACGTAGTTCAAATATAAGGAAATATTGAAAGGAATAAATGGGGTGACCGAGGCCGACACAGCCGCCTACGTATCACATTCTTGAGAATTCAGGTCAGACGTAGTTCATTACAGGGAATGTGCAATAAAATGGAAAGAAAGAGATTCAGTAGACACTATCAAAACTTCATATGCATATTCTGATCAATGCTAGGAATACTTCTCTTCGGCCTTTGATGACAAACATCTTCAAACGACTCAGTTTAGAAATGTCTTGCACTTACTCTTAAGCATCCAATATGTTAACCCTTGAGGTTATTTTCTCAATATTGATCAAATTGTTATTAATCATGTTTTGTATCTTATGCTTCAAGGTTGAACAATTTTCTGTGTCGTGTCCAACGGCTCCTGAATGATAAGCACATCTATGGTCAGTTTTGTAAAATTTTCCCATAGGATTGGCTGGTCTTCCTTCTATAGGATAGAGCATACCCATTGCTTTCAACCTTTCATAAAGTTGAGTTTGAGATTCTCTTAATGGTGTAAGTACTTTAGGAGCCTTCCTAAAGTTTGGAGGAAATTTTTTCTGATTAACATTATGATTTTGATATTTCCTTTGTGAAGCTGACCGCATACGGGTAGCCGTGACCATACCTACCTCCTTTGATTTTTCTTTTTATGTATCCATATTACTAATTCTAGTATCTTCTCCATCAGCTCGCAATGCGGTAAGGTTGGGGACCTTTCTAGTCTTGAAACCATCTTCCAGAGCTTCTCCCACTTTGACAATCTCGACAATTTTTGTCCCATCATACACAACATTCTTTTATAGTACTCAGGCTCATAAATTTGACTGAATATTTTAGTGATCTCACGTTCGTACATGGGAGGTTGAACTCTTGCGACCTCTTTTCTCCAACGAAGAGCGTACTCTTGATAATTTTCTGTAGACTTCTGTTTGATATTCTCCAAGTAGTAGCGATCTGGGGAAGCTTCTACATTATGTCCAAATCTTTCCATGAAATCCTTCGCAAGTGCATTCCAACTTTTCCATTGTTTCAATTCTGTGATTTAAGCCACTCTATAGCCTCCCACTTAGACTTCGACTGAAGACACGAATCAATAATGCTTCATTTTTTCCAACTCCCAAAAGTTGATCACAATAAACCTTTAGATGTGCTAAAGGATTTCCAATTCCATTAAAAGTGATGAATTTTGGCACTTTGAACCCTTCTGGAAGGTCCAAATTCGGATGAATGCATAAATTTTCATAATTCAGCCCCACCTCTTCTAAAGCATAATCAGATTCTTTTATCACTTTTGCAATATCTTCCTTCATGATCTTCTTTGTCTTTTCCTCTTTGTTCCTCCACTCCTTTTCTTTCTCTTCATAGTGGTCAAGTTCAAAATATGCAGTATAGTGAAGATGTGGTTTGTACAGGGATATCAAAAGTGACTTTCGGAGGTAGGGGTTGAGAGTTTTGTGGATTTTGAGTGTCTTTTGCAAGAGTATGATAGATTAAAGGGATGTTTGAGGATTGTTGACATTTAAACTTTGAAACGGAGCGAATATTTGGGAGTTATTTGTGTTTTGGTTTTGAGAGAAGGGGAAAACTTGAGGGTTGGCATTCAGATTCTGAAAAGGGTGGGGTGCTTGGTATAAAGTGCTGGCGTGATGAAGATTTGACGCGATTAGGTCGATGGTGGAAGGATTTTGAGTAGGGTTAGAGGGTAAGTTATTTAGGACATGTTCCGAATTTGAAGTCAGAGGAGGAAAATGGAGTGGAAGCCTTCTATTGCATAGAGTGTTGACGTCAATGTTCGGAATTGACAAGTCTTGTTTTTTCTGTAGCTCAACCCTCAACTCAACAATTTGTTGCATCAACTGTGCAATTAACTCATTTTGTTCAATGGTAGGCGGTTGAACTATAGCAACTTCAGTCAGGCCGGCATTCTCATTATTCTGGGTCATTTTTCTTCTCTCTTTCAACAAATTTCGATTGGGAAAGTAATTTTGGGAACGTTGAATGTTCAATAATTAATCTACATAAATCAATTTTGAGTACCTGAAAAGAAAAAAAACTCAAACGACAAATGTGTTAGTTTGTGTAGGTAATTGGTAATACAAGATATCACACACAAAGTTGTAGCACACAAGAGTCGCTTCATTTAAGATAAATTAGCCCACGTATATAGAAAGATGACTTATAGACAGGAATTTGTCTATTTGATTTTAGGATTAATGAATCAGAAATGTCGACTTGAGTCGGGACAAAGTCGATTGTATCTTTTATAGTTGTACTTATGGTTTTTGACTGAGATGTAACTCTAATTTTTTTAAGAGTTGGAAAGGATAAAATTTCTCAAAATGGGGACCGAACCTTAGAAGGCTGCCTACGAATCTCACTGAGGAGACTTCAGGTCCTACGTAATTCGACCCTTGATTTTTTTTTTCACTTTGAGACGGTGAATCTTTTTTCTGATATCAGAGTAATATTTAAAAAGTGGAGTTCGAATTTTGTTGGAAAACTAAAGACTCGAAGAGTATTTGGACGCACTTCGATAGTGACTTGATATTTGTGCTTAGGGATTCTAAAAATGATTTGAAGAAGAGTGAGCTGGAATATCTCCAAATATAGCAACATAATGACACAAACAGTTATGACACATTAGCAAATATTGCGCGTTCTAAACAAATATGTGACCCTTTTGTGCAAAGGGTAGGCCTAGCGATTTGAGGGATGTATAAGTCATTTGAAATATTTCATTGCCCCAAAACCCTAATTTATACAAATTTTATGAACAAAATAAATGGGGATACATAATAGGGGAAATGTATACAAAGTAATCAGTCCCACGTAGGGGTACGACCCTAAACTATGCCTCCACGAAAGATCATTCTTCTTTCTTGACTTTTGTAATCTTTGGGTGCCAACGTCTTTGGATGGACTAGTAGCTTATGAAGCTCTTTCTTTAACTTAATTAAACTATAATCTAATCCTTACCTCATGAGACAATGATTTTTCAAACAACGTATACATCCGTCAAATTTAAACATATAAGTATGAACGTTCGTTTTGGTCGTGGGCCGTTTTGGACTCAAGGTGGTCTTTTTAATGGGCCCAACACGCCTTGGGTGTTAGGTCATCTTAGTTCAAAATGCTCTAAATTCCAAATTTGGTTTAGCTCTACAGTAGTTGGCTAAGAGTAACTTTTGAAAGACCGGGAACCTAAGCGGACAACTTAGGCTGGAATCATGACGAACCAATAAATTGCCGATCATTCCGAAATAGGGTTGAGTATAAAAAGTCTGGTTGCGGTTCCGCAAACCATCCTTTAATATACTCTCTCTCTCTCTCTCTCTCTATATATATATATATATA
>NC_028639.1:31378592-31381498 GCF_001406875.1 Solanum pennellii | reverse complement strand
TATATATATATATATCAGAATATGTCATGAAATGTAATGACAGTTTATGAAAATTTAAACATATTCGGCACAAACATCATTTTAACATTAATAAAAATTAGTCAAACAGTCAAATCTCATGGTTAGGACTTAATAAATCTCCAACGGAATCGTCATTTCTGTTTTACTTAAAATATATGATAGTAAAATAGAAAAAATGACTAAGTTTCCAAAAATTAATTAATCTTATGATTTAAGAAAAATCGACTTTCCAAATTAACAGAGTCGCCACTTGATTTTTTAGTAAAAATCAAGAAAACTGACTATTATTTTTCAAAAGATTTAAGACAGATAAAAATCGACTGAAAGATGGTTTGAAGTTCAATATACATTCCTAAAAGGTGTTAGGCACTCGGAATGCCCACTAACTCGTGGTTGACCGACGATTTGACTAAAAATGACTTTTCAATGATTTTCAAATTTTTACTAAGTTAAGTATATCAAAAAAAAATTTATTTATTTTATTTAATTTATTATTCTATTATCTTGAGGGGAAAAGAAATAGGGGGGAATTTCTTAAAAGAAAATAATTTATAAGTGTTGACAAGACCAATTAAAATAAAAAAAAGAAAGTAACAAAATAAATTAATATTTGTGTTTTTGAATATAAAGAGAAATAGCTATCTTGGAAATATAATTAAATTAACCAAAATCAATCAAGTAATGTTAGTCAATATAATAACAAATAAATAGGGAGGAGGGAGATGCCGATTTTGGGCCTTTGGCACAATTTCCTGCTAATGGACCTGCTGGAAATTTCCTTTTTGGGTTTTTGGCCTATATTCCTTCTTTTCCACACTTAAAATATGTGTGTTCACCAAACATATATGATGTATACGATACATATTTCAACTCGTTTTCTTGTATATTGGGATGTATGCTGAATGTACGCTGCCCATTTCAGACTTCCACCACCTGTTTTGTCAGTTCAGACCCATATTTAACGATTCTTTCTGTGTATACTTGTGTATACAATTATATACTTCATATATACTACCTTCTTTTGGGCTTTTCTGAGACCTGCAATATTAATTTCCAGCCTACATTCCTCGACCTCAACATGTACATCATTTTTGCAGCTTGCCGAGGGGGCTGACTCGAAGGAAAAAGGGGATTTGGGGCCTTTATGGCCCCTCCGGAATATGAGTGAAGAAGATTGGAGTCCAAGAGGATTGGGTGGTATCACATGCAACAAAAACGAAATAAAAAAATTAGTTAGGCTCAATTTCGTCAACATCTAGCAAAGATGTGGTTTAAACAATCAAGTAGCATAACTAAATAGTATTAAGAGCAATGAAGGATCTCAATATAAACAAGAAGTAACACTAAAACTTATCATTAACAAAGCCAACCCTTTAATCTACTAAACAACTTGTTTAAAATATAAAACATTTATTTCCATTATTCTAGGAAGTTGAACATATAAGAAAAATGAAGAACCCACATTACAAACTTTGATTTGAAGACTACACTCATAGCATAAAAAAGAACTTATAGAAGAATATGACAATTAATGATTTTAAGCATGCTTGAGTCTGTTCTTCAAGCTACATACTATAGAAAAGTAAAATGATAGTCATAACTTATGATATAATCATATACACATAGAAGATATACATTAATACATCATAAGCCTATTAAAATGGACCACTTAAACATCCTAATCCACTGATATGTTACAGTTGTAAAGGAATAATGCTTCAACTTCATTAAAATAACCAGAGAGAGACCACTGCACTAGCATATTAAGCATAATTCAGCTAAATGACTTCACTGTGCAAGGAAAAGTAAATGCACATTTAAATGTTTAGATTTTCTAACCGAGATAAGTTCAACACATAACATAACGATTAACGTAAGTGAAGAAGGAACTATTACCTTTTTTCGGGCAACTTAACCGAGACAGAATGAGAAGAGACAACAAGCTTCCACCAGCGAAACAAAACTCCGAGAAGTTCGATAAAGAAAACAGAAGCAAACCAGTAAACAGAGGGAGTAAAATCTGGATTTTTCAATCTATTTTTAAACCTCTTTTTTAAGTATTCATATATAAATGTATATGACTAATAATTTTCTCTACTTTTTCCCATTTTCGTAACCCTCTCACTCTTTTTTTCCCCCTTCACAAAGAGAAAGATGAAGGTATTTATAGAATTAAATTATGGCAGAAAATAGTGGAAAAATTCGGGATGAAATTTCAACAGATTTAAATTCGAAATGAAGGATAAGGTTTTCAGCTAAGAACGAGTACCAATTTCCAACGGGAAAATGAAGGGAGTCGTCCGATCTTGAATAAGGACAAGCAGGGCACCAAGATGATAACACCTGGAAAATGCGACAACGATCCTTTTACGGAGATAGACACGCGCGAGTGACATAGACTGCTGGGCGCTAGCTCGCAATTTGGGTCGCTGGAATTGATGGATCGCGTTTCTAGACTAGGTTTTGTCGCTTGAAAACGAAAAAGAAAGAGGTAGGCTCGTTTGCTTGCTATAATGTATTGTTAATGGGGTTGGAATGATGGGGTTGGAATGAGTTGGATATTGAAAGGTGGGTTGGGTATTGTATAAAGAAGTGGGCTGAAAGTTGGGAATGCTGAAGCAAAGCCCTAATTTAGTGTCAAATGGGTTTAAGGGATTGGGTAATGAATTAATATAAACTAATTAAAGAGCTTCATAATCTTAATGAAAATAAAATAATTATTTCTTTATAAATTAATTAACTAAAAAATATAAATTATTATTTAAACCGCGCTAGTTGTCTAAATATTTTACTAAAACTAAAATCTTTTTGAGATGATTTTTGAATAAAAATAAAATATGCTAATTATATACATAATTATGTAATATATATATATATATATATAT
>NC_028639.1:31371126-31377839 GCF_001406875.1 Solanum pennellii | reverse complement strand
ATATATTATTTAAAAATTATAAAAAGTGATAGAACTATTTAAAATAAACTTAAAAAAATATTTTGAATTTTATAGAACTAATTATTCTAACGTTTAGGAATTAAGAAGCTCGGTGATTAATTTACATTTTGGAGGGTCAAAATTGGGTGTCAACAATGACAAAATAGAATCATATTGCCTTTGGGTGCTAGGCAATCCCACAACAAAGTCCATATTAACATCCTCCTACTTCCAAGTGGGAATACCTATATCTTGAGATAAACCTCCCAACTTTTGCTTTTCGGCCTTGAATTGTTGACATTTCGAAAACTTGGCAACAATATCCGTTATATCCCTTTTAAAGCCATTTCACCAATAGACTTCCCGTAGATCATGGTACATCTTGGTGGATCCCGAACGAATAAAATACCGCGAACCATGAACTATTCTAAAATTTATCTTTTTAAGTCGTCCACATCCAGAACACACAACCTACCGTGAGATTTAAGTATCCCATCTCACCCTTGGGAGAATGACTCAACGGATTTCCTAAGCATGGATTCTTTGAACTCCATCAAGATGGGATCAAGGTGTTGCTTAGACTTTACATCAACCACCAAGAAGGAAGCGGAGCGATGTTGGACAATTAAACCACCCTTTGGAGAATCTATTAGTCGAACTCCAAACCGGGCCAACCTAAGTACATCACAGACTAACTCCTTCTTCTCATATTCTACATGGGCCACACTACTCATGGACATACGACTCAAAGCATCCACAACCACATTGTCTTTGTCGGGATGGTAAAGGACACTCATATGATAGTCTTTCAAAAGCTCTAACCACCTTCTTTGCCGGAGATTCAAATATTTTTTAGTAAACACATACCTTAGACTTTTGTGATCGGTTAACACATTATATACACCCCATATAGGTAATGTCTCCATATTTTGAAAGCAAACACTAGGACCGCTAATTCAAGATCATGTGTTGGATAATTCTTTTTATGTACCTTAAGTTGCCTTGAGGCATAGTCTATCACCTTACCTCATTGCATCAGAACACAACCTAAACCTACTCGGCAAACATCACAATACACGACAAATACTTCATTTTTCTCCGGTAAAGACAACACTAGAATGGAGGTAAACTTTTTCTTCAACTCTTAGAAGCCTTTATCACAAGCTTCCGTCCACTCAAACTTAGCTTTCTTTTGGGTTAGGGTCGTCAAAGGAGAAGCAATAGAGGAGAATACTTCAAAAATCTCCTATAATACCGGCTAGACCCAAAAAGCTTCTAATATTAGTTGGTGATAGAGGTCTAGGTCAATTCTTGACCGAGTCCGTCTTCTTTGGATGAACCTCTATACCCTTGCTTGACACTACGTGAACTAGGAATACCACCGATTTCAACCAAAACTCGCACTTATTAAACTTTGATAACAACTGGTTATCCTTGAGGGTTTGCAATTCAATCCTCAAATGGTTCATGTGATCATCCTCACTTCTAGAATATACCAAGATATTATTGATAAAGATATGAAAGACATGTCTAGATATTTCCGAAAGACTCTATACATAAGGTCCATAAATGTTGTCGGGGTATTAGTTAGACTAAAAGACATCACAAGAAAATAGTGCCCATACCCATTTTGAAAAGTTGTCTTAGGGAAGTCAACCTCTCTCACCCTAAGTTGATGGTAGCCCGAATGAACGTTGATATTTGAAAAGTGACTATCCTCTTGCAATTGATCGAACAAGTCATCAATTCTTAGAAAAGGATACTTATTCTTTATAGTGACCTTTTTCAATTGGCGATAATCAATACACGTCCTTATTGAAGGCACGGTCAAATATAACTTGTTTTTAATGACAGGGGTAAAGTTAACCAATAAAACAAAGTTGAGGGGTAATTTTAACCCTTTTCCCTCTTAAATTACTGGCAAAATCAAATTTTGAGACAGAGGAGTCCACAACTTAACCGCGACGCGGAGCAACTTTTGCAATGTAGTTGAGGGTATCTTCAATGAGAGATAAGATAGTGGTGGAGAACCTCACTTGCATCAAAAGAAAAGACACAATGGTAAAACTTTGTGATCTTCTGAATATTTGATATCAAAATAATTACTGGAAATATCACTGCTTTCTCTGGGACACTTCTCAACACAACTTTCATTGAGGTGCACAATTTTTTTTCTCACCCTCTTTTTTTGTTTTTTTTTTACTTCAATTGTCTTTTCCACAAACAATTTTTGTTTTCTAATTTAATAATTGACTGTTTAAATAAATATATTTTGCTTACATATCTAACAAAAATAAATAAATGAGAAATTCACTTATTTTCTTATAAAATATGTGAGGTCTAATCATATACTGTCTCAGTTTAAATTTGATTGTTTGGTTATGACTTGACACAAATTTTTAAAAATTAAAGATTTTTTTGAATTTTGTATTCTTAAATTATAGTAAGCAGAATCTAATTAAATAAATCATGTGAAAAGTTAGTAACAGAGAGTTATGAAATAAAAGGAAAGAAACACAAAACATTAAGCTCTTTAATTTGGCAATATAACTGGCCAGCATTTTATTAATTATAAATTATATGGATTCCTAAAGTTCTGAAGTGTTACTTGTAAAATGATAAATTTCTTACTATGTGAAAAATTCAATAATTAATATTCCCTCCATATCATTTTATTGAGTTAGTTTAACTTAACACGAAATTTAAGAAAGAAATGAATTTTATTTTATTTAAAATTTGTGGTTTAAAATAAGTGATAGATATTTATATGATTATAAATTATTTCATTAAGAATAAAATGGACATTTTGAAGTTAAATTGTTATTAAATATAAAAATTTGTCATTCTTTTTTGGATGAGCTAAAGCAGAAAGCGACTCATATAAATTGGGATAGTGGGAGTATTAGTTAAATAAATTACCTAATATCTACTCTCACTTTGATTTAATTTATCTCTTCCTGGCTGATGAGGAAGAGAGCAATCTTTTGAAGTTGAGGATTGAAGCTGTTGTAGCTTCTCTAAATGATCCAGATAGCCCTATGAGCTCTTAGAACAATAATCACTTTAATTCAACTATGTTTCTCCTTCATAATAATAAGGATGTATTTATTCCAAGAGTGTTTTTTTTCCTGGTTGATCTTAAAGTTTGGTCACCTTTGAATAGTTATTAATTTATGTAGTTTGTAGTTGGTGTTTTTCACATGAAATCTCAATCAAGGAAAACTACCTTTATAGTCCATTTCTAATGGTGAATTTTGGTATGAAGGAAAATATTTTTCTAATTTTCTCATGTTTGGTTGACTTACATGTTTTGGAAATATTTTCCAAATCAATTTCTTTTTCAAATTTAAGGAAGCTAATTCTCCTTAAAGAAGTAAGGAAAACATTTTCCAAAATCATTTTGAACCTCATACCACAACTACTTCCCATTGTAACTTATGTTTCGGGTTATTAATTTCCCATAATAATCTAGGAATATCTTACTATTCCCTCCGTCCACAATTAATTGTCATGGTTTTAGAGTCAAACTATAAGAACTTTGACCAACATTTTACAATGTATATTTTCATCATATTGATATTAACTAGCAATTTATGGTACTTTTTATATAGTTTTTGGATATCTATTTTTTTTTACAAAAATCAAATTAACGTAACCTAGTTTAACTTTAAAAATTAGTCAAACTGACTTTCGAAAAGTACAACATGGCCAATAAAAATTGATAGAGGGAGTATTGATTCTTGTTTTGAGACTTGACTCTCAAGCTCGATTCGAGACCCAACTCCTGTGTTTCGTATTGAGTCGGGCCAGATCTTCATTGAGGACTAAAAATTGAATTTTGAGTTGAGTCACGGATCATATATTGGGATGAGGTTTCAAGTTGGGTGTTAGAGTCGGGTATTAGATTGAGTGTCAAGTTCAAGTCTCAAGTCAGGTGTTAGGGTTGGGTCCTGAATCGATCATTGTGGTGGGATGTCGAAGTCGAATCTCGTTTCAAAAGTTGGGTCCCGGGTCTTGTTCAAGTTTCGATTCGAAATCATTTACCAATCATACACAAGAAAATATTTTTCGTAAAATATTTTCCACTCACCAACCTAATATGAGAAAATAAGTTAGAATCCAACTTATGTTCCAAGAAAACATTTTCCTTGGTACCAAACACACCCTAAATTTACATAAGTGTTCAAACACATGGTGCATGCCACATTAGTGTGTACACCTGAACCAGTGATTTATAATAAGAATTGAATCACGCGTGAATATATTATGAACAAATGCTATATTATTCTTGATGTTGTATAACTTGCAAAAGTAAATGATCAATGATACGTAAAATCAATATATTGTAAAGTAATGACATAAGACAAGAAATTATTCTTATTGAATGTTTTGGCGGTGTGATCGTCTGACGATATTACTAGAAAATAATTATTTGAGAGCCTTCGAGCATTAGTTAGGGCTTAATAGAGTTATTGTGATGAGAATTATAGAGTTATAAGAGAGGGGAATGAATGTACTTATAGTCTAACGTACACTAAGTAATGTCTTGTGTGTATCTTTCCGCCTCTCAAAATAACAAGCATTATCTCTACATTGAATTCATCAAGTGCGTGGTTGAATGACTACTTACGAAAATCTTGAATTATCCAAAAAAAATTATAGATGAAGCTTATCTAGATCGACTATTGATAAACTTTATTTCCAATCTCATTTCTCCCAAACTAGATCATTTGAATAGTTGTTTAGTATCGGATAGAAGAAGCCTCACTGGGTACGACTTAAGGTCATGACCATTATTATTGTTGGTGAGTTGAATCTGACTACATTTTATTGGTCACGTGTCACATTCTGATACGCTTTAAATGTCAAGTGTAATTATGGTATGCTATAATTCGTGGTATTCCTGTCAAACATTTTTTTGTTTATATGTTAAGTATTTTCCTTTGAAACACATAGGTTAGATAGATTTGGCTGAATTTCAGGTTTGAAATAGTCCCATATAGGGATGGTAATTGGGTGGGGCGGATGGGGTGAGGTGGTTTTAAAGCTAGGCGGGGTGGAATGAATTTAAGGTTATGCGGGGCAAGTGGGATGCGGGGGTTGAAGTGAGTTCTTTTAAAAGTACTGCAGCGCGGAGCCAATGGCAGATCCAAGATTTTAAAATTGTGGGTGCTACTTTAGCTATCAATTACAAAGCATAAGTGCACAAATTTAACATTTGTCTTAAAAAATACAATCATATTTAAATATGATAGCGAAAAAAGTCAATTAAAAAACTACAATAAAAATTATTTCAAATAAAGAAAAAAGGAAGATGGAAAAGTTTTTTTAATAAAGTTTTGTTTAGAAAAAATTAGCAAAAGGGCATAAGGTAAAAACATAATCAACATAGAGAGAAAAATAAAATAAAATAAAAAATCAAATTGAACTAAATGAGTAGAAAGAGGAGAGTTGGATTTGAAACTAAAAATTTATGTGTACAGAGGGAATCAAACTCAAGAATAAGAGCAAGCCAACAACCTTGAGCACCCCATTTGTAATCACTGCGCCAACCAAGTCATTTGATACATGGGTGCTCGTCTTTAATTTTATACGTTTAAATCCTCGTATAAAAGGATTGCGATGATCATAATAAACTCACTCCTTCTGAAGAGAAGGAACATGTTTCTGTCATAGAAACACTTCATTTCATATTTAGGTTTAAAAACGAGGAACCTATTCCCTCAGATAAAGAATAACGGAAAAAAGGAAATTGAAGATCTTTTTTCTAAAATGAACATCAGTATCTTTGAATCACATATTGGATTTACGAATCCATCTATTTCGCCAATGCAGAAAGGATAACTAAGTAAGTGTCAAATGGGGAACCACCGTCTTGTTCTATATGAACAAATTCGACTCATCACATATGAACAAACTGAACATATGAGTCCAACTTGTTCATCTAGAACAAGACGATGGTTACCCATTTGACACTCACTTAGTTATCCACTCTACATTGGCGAAACTGATGGATTCGTAAATTCAATATGTGATTCCAAGATACACATGTTCATTTCTGAAAAGAGATCTTCAATTTTTTTTCCATTTTTCTTTCTCTCGGGGGACAGGTTTCCTGTCTTCAAATCAAAATATTAATGGAAGTGTTTCTTTGATAAAATCATGTTCCTCTTTTATGGAGGAATTACTTCACTATGATAGTGGGCTCAGAAGTTCCTGCAGGACTCAAAAGTTCATGGACTGAACTTCCTCCACCCATTGTTTTCTACATTTCTTCATCACCTCCAGAAGTCTCCATATTTTTTCTTTTCCGTTTAGACTCAACTCATTCCTCTTTTCAGTTATCTCGATCATCCATTTTAAAATTTATTGTCTTATCCTTCTCTTTGAAACAGAGTTGTCCTCTGAATCCATCTTCGTCAACTAAACTCTTCACTATAACAACAAGACTAAACTGCAATTACAAATATAACCTGAATTAAGACATCCCTTTTTCTGCCGAAAAATATAGAATGGATAGCTTTGAATTCTTCAACGGTAAAAAATAGAATAATAGCGAAAGCCCTTTTTTCTGCTGGAAAAACAAGAATGGATAGCTTTGAATTTCTCGACACCGTATAAACTGAGTAATCAAGAGTGATGAGTTTGAATAAATGGAGTGCATAGACACAAATATATATATATATATATATATATATATATATATATATATA
>NC_028639.1:31368857-31370323 GCF_001406875.1 Solanum pennellii | reverse complement strand
TATATATATATATATATATATATAGCGAGATAGAGTAACATCGTAAGAATAACGTGACTTAGACTAGCCTCTTATGCGTGAGAGAAATTTTTTATGTAAAGTGAGTGCATTTTGTGATAGATTTTAGAATATTTCAAAGAATCGTCTGAACATTAACTTTTCCAAACATGTCATATGAATTGTCAAAATTTGTTGCAAGGGTATTTTTTAATAAAATAATTGAATATTTTATATTTTATTTTAATTTAATTACCGTACAACTTTTTCAAATTTGTGGGATCCACTTTAGCTACACCTTAGTATTAATTCATATCCTTTGGTTATATCTTTATTACTTTTGAATGTCGTTATTTATGTAAATTTTGCAATTACTTTTGGGTAAGAAATTGACGATCGATAAAGAAAAATATTTCAATTATGGACATCCTCATGCCCCCCTCACATTATGTTTTGAAAAAATGCGATAATGATAGACCCTCAATGAAATCGATGATTATAGACCATTGATTTAAAAGTTTTCGGGTTTTTTACGGCTTAAAGAAAGTAAATTAACAACAAAATTATTTTGAAAAAGAAATTTGTTGCTCAATTGAGTGACAAAGGGTGTTAATATAGCGGGTAGTAGGCCATAGATCGACTTTACTTGCCAACGTCTTCTCAAACAAGTTCTTTGCATCGTATTTGCCTAATACAATTAATATCTCCTGTGTGATTTGTGAGTTACTACATAAAAAATGAGTTTATATGATTCGCACTTGAAGAATAGCGAGGGCGGGTGACCAATAGTGTGACTCTTTTGTGACCATGATGTCATAATTCAAAATTAATTACAAAGGCTAATATCGCACGTTTGGTATTTGAGTTAGTAGTAAATTTTGATTTTGATACTTGTAATTATGACTCGATATATTTTATCTTTCATTAATCAAAATGTTTCTTTTTATATGATATATCATGAAAAATCTTACTTAGGGGGATTAATGGGTCATGGCAATGACAAGACCATTACAAAAAGGTCAACCTGTCGCTCGAAAGAGAATAATAAAGGTTCTCTGACTAAAACTAAGATAGAGGCAGAGATAGATACGAAAGAATAATTTGGAGTTAGCGCATGAGATTTTAAAATTTGAAGGAGATTTGAACCAAGAAGGGAAGAATCAACCTTACTAATTGAGGTATTTGTTTTTGACAATATGATGTGATAGCTATTCATTTATGTTATATCTCTAATACAAAACTATATGTCTTCATTTACATTATCTCACCCTATTATACTTTGGATGGTTTATGTTTAACTGATGGTTTATCAGAAATAACATTCTATTTCTAAGGTAATAGGTGCATACATTTTACTCTCTCCAGACCCTACTTAGCGGGATTACACTGAATTTAGACAGTATTCCTGATAGACCCTTGAATGTTGATTCAGTTATCACTAAACTCTTTCTAATATATATATATATATA
>NC_028639.1:31344333-31368144 GCF_001406875.1 Solanum pennellii | reverse complement strand
TATATATATATATATTATAATAATAATAATTCAGACTAGTTGGATTTTTCTCTTTTTTGAATTGTCCACTCTTTTAGCTTCCGCATAGTACATGTCTTATTCATTTATTCTCAGTATGCTTGATATATGATAGACACAGGGTTAGCTTAGGTCACTCGTGATACTAGGTCCCGTGTTACATTAAGGAGGTAGTCTCTGGGCGCGACAATATTAAAGAATTATTAGGTTGAATGAACCAACAAATATATGAATTCATACCGCAATACAATTTGTATTCGTTGTATTTGTATTCACGATATCTTTTTGTATTTTTCATAAGTGAAATGTATAATATAGATATCAGTCCAGAAATTGTTTGGCACCATTATATTGATGTATCAATTCTAACAAAAAATTTATACGTTTTGAAAACAATAATCATCAAATCAACATAGCGTGATTTAAGGTATTGTCGTTTTATAAAAGTGGATTCTGCCATTTTAAATGTCCTCAAATTTTGATTTGTAAACTAGTATCCGGACGTTTGGACCCTAAACATATAGATTTATATTTAAACCAGTTTTATAAGATTTAGTCCTCATAAGACATTTCAAAACCTCAATACAAAACCTAAGACCACACTAGTCCAATTTACAAATATCTGGACGTCATGGTCGTTTCTTAACGATTATGCACTAACACTTTCATATTAGGTTAGTTACATTCGATATGTCTTATAACTTAATCCTTTTTAAGTCATTATACATCATATGAGGCTCTAGCTTAAGTTATTAGAATTCTGGGAATTACATTATGTTCTCATTTGGAAACATTCGTCCCCGAATGTCAACCAAGACACTAAACCAAGTTAGAAACTCTAGACAACAGCCTAACCAGCATATATACATAACATGTATCAAAACATCAATTGCACATTTCATTATAAGCACTTACTCAGAGGAAAAATTTCAACTCCAACTCAAGGCATATCAAAGCAATATAAAAAAAGTAGGAACTACATCTACCAACTCAATGTGCATACCATACATCATATATCATGTTCATAGGAGGAACTACGTTCTCCACACAATGACAAGTTCAAGGTCACAATATGGATTCAAAATGCCACTTCATTGAACACAATTAATCATATTCATAAATTCACATCATAAGTAAAATATGCAATTTTCATATTAATCAAGAAATTCAAAAAGAGGGACATATAATTCATGAGAAACTCAAGTTATGCTAACATGCTTCTTCACATGGACTCACACCACATAAAGACAATCACAACAAATACTCATACAACACACCCCAATTCACTACAAACTCAAGAGAAATTACTTAACTCAAGTTTGAATAAAAGTAGGACGAAAAAGATGAGGATAACGGGACATCATATCGGCCTCGGCCTCCCATGTAGCACTCTCAACTAGATGGTTCCTCCGTAGAAACTTAACGGAAGCTACCTCTTTATTCCTCAATCACTTCACTTGCCGGTCTGAAATCACAATCGGAACCTCTTCATAAGCAAGGTTCTCATCAAATCCTAATCCTTTTAAAGGAAGGATGCATACCTGATAACCTGTGCATTTTTTGAGCATGGAAACATGGAATGTCGGGTGAACCGGAGCCAACTCATATGGAACCATATACCAGGGACTAAGTTTCCCCTTTTTGCTAAACCTCATTACCCCTTTTATGGGGGAAATCTTCAAGTAGACCCAATCACCTAACTCAAATTCAAGGTCCCTCCTTCTATTATCGGCATAAGATTTTTGCTGACTTTGGGCCGTCTTCGACCTATATCTAATAAGTCATACTTTCTCAACGGCCTCATAAACTATTTTGGGATAAATAAAAGCAAACTCATCTACTTCAAACCACCCAATCGGAGGACTACATCTTCTCCCATAAAGTGATTCAAATTGAGCCATAGAAATACTTGAGTGGCAGTTATTATTGTACGGAAACTCTATCAATTGTAAATGATCATCCCAATTATCCTTGAAGTCAATAACACATGACCTCAACATGTCTTCTAGGGTTTGGATGGTACATTCTGCTTGACCATCTGTTTGGGGATGAAATGCGGTACTAAGTTTCACTTTAGTACCAAGCCCATTTTGGAAAGCCTTCCAAAAGTGAGAAGCAAATTGAGTATCCCTATCAAAAATGATGGACAAAGAAACCGATTCATCCTCACTATCTCCTTAAAATATATCTTAGCATAGTCTTCCATCGAATATGAAGCTTTAATGGGAATAAAGTGGGTTGGCTTAGTTATCCTACCTATGATGACCCAATAGAATCATATTGCCTTCGGGTGCAAGGAAATCCAACAAAACATCCTCCTATTTCCAAGTGGGAATACCTATATCTTGAGATAAACCTCCCATCTTTTGATGTTCGGCCTTGACTTGTTGACAATTCGAACATTTGGCAACAAAATCCGCTATATCCTTTTCAAGCCATTCCACCAATAGACCTCCCGTATATTACGGTTCATCCTGGTGGATCCCACCATGAGTAATATACCGCGAACCAAGAGCTTATTCTAATATTTATCTTCTTAAGTCGTCCATATCCGAAACACACGACCTACCTTGATATCGAATTATCTCATCTCCCCATTGGGAGAATGCCTCAACGGATTTCTTAAGCACGGATTCTTTCAACTCCATCAAGATGGGATCAAGGTGTTTCTTAGACTTCACATCAACCACTAAGGAGGAATCCGAGCTATGTTGGACCATTAAACCACCCTTTGGAGAATCTATTAGTTGAACTGCCAGCCTGGACAACCTATGCACATCATAGACTAACTCTTTCTTCTCATCTTTTACATGGGCCACACTACTCATGGAAATGCGACTCAAAGCATACGCAACCACATTGGCTTTGTTGGGATGGTAAAGGACACTCATATGATAGTCTTTGAAAAGATCTAACCATTTTTTTACCGGAGATTCAAATATTTTTGAGAAAACACATATCTTAGACTTTTGTAATTGGTTAACACATCTATATGCACCTCATAAAGGTAATGTCTCCATAGTTTCAAATCAAACACTACGAACGCTAATTCAAGATCGTGTGTTGGATAATTCTTTCCATGTACCTTGAGTTTCCTTGAGGCATAGGCTATCACCTTACCTCATTGCATCAGAACACAACCCAAACCTTCTCGAGAAGTATCACAATACATTACAAACCCTTTATTTCCCTCCGGTAAATTCAACACTAAAGTAGAGGTAAGATTTTTCTTTAACTCTTAGAAGCCTTTCTCACACGCTTCCTTCCACTCAAACTTAGCTTTCTTTTGTTTTAGGGCCATCAAAGGAGAAGCAATAGAGGAGAAACCTTCAACAAATCTCCTATAATAGCTGGCTTTACCCAAAAAGCTTCTGATATTAGTTAGTGACAGATTTCTAGGTCAATTCTTGACTGAGTCCATCTTCTTTGGATCAACCTCTATACCCTTGCTTAACACTATGTGACCTAGGAACGCCACCAGTTTCAACCAAAACTCACACTTACTAAACTTTGCAAGCAATTGGTTATCCTTGAGGGTTTGCAATACAATCCTCAAATAGTTCATGTGGTCGGAAGATTATATTCATAAGGTCCATAAATGACGTCGGGGTATTATTTAGACCAAAAGACTTCACAAGAAAATCATAGTTCCCATACCCAGTTCGAAAGTTGTCTTAGGGAAGTCAACCTCTCTCACCCTAAGTTGATGGTAGCCCGAATGAAGGTCGATCTTTGAAAAGTGCCTAGCCCCTTACATTTGATCGAATAGGTCATCAATTCTCAGAAGAGGATACATATTCTTTATAGTGACCTTGTTCAATTGGCGATAATCAATACACATCCTTAAGGACCCATCCTTCATTTTCACAAACAATACTGGAGCACCCTATAGAGATATGCTTGGTTGAATGAAACCCTTGTCAAGCAATCTTTGAGTTGAACTTAAATCCTCCAACTCGGCCAGAGCCATCCTATAAGGAAGAATTGATCTGGATTGTGTATCCGACAATAAACGATTCCAAAATATATTTCCCGTTCTGGACCAGAGAAATTCTGGGTAAGTAATCGGGAAAGACTTTCGGAAAATCTTTCACTACAGGATCGACTCTAAAGGAGGAGCCTCATACCCAATGTCTTTGACCCTCATAATATGATAGATAAATCTATTATAAATCATTTTGCAAGTTTTTAGACATGAAGTGATTGACCTTAGGGATTGAACTCTCCCCTTCTTCCATTCTAAAACAGATTCATTAGAAAATCAAAACTTGATTACCTGAGTTATACAATCAATGGAAGCAAAACATGCATGCAACCAATCTGTCCCAAATATGACATCAAATTCCAAATTATCAAGTTCTAACAAGTCAACAAATGTGACTCTATTGGACAATGCAACGGGACAACTTGTATAGACTCTTTTAGCAACAATAGAGTAACTCACTAGGGTAGAAACCGAAAAGGGTTATTCTAAAACAGCGGGGAGCACATAAAATTTCATAGCCACTAGAGGGAGTTACAAATGATAAAGTGGCACCACGTTCTAACAATGCATAATCATCAATTGAAAATACTTGTAACATACTGGTAACCACATCCGAAGACCTCTCTTGGTTACATCGATATTGGAGAGAATAGAAGTGGTTCTTCTTAGGAGCATAGGAGTTGGGACCACTTTCTTGAGCTTGGCTATTATCCCTTCCTTAATATCTCAACATAGGACTATCTCTCCTCATATTACCACTCTTTCCACAACCATATCAATTATCTATGCCAACTAGGCACTTGCCTCCATGCCTCTTGCCACACTTGGCACAATTAGGTTTCTCAACATAAGAACCGCCAACTTTTCCTCTGTGTGGCTTAGGTTTAGGCACCCTATCTTTGTTGACCCTTGGTAAATTGGAACAAACTTGGTTGGAAAACCTTTTCTTAAACCTTGGCTTATCTTGAATCTCAAGTTTACCCTTGGAAGCACCTCCATCATAAGACCTTGCCTTCTTTGAATCCCTAGTATTCTTTTTAAGCCTAATCTCCTCTACTTGTTGAGCATGCATCATCAAATGAGAAATGTCCATACTATCATGAAGCATTGTCGCATGAAATTCTGCCACCAGATCATCGGACACACCCATCACAAAGTGACTCATTTCATCCATATGATTAGACACCAAAGACGGAGCATACTTGGACAACTTAGTGAACTTCAAAGAGTATCTGAACTCATACCTCCTTGACGAAGGTTGATGATTTTTTCAACATTTGCCTCCCTTTTCTCCCTTGGGAAAAACCTATCAAGAAACACCTTCCAAAAAACTTCCCAATTTATGGGACCCGCACTCAAAGCCCTATTGTCCCTCCATTGAGTTTAACATGATTGAGCCACATCTTTGAGTTGATATGTGGGTACTTGGGCCTTCTCATTCGAAGTTACCCCCTAGAAAATAAAATCTTATAGAACTCATCTAGAATGTCTTGAGGATCCACATTTACCTTAGACCCAAAGAACATTAGAGGGTTCATCCTAGTGAAGTCTCTCAAACGTGAAGCCATGGTAATAGCATTTGGATTCACATAGGGTTCAATCTTCCGATTAACTTGTGTCGTTGTGGCTTGAGTTTGTTTAGTTATGGCTTGAGCTCGAGTATCCATGACTTGAGTAATGTTAGGAAATCCGCCCTTATCTCTCCATTTGTCATAACTGGTTAATTGACCGGAACTTGGCCACCTAGACGAACTTGCTCATTAGGAGGATCTTAGTTGCCTTGGGCAGGAACTACCTCATTCGCAATATCCTCTGCAACCCTTCTTGTGGATGATCTTCTAGTAGTCATATCCTATATCCACAAGAAAAGGATTAGAACAAAGGACTCATAGAGTAAAGTCTCTTAGGCATGACTTAAGAATATCAAAAGAAGTGGAAGTTCCTAAGCATCCCATAGCCTATCATTCATAAGTGTGGCGCACTTCACACCCATGAACAAGACTCTACTAGACGTGGTTCATGATACATCAATCCTAGAAATTATCCCAAAACCTTGCATAAGTGCAGAAAATTTAAAGCTTTTAACAATTAATGTCAAACATGTTCATAAAAGAAAATAGAATATCTCGATGTCGTCTCATTTACCATCTAAGTACAACATACGAATCTCGAGTTAGGGACCTTAGCCCTTTAAAATAGAATGTATCATAATATGAAGTACAATAGTGGTCTATTACAAAGTAGAAAGAACATGGGGGTATCATGTTGTCCTCAATACTTGAGTACATACCAAATAGTCTTGGAGATTGCAATCCAAACCTTCCTTCTTCACAATAAGAACCTACTAGCCCGAACCTACACTTGGTAGAGAAATATGGGTTAGTACATTTTACTTTACTAAGTATGAAAACAATGCAATTAAAATCATTAAAACATGCACAAAAGGACCTTCAGTTCAAAACATGTGATTTCAAGTTAAAAGCCAAAATGTACACTCAAGTTAGGCATAATTAAACCATACCATAAGATAAAAATACATTTCATATATCATGAGTAACATCATACACAGACATAGTTCATCTCTTACATAATTGAGTTCACTTAACCTCATACCATAAAGACATCACTCATGACCTCCTTTCAAGTTCACTTGTGCAGTGTACATATAAAGTCTCATATCCCTACATACACTAAGCAAAACCATCAAGAGATCACAAGTGTAGTCAGATACATCATTACCATCATAATAAGTGAAATCGACCTTAACATCATTCATAAGTTTCCCTACATAAGGGACTCACACAAGGACTCCTCTTAAGACCCACTTGTGCAATTCACAGGCAAAGTCCCATGCCCTCACCTATACTAAGTAGTATCCCTCAAGAAGCCCTAGTTAGAGTTCATGTTCTTATCGTATTTCGTATTCTTTAGCATTCGAAAGATTTTTCCATAACCGACATAGACCATGTGAGATACATAAAATCCGGTGTCTACCTTCCACACTGAAAAGAGAGTGTCCTATTTTCCAAGGTAGGGCATACATACATTATAGCATCTAGGTGGATCCACTAGCTAATAGTCCTATGTGGGCGCATAGTTATAGGGAATGGAGATTGCTACCAGAAACCTTATACTTACTAACGTGCAGGCTTCCATCTCATGAGACATCATAGTTGGAACCTCCTTTCTTTTGTGAAAAAGCCCATCTCACTTGCATATCCACTCGGTCCTAAGCACAAATTACCTTTATAAGTAACAACTAGCCTTTACTTAAGCATTGGTTCATAAAGAATACCTTAGATACTTAATCCCTCATATATCATAGAGCTCAAGGGTTTCAAGATGAGAATAGTCTTTCATCATAGAACCAACATAACGTGAGAATCTATCTTCCATATCGTAGTCATATAGTGTTCATGAGAATTGCCTCTTATTCATCATAATAATACACCCATAATCATCTGACAACATTCATGTTCGCATCATAGCATAACATCCGTGTTCATATCATATCATGTTCATATCATATCATAGCATAACATTCATGTTCATATCATATCACAACATAACATTCATGTTCATATCATATCATAGCAATTTTGTTCATAATTAGGGTTGTAGGGAAGAGGAACAAGACTCAACACCACAATTCATAATTCAAGTAACCACCTCCACCATAAGTGGATCAACAATTCAATATAAGACTATAGATCAAGTAAACACCTCCACCATAAATGGATCAACAAGTTAACACTAAGCTATAAACAAATTGAAAACCTTCATTCATAGCCTTCAAGGCTTTCTCCAAGATTCAACCTAACTTAATGTCATTCATTCATCATACAGGTTAACATAATAATACAATAT
Source organism: Solanum pennellii (assembly GCF_001406875.1). Classification (NCBI taxonomy): domain Eukaryota; kingdom Viridiplantae; phylum Streptophyta; class Magnoliopsida; order Solanales; family Solanaceae; genus Solanum; species Solanum pennellii. Next base: position 31,360,274 of record NC_028639.1, on the reverse strand, counting down.
TTTAATTTCATGTAAACATACTAGATTCTCATCCTTCATTTATCAATCAAAACATATTAGGGTTTAAAGTTAGGAAAGAAGGTAGATTCATGGGTCTTGTGGGGATTTGTTCAAAAACCACTAACATTACTCAAATTCATCCATAAACCTTCAGATATAATCATAAATAATCAATTTAGATAAATGTAAATAATTTAGAAAGAGATCCGCGAAATTGTGTGAAAACCTAGAATTTGGGAAACTTTGAAATTTAATTTTGAGAGATCCTCCTGGGGAAAAGATCCTAAGAGTGAAGAGCTTGCATACCTTAATCAATTATTTGAGAATTGATGGAGAAAATTAATGTTCTTGGTTCCCTATTTGAACCTTGGTCTTCTTCTTCAATGGAGTTCTTTGAGAGAGTTTTGAGAGGAAAGTTGAGTTTCTTATTTGAGTTGGGATAACTTAAATCTTGGGGTTAGGGTCTTATAGGTGGTTTTAGAAAGTTAATTAGTTCAAATAACCACCCCCATTAACTCCTAATTAAATAACTAACTAAAACCTAAGACCCTTAATAAATTTCAAAATTGACTTAAACCTGGCAGCAACGACGACCACCCACCTACGGACCGTAGGTGGAGTTACGGCCTCGTACTGCAAGCTCGTCGTTTCAACCAGAGACTCCGTAGGTGGAGTTACGGCCTCGTACTGCAAGCTCGTCATTTCAACCAGAGACTCCCCTTTGGAATTTAAGATCCCTAGATATAACTCCCTATCTACGATCAAGACTTATGGTCCGTAGAACAGTCTACTGGTCGTAGATTGGGTTTTGTAGGACGTGCCACTTTTTACAGCTTCTGGGTCCATGTTTAGGTCCTCTCCAAGGACCCCTAGGGTAGTCCTTGGGGAGTCGTACCCGTAGGTTTGGACCCTAAACATATAATTTTACATATTTAAACCATTTTTACAAGATTTCTTCCTCATAAGACATTTCAAAACCTCAATACAAAACCTAAGACCACACTAGTCCAATTTACAAGTTTCCAGATGTCATGCTCGTTTCTTGACAATTATGTACTAACACTTTCACATTAGGTTAGTTACATTAGATTAGGTCTAATAACATTATTTTCATATTTTTAAGTCATTATACATCATATGAAGCTCTATCTTAGGTCATTACATTTTCGGGGTATTACACTAATTGCATTCTCTTATCATGCTAAAGCCTAACTCGAAGTCACAAGGTGTTTCACACGAGATGATCATACTAGTTTGAACTAAAGGACTCATGTTCTCCATCTCTGTAGGGACTATTTTCCCAAACATACTAGTTCTTGTTACAAAAAACATTAGTGTTTTATCCATATTTATATTAACAACTTATTCTAACCTATTACTATAACAACTCCATGGACTTCTAGGTAACCAATTCTTCTACAAATATTTCACCTTCTTATATCTATACCAACTAAAATTCATGAATTGCTTCACAAAATATATCAAATATTTTCATCTAGATACTACATGTAATCACGCCTCATTTTGGTCTTCCTCCACACCAAAACCTATATATAGAATAATCCTACTATAACTTTACCATAATAGTCGTCTACCTACATATCTAAACCAGCTTTCAAATACTATCAAGACCGCTCAAAAAGAAAATCACCAGAAAGTCTTAGAGCAAGAAGATCATAAGCACAAATAATTCAAGTTATTGGATTGAGAATACGTACATCGTAGGGTGATTTCACTATTCATTAAGGGTATATCATAAGTTCATGGGACTGAGTTTACTATGAAACATGAGTGCATATATTGTCACGATCCGAGCCTACACCCTGGACGCAGTCGGCACTCAAGAACCATTGTCGGTCCCAAAGAAAACCTTAATCCTGGTTGATTTCAAGCGAAATACTAATGCAAGCATACATAAGCATCAAATTGAAAGAAATATTTAAAACGATTCACTGAATCTCAAAACTTTTTTGAATATACTAAGTATGAAAATAGGTTTTAATAAAACTTTTGAAACTGAAAGACCCTCCAAAATTGTCTATCTATGAAGCCTCTACTATACAAAGATGAGTGTAGGGACAAGACCCACACTCCTCAAAAGAACTAGTACTAACAACTCGTAAAACTGGAGTACCCCGAAAGCAAGGAGGTCTTACTCATAAGCACATGAGCGGATGAAGTGATCTCAACAGACTCTTGTTGATGATCCTAATAACTTATGTCTACATCATTAAAAGATGTAGGTCGAATGACATCAACACATTGAATGTACGAGCATGTAATATAACTGAAAAACAATAACTAAAAGAAAAGACTAGAATAGATGACAATGTACTCAAATTGAATGTAAATAAATAAAGGAGTACATTTAAAACTTTACAGTATACTTTCTCATCTCTGAACTCAACATAATAAGTGATATAAAAATACACTTTAACTCTATTGGGAGATTCTCTAACTGACAGCCATCAATATAAGCTACATGATGATACAACGTCTCGCCCACGCTGCCAGAATTGTCTAATACTTTGCCAGGATACAAAACTACTCAACTAAGTGGATCCACTAAGCTATGCTTAAAAGCAATAAGAAATCATCTAAAAAGTATGATTCCTTTACCTATATAGGTATGCATGAACTCATAACTCATTTAAAAATTAAAGTTTCTCTTTTATAAATGTAAAAACTAATATATTTGGGATTACTTAATTCCCTTATACTCTTGTTAATTCATACTTATAAACACTTCCTAAAAAATATATCAAAAATTATATTATGATATGATCATTGATGACTTGGGAAGTCATACTGCATAAACAGTGATGGTACATTCATATATCATACTGCTTAAACATTGATGACATACTATATACCATATTTCTTAAGTATTGATGACATAACTAGATACCATATTGCTTAAACATTGATGTCATACTCGATTGCCATACTAATCATGTTTTAAAAATCACAGTTTCTCTCGTCTTAAATGTAAAAACATTTACTCTTGGGAATACTTAGTTCTCATATATCATTATAAAGAAAATGAACTCAACTCTAATGTTCTTCAACTAGGTGCTCAAGTCGTTAAAACAAGTTTTATAATAATTTATAAAAAGACTTCTTAAAATAGGGTTCATGCTGAATTATGGACGTGAACGATTCAATTCAAGGTTTTTTCAATAACCATGCTTATATCTCAATACTTAGAACTCAACAACTCCGGAACTCAAGGAGTCAATGATACTACTCATCTCAAGAATTCTTTACTCAGAGGATTCATGTGAAATTATGGTTATGAACTGATCAACTGAAGGAAACAATGATACCTGTCATCTCAAGACTACTCGACTCATAGGGTTCATGAGGAATTATAGGCAATAATTACTCAACTTATGGACCTTCATGGGTAACATGTAGTATCCCCATTATTAGGAATATAATCCTAAAATGATTAGAAACTCAATACTCAAGAAGAACTTAAATATATTGCTTATTTCAAAGATAATTAGTTGATGGAGATCATTCAAAATTTATGGGCTTGAACTACTCGACTAAATGGTCTAGAAAACAATATGGAACTCTTGTATACGACTCTTCTCATTGTCATAGTTACTTCCTCAAAATTCATCTTAATTTTGTCAAAAACTCAGTTTAAAACTCAAGTGTTTGCTCTAAGAATCTTCTCATAGGATTTCATTGACTCCCTAAGACACTTAAACTCTGGGCTCTGATGCCAAGTCTTTTACGCCCTGGTCGTATGCCTGGCACTCAGAACCATTGTTGGTCCCAAGAAAATTCTGGAACTGACTTATTATTATACTGAAGCCTAAACCACATATGTTGAAGCTTTTATAATAGGGTTAAGTCATATAGCGCCACCTAATATTGTTCGCATATTTCGTATTGACACCTTAAGTATAACATGTACCTATTTAAAAGTTACATTATTCAAAATGAATACATATTAAAAACTTTTCGTTGACATGGCATGGAAAGTGTATGACACGTATATCTAGCGCGAGAAGTATAATTATTTATTTCTTAAAAACCTTATCTTCTTATTTCTTCCTCTTCCTTCATAACTCCTTCCAACGCCTTCACCATTTCCACTGTCACTGCCGCCGCCACAATCATCACCATCCACCCTTCTTTTTTTAGATTCTTCAACCATCTATCCCTCTCCTTCACCACTACCATATTCATTTGGAAAGCACACTACATTTTTGAAAATGAAAGAAAATCAATGTAAATAAATTCTTTAAACAAAATTATAAAATCAAAATAAAAAGGGAGAAAAGGAATGTGGGTTCATCTACAAACAAAACAATTTCGAATTTTCATTTTTACAAAGGAATCATTTATTCATTGAAATAACTCAATTCCATCATTATCCATTGAATTTCCTAGACGAGAAGAGGGGTAATAGATAACTATTAAGAAAATGAAGAAGGATTCAATTTCAAACAAACAATTTTAAAATCCTTTTCTAGAATTGGAATTTTTTCACTGAAACAACTCAATTCCATCATTAATTATTAAATTTCCTTCAATTTTTCCCAAACCTCAAACAAAAAAAAAAGAGAATATAAATGAAGAAATTGAAGAATGATTGATTTTCTATCTCAGCATATCTGAAAAAGGTTAAAGAGCCGATGGTTAAAGAAAAACATATATGAAAAAAAATTATTTGGATTTGAAGAAAATCGGTAGCGGTATACGACACACTTCGAATAAATAAGGTTGAAGAGTGACAGTGGGTGCACAAAAACTTTTAAATAGTTCTTTTTAAGTCATAATCTAATTATTGTTTCAAGTCAAATTGCAACATGTACATTGTTAATTTTACAATTTTCCACGTCATGGAGATTAGGTTACACTCATTTTATATTTTTAGCTGATTGTAGAAAAAATTTCAAATGGTCTTAATTCGAGCTAGTAGAGGTGTTCAATAAGCACATGTCGTTGTTGAAGTGTCTAAGTTAAATATGTGGATAAATTTAAGGGTCGTAGATGACTTAAGCCTTTAAAATATGACCACGCAATAACTTTAGAAACAAACTCAAATACTTTATTTGAAGATCTCAAAATCTAGATATAATATATGTGTATGTGCGCGCGCACCTACGTGTGTGCGCGTACGTGTGTGTCGATAAAACAATGTTGAAAGTTATAACTGGACGGAATCATCTATGAAGTCTCTAACATACTAAAGATAATTTATTAGGACAAGATCCTCAACTACCTGAATACTCTGCTAATAATATATATCAACTACTAATATTTAAAGATAAATTGGAGCCCTCTGAAAGAAACGTGGTCTCACCAAAGTTGTATAAAAGTGGTCCTAATGATGTGTCTGTTGTTATGAGCACCTCAATTTGCATCATAACACGATACAAAGTCAAATTACGTTAATACATAAATTATACAATATGTAAAATAAGTTAGTGCAACAACTATTTAAAACTCAACATACTAAGCTAAAATGAGTAACTCTAACTATAGACTAAAACAAGTTCAATTGAAAATTAAAACATGCATATTATGTATCAACGAAACTTTAAAAGTAAATATATGCAATAATAGAAAATACTAAAAATAATATAACATTACTTTTATTGGGGAATTTATCTAACCGGCAATCATCACTTTGGGACTTTGATGGTACAACGTCTTGCCTAAGTTGTCAGAGTCATCCTATACCTTTTCGGGGGAAAGGATGAATTGAAGTAATGGATCTAATATCTAAACCCTTGTCAAGGGCTTTTGAGGAGTAGCTCAAATCAAAAACACAATCATATCCTACACTGACAGCGTAGTTATGGGTTTAGATTATTTGAATCCTTACCCAACTTGATGTCGAATACCACTCTCAAAATAATGTATAATGCTCAACAATGGTAAAATGTCTCATTTAGTGAAAATGTCCCACTTTAGGGGAAAACTGATAATCCTATGTATAAATGTATAGATTTTTCTTTAAAAGGCTGTTTTTATGAAATGTAACCCCCATAAATATTAACCTAGAGTCGCATGTCGATTAATCGTTGCTTAATTACTACAATATGTTTTATTCACATTTTGGGAACTTAAAATTTTGTGATATTGCAAACTTGCTTAACATAATTGTGATCGTAATTTAACGGATTGTATTTTGTTATTTACGTAATATTATAACTGGAATTATTTATAACTTGAAAGGAAGGTGAAGTATATACATATTGTATATATGTAGTCTTTTGGGCAGCCAACTTTGACTTTTGTCTATATTTAGTAGGTAAGTGATAAACATCACTTCTATAATATATAATTTCGCACCTCCTCTATAAGAGAATTTGTGTTCTTTCACTCTAAGAAACCTTTATAACCTCCTCTAACCATATTACTCACAAAATTTGAAGAAAATCTTTGTCCTTTTGGCTGGAATTCAAGATACACACTTCCTTTTGGTAAGTGACGAGATATGCTTTTGAGCTAGGTAGTGTTTGGTGTTTTATGCATATCTCGTAGTATAGAACTTATTTTACATTGAATAGATATTATTTGAAAAGATAATTCTTATACCTATCACTCTTATGCTTATGTAAAACTCGAATTTTGCTGTTATGAATTCGAAATATTGGACGCAACTTAGGACATGTTTAGTCCATATTCTTGGAATTGGAAATCCTATATGTTCAATTGTTAGTGTTTTGAGACCTTTTTGTACAAAGTGTATTTTGCGGTGATTCTTGATTATTTTCAAGCTTAAGAGATGTATCTACATCTTTCATGAAGTTTATAAAGTCCAGTTTTGTCGTTTTCTTTTCAAATCTTAGTTGCGATATAAGATATTAGGCTGTCCAGAATCACTTTTCTGGGAGCATAGTCGTATTTGTAAAGGCTAAGCATACTTGTGATGATTATCCTATTTTACTTTGACATTATTGAGATACTAGGAATTAAAGAAGTTATTTAATTGTATTTTTAAGGTTGTATATACTCGTGAACAAGTTGAGGACCTTCATACGTTAATTGCTCTGTGTTTTGAACTCTTGAAGTGGTGTTGGACTGTTTCTTGTCTAAAGAACTGAGGTTGTGTATAACTTGTACTTGTACTATTTTTACCTGCTGGTATATCTGAAAGCTTATCTTGGTACCTTGGTACCTCTTTTCACTTTTCATTGTCGTGACTTGTACGGATTATTTGATCACTTGGCACTTTTATAGGGACCTTGTCCTTCTTGTGGCTATGACTTTTTCAGTATTGAAATGATCATTTGTTGTCTTGGCTCTGGATTTTTAGTTCGTCTTAAGTATGGGAGTTGTCCATTTTAAGTACGAACTAGAAAGTCATTTTTAATATGGTTCTTGGTTCTCTTGATTATTGGGCTTTGACCCTTCTTGATACAGGGTGTCGGCCCTTCTTGATACTTGTTCGTGCTTGGTGTGAAGACATGATGTATATAGTGGGTGAGTCTTGTTATTGAACCTCTTGGAAAATGGTGCTATGAATGTTATTGACATTTGGATCTTTAAATATCTAACTCTATACTCTTTGTATATTGTTTACTCGATTTACTGATTCTGTTTCAATTGTGATGTCCTTGACTTGAGAATGATAACTTGGTGAATCTGAGTGCTCCGGATCTATAGTTTTACACCAGTAAGCTATATACTTAGCGATAGTTGTTTCTATCATAGGTAATGTTTGAGAGGACACTTGAAGTTGGCCATTGAAGATGGAGATTTTGAAAGCCTTAAGGAAGATCACACTTGCATATAGACATATATATTTTGTATAAACCTTGGGAGTTGTACATTATCTACTTGTTGTATATTTACATGAAATTTAAGGGCTGATTTGGTCATGTCACTATGGGTTGTAATATAAGTATGGTTATACGTTTTTATCTTTTTGGGGTGTGTAAATCCAAGTCTTGTAATATACTAATTTACTATATGTTTTGAAAGCTTGTGTTAAGCATGAACCAGCTGATTTCGGTACTCGAAAGTTGGTAATATTCGTGTTATTTCATCATTAAGTGTGAGGATAATATTGCATGAAAAGCTCGTCGGTTATTTGCTTAACAGATTTTTGGAGGGTTTTTCATTATAAGTTAAAATTCTGTGTCATATCAATTTTGACCTCAAATAAAGGTTTAAATGGGCACGACGCACATCCTTAACTAAATTATACGTTAGGAACCTAATCCCTCAACTAGATTAAAATTAGTATGCCCTTTGTTAATCTCTTTTAAATGTGGCAAGTATTAAATTAGGTTTCTTGTCAAGTTGTAGTATCTCTCGAAAAGGGTCGCTACATGATTTACTTTATCAAAATCAAGATATGCTTTATTAAAGTAAAAGATATTTTTTTTGAGAAAACTATCTATACTTTCTTTATGAAAATATGCACCTTGATGTAAAAATATAATTTCTTAAAACTCTTCTAAAGTAATTCAATGGAAGCAAAATATACTTTCTTGAAACTCTTCTAAAATAATGAACTTGAAGCAAATAATACTTTCTTCGACTATTTCTTGTAACACTTCTTTAAAACTTGAAATATATTCTACCCATGAAAACAATGCATACGAAATTAATATGACATAATTTTTAAATAAGTTTAACAATGTATGGATCATGTGGTAGAATAGAATGAACTCTAAATCTATCAATAATCCTTAACAATGTAGAGTATAAAGACTTTGAACAATAGAATCAACAATAAGCACATTCACAATAGAGGAATTCAAAGATCATGAATTTTGGGTAAAAATCCTAGCTTTGATCTTACTAAGTGAAATTATAGATGTAGGGCGTGAGAAAAAACTTAAATCCCTCAATATGATAGTCTTACACACCTTAATGCTCCATGAATTTTGAAGAAGAACCCTAACTTGATGAAGAAGAGCCGAGAAATCATTTTTGAAAATTTCTGGATTCATTTCTCAAAAATTGTATATTTTGATGACTTATTCTTTCTTAGGATACATTATTATATGTTAGAATAACTAGAAAATTATGAGAATATGCTTATCTTGATTTAGAAAAAATAATTCTTGATGGACTTACTCAAAAATCAAGTCTTGAACCTTATCGTTGAATTCCTTGATACTCATTAGAGATTGGAAGAGGATTTGGCCTGAAAATCTTGTAGAAATTCTAGGATTTATGTTATAATATCATGAAAAATATAAACCAAGACTTATTAAGGTCGAAGAGAGAATTGAAGGTTGTGGAGGTCAACCAAAGGATAAAAAGTGAGAAATGAAATTCAAAACAACGTTTTTATGATATATGAAAATTTGATATATTGCTGATATACATGATAAACAGATAATATATATAATGTGCAGACCCTTTTACGGCCCGTAAAACTTTCATAGATCCGCAGAGTTATGTGCAAATTTTGAACCTCTGATCCTATTTTACAACGTGAAACTATTGTTCATAAATGCTTTTACGACCAGTAGTTTATAATTCGTGGAAACTGCTACTCAAATCTCATATTGAAGTGTCTACGGGAAAATGGTCATTATGGTTTACTCCGAACTTCAATTGATGCAAATTTAGAGGCATTGAAAAAAAATTCGTAGTCCATTAATCGGAAAGATAATGGGCCACCTAACTATTATATTATGAGAGATATAATCATTCGAAATCAAACCTTGCATCTTTCTGAATAACTTTACGAGTAAGAAAGTTTTGAACTTGGCTTAGTGCTAGAGGGCCCTAACGACCCTTAATCATTTCCAACACACTTCCTACTTGGTAATGAACCTTAATACACATGACCAACTAGGAATCATCTAGTAGAGTCTATATGCATAAAAAAGAATAGTTAGCGTCTTAACTTACAATTTTTTGAGATGTACACATGCACTAGATAGGGTTGAAGAACATTTCTTAGCTGAAATGATGCATGATTTCAACGGGATAAACTTTGAGAAAATGAGGAACTTGATATGTTTTTGGACTACGATTTAAACTCTTGACGTTGTAGTTGGACTGTTTTTTGGATACTTTTGCTTCTAATAATTGAAGATGAAACTCAAGCATAAGAGATCAAAATTAGTTGAATCTTAATCACCTCAACTATCAGTTTATTTCGAAAAATTATTTATGTAACGATATTTTGACTTTGCATAAGGTGAAGATGGTGTGAAATTAAGCTCCAACTCTATTTAATTGATAAAGGAGAAGAGTATATCATGTTTTTTCGTAGATTTACACCGTCCTAACATTTTTTTTAATCACAATCAATGATCTCAATCAATTTTAATTTCTTTTTTTTGGGGAGCTTTTTTCCATCGGTAATGAAAATATAGAAAAAAAATTTAACGAGATAATAACAATTGCATATGTTTTTGTGTGGAATTCACTAATTCTTTTGATAAATTCTAATAAAAGGATAGAAATTGTTAAGTTTTATATATTTGGAGAATGTTTTTATTGGTTATGATTCAGAAAGATAATTTAAGTTATAGGTATAGGTTTAGCTAAAACTCTAAAATAGATGCATAGTTGGGCGGAGAAAATAATGTCACCCATTGAATCAAATAGAGCGGAAAACGGAAGCAAAATTTAATAAAAGGGTAAGGCACCGTTTTTTTGACCATCCAACATATACAGTCACCCAGTGGTGTTTGATGTAATTTTACTAACAAATGTGAAGGCCATTATTAAGTGCTAATGCTTTTTTTTGTAATTTTTTTTTTCGTATTTAAAATTCAGGTTGAAGTTATAATTAAATTTAGATTGCTCTATAAGGTCTATTTCAAAATAACGCTTCTAACAATATTATTTTTATGTCAAGATTTAAATCGAAAACTTTGGTTAAAAATAAAACACTCCTATCACTTTGCCACAACGTATTTTGGTTTTTTTTGTCATTTTCACTTACCCTTGTCCTCTTCTGCACGATTTTCCTTTTAATTTGGTGCATCCGTCTCGAAGCTTTTTCACTTCTCTCTCTCTGTGGTGTCTTTAGGCGGAGCAAACGAGGTACCCTGAAAAACCATCGGAAAAAATGGCTCTCAATTTCAATTCTCCGACGTTTCAGTCAATTAAAACGACTAGGCGTCCGTGTTCACCACTCAGATCTCATAGAGTTTTAATGGCTTCAACACTTCGTCCTCCTTCTGTGTGAGTTTCATTTCATTTCCTCTTTCTATTTGTCAAATTGTTGGATATTGTTTTAATCGTGATTATATTTCTGTTTCTAAATCGGATTGGCGGTAGTTGATGCTTATGCATGGCGTACCTCTGATCTTTCGTATATTTATTTATTTATATGTTGGTCTCTGTTTCCTGATGATACATAATTTTTCTACTTGTATATCTATTTATCTTCTCCTCAGGGTAGGTTGGGGTGCATTGTTTTGATATGTTACTATTCTAGAATTTCTCTTCTCCTTGTGCATGTTTTGATATAACAGGGTAATGTGAGTGAGGAGCTGAGTAGTTGTGGCATAGGAATAACGGCCTGCGATTCCAAGATGGAATCCCACTTAGAATGAGCTCATTTGCACGAATCTTTGTGGGCTATAACAGGCTTCCCTGTGGATTGCTGGGGCCGTTTAAGCTAGCCTAGACACCACTGCCACTAATAATTTAAAGAAAAAGAGACTGAAATCTGATGCTCATTTTATTAATGCATTGGCATATATGTATGAGTTATGTATGTGATCTTTACATTAAACAGTCGTAGATTCAGCATTTGAACTTATGGGTTCGAGTGTGAAATTCTATTACAACCTGTTTGTCAACAAAGTGGGAGGAGAACTATGAGGTTCGAGACCTAATAGAGGCAAATAACAATGTTGGTCTTTTCCCTACTTGCGGAATAGTCGAGGTGCACAACGTCATAAAAGAATCATTTGATTTACTAGGTTCAAAATCTATTATCTATAGTGGGGGAGTTTAGTAACATACAAATCTGAGCTTAAAGCTTTTAGGTTCGCATGAACTCTCAACTTCTGCAATACATTTGCCCCTGACTAGAAATTCCTTTACTGATTGTTTTCTATCATCTTTTATCATTAGGGGTCATTGAGCTTTTCCCCTGCTGAGTGACTTAAATTGATAGCGTATACATTGCTTAGAAGATTATCATTGAACTGATTGAATGTCAGAATTAGATCTGGTTCTGTCAATGTACTCAATAAGGTTAGACAGATATTTGTGGTGTACTTCTTCATGTACGAAAAGTTGAACTGGGTAGGGAGTCTTTTCTTCATGTACGAATGTTTGATCATACCTCCGGATCTGCTTTTGGGAAAATAACTACTTGATAAACAATAGTAAAAAGGTGAGTGACAACGCAAGGGAGAATTGTTTTATCCAAAAAAAAATAAATACAAGGGAGAACTGATGACTTCATCCATTACTTTGTTCCTGACTAGTGTTTTTCTTCTGTGGACCAAATAATCATTTGCCTTTAACTAGACTTAGACTGTGAATTTTCTATTGTAGCTCATCTTTTCGAAAGTGCATAATAGTAATTCTAATTCTGCCTGTGCTAATTGTAGGGAAGGTGGAAATGTTAAGAAGCCATTCAGTCCTCCACGAGAGGTGCATATTCAAGTTACTCATTCCATGCCGCCAGAGAAGCGTGAAATCTTTGATTCCCTGCAAGGTTGGGCTGAGAATAATATTTTGGTGCACCTAAAGCCTGTCGAGAAGTGTTGGCAGGCCAGTGACTTTCTTCCTGATCCTGCCTCAGAAGGATTTGAAGACCAAGTCAAGGAGCTGCGGGAGAGGTGCAAGGAAATTCCTGATGACTACTTTGTTGTATTAGTTGGAGATATGATCACAGAGGAGGCTCTTCCAACTTACCAGACAATGATTAACACCCTAGATAGTGTTCGCGATGAAACTGGTGCCAGCCTAACTCCTTGGGCTATTTGGACGAGGGCATGGACTGCTGAGGAAAATAGGCATGGTGACCTTCTCAACAAATATTTATATCTTTCTGGAAGAGTTGATATGAGGCAAATTGAAAAGACAATTCAGTACCTCATTGGTTCAGGGATGGTGAGTTTGCTTCTCTGTATTCTGCTGGTTACTGTCTATGTTGTTCGGACTCTCACAAATGATGCCGCATTCGTGTCAGATGCTTCAAAATACAGTATTTTTGAAGGATCCGATACCCACGTGACATTTTTTTAGTTTGAGCCACATAGGCTACTGTTAAGCTTTCAAATCATCTTGAAAATTATTGGTAAAATTTATACAGACTTCTCTTACATAGTTATTTAATCATTTAGCTGATATAATAGCAGACTTTCAGAGCGTGTGGTATCTGTGTTGTGTCTCTGTTTGAATGAGCCTGCACATAGATGAGCTGCATCTCTAACAGTTCAAAAATTCTCAGATTTTGGCTAAACTAATGATGTATTAGAGAATTCGTTGTGTTATCTAGAAAAGGTTCTGATAGTACATTTGGTAAGCTACATTATGCTTTCAGCTCTCCAGTTAGAATTCCAAATTTACATGACTTGAATCTGCTGATATTTGTTTACCAATTCTCAAAAAAAAAAAGATCTGTTGATATTCATGAGAGTACTTTCTTTTAATGCATTTGAATGTGGGTTCTATTTAGATACTAGTTTTAGTTCTCGTCTTACTGAAGGAGGGTATTTTAGTCTATTTGTCCCCCTTTTATTATCCATTCCCCACACCTCAAGGGCTTGTTAAAGCAGAGATGATCAATTTATTTTGTGTTACGTACTTGTGTATTGCTAGATCTTGAAGAATAAATTTGTTTGCGTCCTGAAATCTCCTCCATTTTGCACACTATTGCTATCTAACCAAGGTAGTTGAGTGTTAGCTAGTTTTGTATTATCTTATTCTTTCCTATTATCTTGTTCTTCAATTTTTATTATTACCTGATGTTTCCTTAGCTTCGGTTATTATATTATTTTTGTTGCTAGTATTCTTTTCTCCATTATTTTCATCATAGCTTCTTCAGTTAATCTGAGTTTCATGTTCGCTATATATTGCACTTAGAGTTTTGATGTACATGATTAACGTGTTGGCATTTTCTTTAATTAACCAGCATGGTTTTAGCTGTTGATCAGGTAAACAGAAAATCTGAAATGGAATTGTTATATAATCATCCCTTTTTTGCTACAATTTTTTCACTTAAGGTGCATATCATTAAGTTGATCTTTCTTCACGCGTTTGATGCTTAACTTTTAGGATCCTCGCACGGAAAATAATCCGTATCTGGGTTTTATCTACACTTCCTTCCAAGAGAGGGCTACCTTCATTTCTCATGGAAATACAGCTCGGCATGCTAAGGAGCATGGGGACATGAAACTAGCACAGGTATGTGGTATAATTGCTGCAGATGAGAAGCGCCACGAAACCGCGTATACCAAGATTGTGGAGAAGCTATTTGAAGTTGACCCAGATGGCACTGTAATGGCTGTTGCTGACATGATGAGGAAAAAAATCTCAATGCCAGCTCATTTGATGTATGATGGCCGGGATGACAACCTATTCGAACACTTCTCTGCCGTAGCTCAACGCCTTGGTGTATACACTGCAAAGGATTATGCAGATATTCTTGAATTTCTGGTGGGAAGATGGGAAATAGAGAAATTGACTGGTCTTTCTGGTGAAGGTCACAAAGCACAAGATTATGTATGTGGTCTGGCTCCGCGTATAAGAAAATTGGAGGAGAGGGCACAAGCAAGGGCCAAGAAGAAGGCTCCTGTTCCTTTCAGCTGGGTATTTGGTAAAGATATTAAACTTTGAATGATATATGTTGTAGGATTATGTTACTTTCGGAGCACCAATCGACATAGGAATGCTAGTAAGTAATTTCAGGTTATGGTATCTATCAAGTTAGTATTTGTAAGGAAGATGCTATGGTGTTATAACTACTGCACTATAATCTTGTAGATACCTTAAATTTTGTTTTTGTTCTGCAATCGTTTTTGGCTCATATCAAGAAAATGACAGCCTTTAATTTTTACCTCCCCTTTTAGAACATGTAGGTTCTTTATGTTGGTTACAAGTTTGATGTATGAAATGTCAAGTGGTTATCTATGAGAAGTTTAATGCTATATTTTGCTGTTTTCTTTTTTTTTTTTTCACCAAGGGTAAAGTCACTGTTTATTATACATCCTAATTTTCTCAAGAATGCTCTGAATTGTTTGGGCTGCGTTTGGAAATTGCAGCTTGGAACTTTGTGGAATTTAATTTCTACGTAAATAATAAGGTATTATTGTAAAGCATTGGCTATATACTACCAACAATATTGACAAGAGAAATAGAGAGTAGAATGTAGAGATCATTTTATCTAAATGTCTTCAAGTATCTCTTTTAATAGTGAATGACAACGTTATTTATAGGTTGAAAATCACTCAAAAATTCACTATGTTAAATGTTGTAATTAATAGATACATTTTTATCCAAATTGGTTCTGAATGGATAATTTACTCATTCAAAGGATTTATCATACCCCTTGAATTATTGCTTTCTTCATCTCCTGTTAGTATTTCTGCAATTTTACTTATTTGTGTACATTTCAAATTGAATCCGGAGTTCACCAAAAGAAAAGCATGACATCAAAAAATAAAGTAATTTATCCCACGAAGGGGTCAAAGGAAATTCTCGGGATCACCTTGATAGATATGGGCATAAACCATTGCATTAATAATTTCCATCTTGTAGGGTGTGTTTGGTATGGAAGAAAATATTTTCCAGAAAACATTTTTCAATTTTCTCATGTATGGTTGGGTCAAATGTTTTTCAAATCAACTCATTTTTCTCAAATTTAAGGAAAATGACTTCCCTTCAAAACTTAAAGAAAACATTCTCTTAAATTCTCTTCCAACCTCTCCCCTATCTACCCCACCCTACCAGCCCCCTACCCCTAAAAAAATTAAGTTTATTTTTTAAAAAATATTTTAAACTTCAAAATTTCATTTTTTTTCACCCCTACA
>NC_028639.1:31309625-31343552 GCF_001406875.1 Solanum pennellii | reverse complement strand
CCCCCACCCCCACCCTCACCACGAAAAAAAATTTAAGCTTGTTTTTTTAAAAAAAATTAACTTCAAAAATTATTTTCTACTCTAGTAAAAACTAAAAGATATTTCTCAAAAGCATTTTTTATTCAAAAACCAAACACTAAAATATTTTCCGGAAAATATTTTCTACTCACCTACCAAACATGAGAAAATAAGTCAAATATCTACTTGTTTTCCAGGAAACTTTCCATGGAAAGCATTTTCCTTCATACCAAACACACCCATCGTCTTACACTTCTACTTGTGTGAGTAAATTTAGAAGTAAAATCCAAAAGTTTCCTCAAACACATAAGCAATGAATTTAAAAAGAAGTAATTAATCTCTCATGAAGTTGTCAGGGAACTCTTGGGATCACCTTAATAGATGTAGGCATGAATCACTTCATTCATCATATTCAATTTGTATTCTTGTAGTTCTACTTGTTTGTGTAAATTTCAAAGTGAACCCTATAGTCACTAAAAATTTATTAAATATAAAATTATAAAGTTGTTGGGATTATATTAAATTAATGAATATATTAATTCAAATAAATATTATGGATTAATATAATTGATTTAATTCAATAATATGAATATAATTAAAGTCCGCTCCATAAAACCCATATGCCATATCACTTGAATCTGATTGGCCAAAGGGAGTCCTATTCCAATCGCAACTCCTCTATTTAAAAATATAAATAGGGGTATCATAATTCAGAAAAGAGGACCAAGAATTTTAACAAGCTAGAGAAAGTTTGTGGATCAAAAGTTGCAGATTTCTCCACAAGTTCAAGAATTAAAACATTCAAGTTTCAAAAATGATCAAGATCAAGAACGATCAAGATCAAGAACGATAAAGATCAAGAACGATCAAGATCAAGACCGTCAAATTCAATATCAAGCTTGAAGACCTTGGATTCAACTAGAAGTCCAGATCAACATAAAGTTCAAGATCAAGATCAAGTCCAAGTCCAAGATCAAGATCAAGTCCAAGTCCAAATTCAAGATCAAGATAGAGATCAAGATCAATATAAATCTCAAGTTCAAGATCAAGCTTTACAGCCCATGAATTATATTTGAAAAGACGAATTCAGAGGAATCATAGAGATTGTAACACTCGCACTTGAAATAATAAATCGATTGTTGCTATAATTTTCCGTTCTTGATTATTGTTTTCTCGACGTGAATTTTATTTTCTACAAATTCTGGCACGCCCAGTGGGAAAATCTCTACCTCTCATCTCAACTTTTCAAGCATCAAAGAATAGCAAAATGTCTTCCACAATAAAAGAACAACTACCAAGCTTAACTAAAGCAATTGAAGGCTTGACATAGTATGCACACGAACAAGATGCTAAGCTTTCCAAGCTAACAAGTAAGATGGATAACATGATTGAAAAAATATCAAGTCAATCAACTCTGAAGCTTTCTAAAATTCAAGACAAAGGAGAGTATTGCGTAAAGCAAACAAAGATCAAAGAGATTCATATCTCAGCTGAAGGTTTGATTCCAATTGATCAATTAAAGAACTTTATCATAGAGGTATCGAAGACAAATCTGAGACTTCATCCAAATTTTCTCCCATATATGCAAAGTCATATACATAAAGGATTGATAACTTGAAAATGTCTGAGGGTTATCAACCTTCTAAGCTTTGACAATGTGATGGAAAAGGAAATCTGAAACAACATATAGCGCAGTTTATTGAGACTTGCAATGCTGCTGGGACGTATGGTGATTATGTTATTAAAGAGTTTGTTCGATCTCTCAGAGAAAATGCCTTTGATAGATACACAGATCTTGAACATAATTCTATAGATATTTGGGAGAGAGTTCCTTAATCGTTTTCATAAAACAAGAGGTGTTGTTAGTATGATGGAACTTACAAAGGCTTGTCAAGGTGAAGATGAGTTAGTTGTTGATTTTATCAATCATTGGAGAAGTCTGAGCCTCAACTGCAAAGATCGCCTTAGTGAAATTTCTAGCATTGAAATGTGCATCCAAGGTATGAATTGGGGTCTTCGCTACATTTTGCAAAGATTAAAGCCCAATACATTTGAAGAGTTGGCAACTCGTGCACATGACATGGAATTAAACATAACTTTAAGAGAAATTCAACAATCTCCTTTCTATGGACCTCATGAAGATAAGGATATAGAAGAACTCTAAAGTGGGGGAAAATCTGCATCCGAAGATGACTTTGAAGAGTCAATGTATATCTAGACGCTCCTTAAGCATGAGCTTAAACTGCAAGTTACAATGCTCATTGAAATACGAGCTGAAACTGTATGTCACTTAAATCTTCAAATTGAAATGCTCCTTGAAACACGAGTTTAAACTGTACGTCACTTAAATCTTCAAGTTTGACTTGAATCTTCAAGTTGAAATGCTCCTTAAAGCACGAGCTTAAACCGTATGTCACATAATTTTTCTTTGTTGAAATTCTCCTTGAAACACGAGCTTAAACTGTATGTTACTTAAATCATCAAGTTGAAATGCTCCTTGAAACACGAACTTAAATTGTATACCACTTAAATCTTCAAGTTTGAGTTAAATTTTCAAGTTACAATGCTTTTTGAAACACGAGCTTAAACTGTATATCACTTAAATCTTCAAGTTTGAGTTAAATCTTCAAGTTGAAATGCTCCTTGAAACACGAGCTTAAACTATATGTCACTTAAATCATCAAGTTTGAGTTAAATCTTCAAGTTGAAATGATCCTTAAATCACGAACTTAAATTGTATGTCACTTAAATCTTCAAGTTGAAATGTTCCTCGAGACACGAGCCTAAACTGTATATCATAAAGCTCTTTAAATTTGAGCTTAATCTTCAAGTTAAAATGCTCCTTGAGACACGAGCCTAAACTGTATATAATAAAGTTCTTTAAATTTGAGTTACTCAAGTTAAAATGCTCTTTAAGGTACGAGCCTAAACTGTATATAATAAATCTCTTTAAATATGAGTTACTCAAGTTAAAATGCTCTTTAAGGTATGAGCCTAAACTGCATGTCACTCCTGGCCCGCAAGAGTATAAACTATGTACGACACAACAAAAGAAACAAAAAGAATCACTCACTCCTCCAGAACTACGTTGTGACTTGATCCTATTCATTGAGGTATATAGGAACTTAGAACCATATTCTAAGTTCAGTTGCATGAGTGTCAAAAAACCAAATGTTCCCACTTGATCTGTCACATGAGTTAAAGTTATGAGTAATTTTTCATAAAACTTCAAACTTGCACCGAATGGTGGTGACTCAATTGGGGAAAATCCTTATGAATAAAATTGTTCCATGATGAGGTCTTCAAAATCTCCAAGTATGCAAGTTGAAATCTTCAAATCCTTCAAGCCTAGACTTTGAAAGATAAAATATCTCGACGAGACTTGAAGAAGGGGGCATTTGTAGTCACTTAAAATTTATTAAATATAAATTTGTAAAGTTGTTCGGATTATATTGAATTAATGAATATATTAATTCAAATAAATATTATGGATTAATATAATTGATTTAATTCAATAAAAATGAATTTAATTAAAGCCCGCTTCATAAAGCCCATATGTCATGTCACTTAAATCTTATTGACCGAAGGGAGTCCTATTCCAATCACAACTCCTCTATTCTAAAATTATAAATAGGGGTCATAATTCAGAAAATAGGACCAAGGATTTTAACAAGAAGTTAGAGAAAGCTCGTGGATCAAAAGCTGCAGATTAATCTACAAGTTTGAGAATACAAGCATTCAAGTTTCAAGAACGATCAAGATCAAGAACGATAAAGATTTCAAGAACGATCAAGATCAAGATCGTCGGATTCAAGATCAAGCTCGAAGACCTTGGATTCAACTAGAAGTCCAGATAAAGATGAAGTTCAAGTTCAAGTTCAAGATCAAGATCAAGTCCAAGTCCAAGATCAAGATCAAGATAGAGATCAAGATCAAGTCCGAGTCGAAGTTCAAGTCCAAGATCAAGATCCAGATAGAGATAAAGATCAAGATAAATCTCAAGTTCAAGATCAAGCTTTAAAGCCCTTGTATTTTATTTGAAAAGACGAGTTCAAAGGAATCATAGAGATTGTTATACTCGCACTTGCAATAATAAATCGATTGTTGCTATAATTTTTCGTTCTTGATTATCTCGATGCGGATTTTACTGTCTACAAATCCGACATTATCCAAGCACTTCAACAGGGCATTAAAAATGAAGAAATTAAGCCCCTATGAGTGGTCAAGAAAACTCCCGACAAGACCTCAATAAATGAAGACATGAATCATTATATTCATCATTTCTAGCTTATACTATTGCACTTCTACTTATTTCTAAAAATCATAAAGTGAAACCAGGATTTCCCCTAAATACTTCAATAGTGGCATTAAACATGAAGAAATTAAGCCCTCATGAAGTGGCCAAGTGAACTCTCAGGAACACCTTAATAGATGTATACATAAATCATTGCATTCATCATTTCTAGCTTGTACTCCATGCGATTATCTTATTTGTGTATATTTCAAAATGAACATCTTAATAGATATATATACATAAATCATTGCATTCATAATTTCTAGCTTGTACTCCATGAAATTCTACATATTTGTGTGTACTTCAAAGTGAACCTGAGAGTTCCCCATACACTTCAGCGGGACATCAAAAGACGAAGTAATTAATCCCTCATGAAGTGGTCTAGGGAACTCTCAAGAATACCTTAATCAATGTAGACACGAATTGTTGCATTCATCATTTCCCCTAGTACTATTGCACTTTAACTTATTTGTGTAATTTTCAAAGTGAACCTATGAGTTCCCCCAGAAACATCACCAAGAAATCATAAAACAAAGTAATTAAGCCCTCACGAAGTTGTTAAGGGAACTGTCAAGAAAACCTTGTCACTGTGGACATGAATTTCTACATTCATTGTTTCCTTCTAGTATTCTACACTTCTACATATTTGTGTGTACTTCAAAGTGAACCTGGGAGTTCCCCCGAACATTTCTGTATGACATCAAAAGATGAAGTAATTAATCCCTAAGAATTGGTCAAGGGATCTCAAGAATACCTTGATCAATGTAGACACAAATTGCTCATTCATCAATTCCCCTAATACTCTTGCACTTCAACTTATTTATGTAATTTTCAAAGTGAAACTGGGAGTTCCCCCAAACACTTCAGCAGAGAATCATAAAACAAAGTAATTAAGCCCTCGTGAAGTGGTCAAGGGAACTCTCAAGAATACTTTGATCGATGTAGACATAAATTGTTGCATTCATCGTTTCCCTCTAGTATTCTGCATGTCAACTTATTTGTGTAGTCTTCAAAGTGAACCCCGGAGTTCCCCCAAACATTCAGCAGGGTATTAAACAATGAAGTTATTTACCCCTCATAAAGTGGTTAAGGGAACTCTAGGGAACACCTTGCATGCAAATATGAATCAATGCATTCATCATTTCCCGCTATTACTCTTACACTTCTACTTGTTTTTGTAATTTTAAGAGTGAATCTGAAAGTGATCCACAAACTCTTCAATAGGCATCAAACAATACAGATATTCAGCCCTAATGAAGTGGTCAATGTAACTCTCAAAACACCTTGATAGAGTTTCCCTGAATCATAGCATTCATCATCTACCTCTACTCTTGCACTTCAACCTGTTTGTGTAAATTTCAAAGTAAACCCGGGAGTTCCCCCAAACACTTCAGCATGGCAGTAAAAACAAAGAAATTAATCCTTAATGAAGTGTTCAAGGGAACTCTCGAGAACACCTTGATATACAGATATAAGTATTATCAATGAAAATTCATCATCTTCCATTTATCTTGCATTTCTACTTTTTGTGTAAATTTCTAAGTAAACCCGAGAGTTCCTCCAAACACTTCAGTAGGGGATCAAACATCAAAGTAATTAAACCCTCATGAAGTGGTCAAGAGATCTCTCGTGAACACCTTAATAGACTTGAGAACTATTTTTATTCATCATCTCCAACCTAGTACTCTTGCACACTTGTTTGTTTAATATTGTTACCACATACACTCCTATTTATATTGTGTTGGTAAGAAAATTCCAAGCAAGATGTAAAAGTGGAGTTTGAACTTGGATATGGGGTTTGTTGAATCTGGCTCCAAATGTGGGTGATATTAAAGTTTAAGAATATCAGAAGAAGAAAAAAGTAATTCCTTCTCTAAACCTTTTCCCTTTCATCCCATATTGTACCTTCTCCTTTTTTCTTTTCATGTGTTTAAGTTTAAGTGATGGCTTCACTTGCTAATTCTCATACCTTAAGCTTTTATTAATTTTGATATTAAATATGTACAAACATAATCAATTACCATCTTCAAGTTTTTTTTCTTCCATCAATTTGCTGGCAACAATAGATTTATATTCACTGGCTAATTATTCTTGAACTATTTAATACGACTTCTTCATATTTTTTTAATGCATGTCTATTTTCTTTTTTAAAAAAATAAATAAATAAAGAATTATATAATAATTTTTTAAAGGGAAATTGTGGAGAATGGCAAACTAAGGAAGGTAATTACATTAATTAAATCCCCTCTCAGTTATTTCCTTTAAAGGGAAAACTTAAAGTTAATTTGCTATACTAGGTCCCACGTTTTGTATAAAACATTTTCCCCAAAACAAAACCCTCTTTTTTCCTCTCTCCGTAAATTTTATACAATCTTCCTTCAATTTCTCCACAATTTTCTCCACAATAGCAATTTGAAACTACCAACTTCTCCTAGCACGCACATCAGAGCGGTTTTACAAAATATTTCAAAAATTTCAAGGTACCGCTTAAAACCTACTTACATTATTAGTTTTTGTTTATTTTTTTTTTTAATTTTTTAGTTTTTCACTTCAGTTGTTAATCGCTTTAGAATTTTGGTTCAATTAATGGATGCCCAATCTCCATCGAAGAGATTTACAAGAGGTATACCATTGCATGTTCAAATTGATGTTGAAAATCTATCGTTTTCATTGTAACTAACTCAGGAATTCGGGGAGATTTCAGGTTCATTGTCTAAATCTACTAACATGCAAGATATTAGATCCAAATTCAATAATGACCCAATTAGTTTTGTTGATGGAGGTCTGAACAATACTATTGATGTTGTTACTGGGTCTAATAAGAAAAGAAAACATAAAACTGATGTTCATACCTTTCACAATGATAAAAATGAAGCCGTTGGTTCAGGGTCCATCGAGCATAATGTATGTGTATAATAATTGTTCATATGTTTTATTTTTATGTCGATTTATGTCTTTATACAATTATAAATTTATAAATGCATAATATATATTCGTACATGCTTTTGTGTTTCTGTTGATTTGTGCCTTATACAATTTTTTTTATAAATGAATAATATCTTAATACCTGCTTTCTATTCATGTCTTATAATGCCTAAATTACTGCCTCATTATACAACTGTGTGTATAAGTGTGTAATTTAGTCTGTCTAATTTACTGCCTCATTATACAATTGTTTTAAAAGTGTATAATTTATTCTAACTAATTTACTGCCTCATTATACAACTGTGTGTATAAGTGTATAATTTATAATGCCTAAATTACTGCCTCATTATACAACTGCGTGTATAAGTGTGTAATTTAGTCTGTCTAATTTACTGCCTCATTATACAATTGTTTTAAAAGTGTATAATTTATTTTGACTAATTTACTGTCTCATTATACAACTGTGTGTATAAGTGTATAATTTATAATGCCTAAATTACTGCCTCCTTATACAACTGTGTGTATAAGTGTATAATTTATTCTGCCTAATTTACTGCCTCATTATACAATTGTTTTTATAAGTGTATAATTTATTCAGCCTAATTTACTGCCTCATTATACAACTGTGTGTATAAGTGTGTAATTTATCTATATTTGTGTGTAATACCACTATTTTTTTTAGTAAAATGTATATGCTTTTTTTTTCAGGATGTTAAGTATTTAGGTCAAAGAGAACCAACAAGAATTCCGCACATGCAGTGTTACACAAATATTGACGTTATGAATGTTCTATCTTCAAAGCTTACTGAGTCACAGTACAGACAATTCTGTGGAAATACATGGTTTGCTCAACTATGTAGCATTCGTAGGTGTCACGTTCAGGCACAACTAATTAGGTGCATGTTTTTGAGAGAAATTGAAGGTAGCTCAAAAGATGCAATCCTGATACATGTCAACGGCACTACTCTGCGTTTCACCATTCGCAACTTTGCTTTAATAACTGGGATAAAATGTTCAGATAATGAGAATGATTTTGTCTTTAATACTGAAGAACCAAATAGGATTATACATCAGTATTTTTGAAGTTGGAAACCCGTCACCAAGAGTTAATTGATTGACAAGTTTGATAAAAAAAAAATTGGATAGATAATGATGATGATGCTGTTAAATTTGCAATATTGTTCTACATAGATTCATTCATCTTTTCTGAAGAACCAACTGGTACTGTAATTGATAGAAAAGATTTTGATTTAGTTGAGTCAGACAGATACATTGACTATCCTTGGGGTAAAAAGGCTTTTGATATAATGATTCTGCATT
Source organism: Solanum pennellii (assembly GCF_001406875.1). Taxonomy (NCBI): domain Eukaryota; kingdom Viridiplantae; phylum Streptophyta; class Magnoliopsida; order Solanales; family Solanaceae; genus Solanum; species Solanum pennellii. The sequence continues at coordinate 31,334,995 of NC_028639.1, read as the reverse complement.
TGCATACTAAGATCAAACACGATGGGAAGTATTTTAGGTTGTATGGTTTCCCACTTGCTTTGCAAGTGTGGTTTTATGAATGTTGTTCGAAATTTGATGATGAAATTGCTATTAAAGTATCTGATCACATCCCTGGGATACTCAATTGGAAGACAAAAAAAAGATTTCCCTCGTCTAAGCTATTTTGCTAAGGGCATATTCAGAGACGACAACAATATATGTATAATTTTATGGTTCGTTTATATAGTTACATATTTATACAGTTATATAAAATTATAGTAGAATATATAACTGTATAAATATGTACCTGTATAAATACATGTATCAGTTTATTTCATTTAAAACTATATGTATAAATGTGCTCCTTGTATTATATTATATATGATATAAGTGTCTGAAAATGTATAATTATGTATATAATTATCCTAATTGTATAAATATAGACTTATTTGTATATATAAACTTGTAAACTGTATAATAAAACATTTAACTGTTTGGACTGTATATGTATAGACTTAATTGTATAAATAAGTTTATGAACTGTATAATTACACATATATGAACATGTATATTTTGCAGCTTGTTTTTCAGAATCTGACTCCAACTGAAATGGAACTCAATATTCTTGAATTACCCCTGAGTATGTTCAAACAGAGCAATCGCAAACAGAAACAACAGCTGCAAATGATTCAGATGATGATTTTCAGGATCCTCCAAGTCCAATAAATAATCGTGGAAAATAAAAGGTTGATACTTATTCGTCTCCTCCTAAGAAGAAATCAAGGCTCACAATCAGTCATATTCAGAATAAGTCACCACCCCGAGTCATTTCTAAGCAGCGCGGTTTGACAAAGTCTCCTCGAAATGTCAGTATTGCAAAAATAACTAAGGCACCACATTCGAAGAAGCAGACCAAAAAATCTGCTAAGGTTCCAGCAATTACAGGCATTAAGAAAAATGTTGATCTTAAAGAAAGTGTTGCTTCTGAAATTCCATCCACCAGCAAGTCACAGGATTTCAATATATCGCGTGATGAGTTTGATCGATTCAAAATTTTGGTATTTATTTATTAAAATATTTTTTATGAAAATTATATATACCGTTAATGTTAATTATACATTTCAATGTCAGATGGAGAAACAGTTTACTGATTTAAGGAACTTCAATGAAATCAACTTCAAAGTTGTGTTGGATTCTATCAAAACCAAGAATGCGGAAGATAAGATTTTGCTAATAGTGATCAATACATGTATTTTATACAATATATATATATATACCGTTTTTTTTTCTTTTCAGGGTGATGGTGTAGAAGTATCACGTAAAGTTCCAACATCGGTGTCGATCAGTTCGAAGAACCTTCTCTGAATTTACCTTCTAAATTGAACTGTCAATCTGTTTTGAATGATCTAAATGATCAAGAGGTAATATACTTATTTATCTTCTTTGTCATTCAAATGTTTATTGCGTTTTGTATATACTGTATATTTTATTAATAATTTTTTGCAGAACTTTGTTCGAGTAAATGTCACATCAGCTAGTCCTGAAGTTACATTTCAGCAGTCACCTGCACGCTCTCCAGCTGATCAATCAGATTTTAGCCCTTTAGTTCAACAATTCAGCACTCCCGAGCCAGAAGTAATTTTTTTATGAACAACATTATCAATTTTGTAAAATATATATGTACTAAACGTACAGATATGATTATTATACATATACAATTTAGTACCCATCTAACATATATATAATATTTTATTGTATAATGTAATAACAAAATTCAACTTGCAACAAACTATACAATAATGTATAAATAAGTAATAGGCAGTTCCAATGTTCAAATCAACTTGGATGTTCAAAACACTTCCAATATTTCTGAGTTTCAAAATAGTTTTGAGGTTTGAATTCTTGAATAGCAATTTTTATTTTTTTATAATCTATGTTTATATGTATATATTACTAATATTATATATTTAGACGGAGAAATGTGAAGTTGTTCCAGTAGAAGTGGACAAAGAAAGACCCCAATTCATGGATGACCAAGCAGAATTCAACAATCCTTCATTGTATGTTATTGTCTTCGTAAATTAAAGGGGTTAAGTTGTATATAATATGATCATTAATTTGTATTTTTTTGTCAAAATTTTTTCTATTGTTATATAACAGCAGGAATTATTGAATGTTATATATGATCAAACTGAAAAGATGGAGCAAAAAGAATTGGGAGATACAAACAAACCAGGATCATCCAACGCCGATGAATTAGTTGTTGAGAAAGATTTCATCTTTCCAAAACCTCTTCAGATTGTAGATGATGATCAAACAAAAATTAATACAGAATGAAGCATTGTGTTACATCCTTTGTTAGCTGTGGACGAACACACACCATCACCGATTCCAAGGGAAAGGCATCCAGGCCCATTCAACACATCGCCTGATATGACAACATTCAGTTCAGAGTCTGGTATAACAAATTATACATTTTACACATTAACACAGTTATATCAATAAGTGTTTTACACACCTAAAAATAATATATGTCTTTATACATTTCAGGTAGTTCATCAAGGTTCCACTACATGTTTGAACTGAAACATCCATTTGTTGCAACGTCGGATGTGGATCTTACAAGTTTATCTCTGCATTTCTGGAAATGGTTAAATGAAGGGCCTCTTGTCAGGCATAGCGCAAAGTAAATTAGTTAGTAATTACTAAATATACTTATTTAATCATATATGTGTATATTTGTATAAAATTTTCTTTTTATTTGAATTTTGATAGGATAGGTAAAGAAGAGTGATACAAAAAGAACAAGTCTCGCTTACAGATGTGGTTTCATTTTGGAATTGTAACTGTCCAAAACAAGAACTGGTTCTATAGGCTTGCATACAAAGATCAATTGCTTGATGACTCGGTAAGCTTTACACAATTCTGTTTTTTTATACAGTTTACGGTTTTAGTATTTATACAATTTATGACTATGTCTTTTTACAGCACATAGATGTCATTTTATATTACATACGCAAAAGATTCAAGTATTCCAACTCCGACAACAATGAATTCAGCTTTATTACTGTGGATTGCAATTTCAATAAACTGATTGCAAATGTGTGGGATGCTTATTACAATTTGGATAGTACATTCAACAAGGAGAGTACAGAGGAGTCCATTATTGAGTACATTAATGATACAAAATTCATGTTGCTTCACTTTGGCATACAGTTGATAACATCCTTATCCCTGTTAACATCAAGTAGATATTTCATTGGGTTTTTATCGTTGTGTCCTTTAATGAGAGATGTATACATGTATATGATTCTCTTAGGGGTGGTTCACTACACGATTCGTCAGTTTCAAATGAGATCAAGAAATATGCACAACTAATTCCCATGTATCTATCTAAGTCTGATTTTTACAGGAAGAAAGGCATTAATATATCGTCACATCCGAAATACAAGTCGCATTCTGAAGTTGACTCTTTTGAAATTATACATGTCAATGATATAACACAACAACATGAAGGAAGCCTGTAAGTCTTATTATTACTCTTAATCAAATTTTTAATTTTAATTTTACACTGATCATACAAGTTGTTGTGTATAATTTCAGCGATTGTGGACTATATGCTGCTGCTTGTGCAGACCATATCAGTAAGGGGAATTTGGTTCCAACATTTGATCCAGAGTTTACCCGTATTCAATACGCGTCTTTATTGTGAAATTATGGAATGCAAAAAATCCAAGTTGATGCCACCAGTGACAGTGAGGCACCAGAAAGGCCAGTCAGTATCCATAGGGACGTTGATATCAGTGACATGATCACAATTGATTAGAACCGTAATACTAGATTTATGTATTTTTGAATATGCAAAAGACATAACAACTTGTGAACTTCTATGTTTTTGTATTGTAATATACTTGTTTGTTCAATTAAGTCTTTCACTTCATTATTTTTGTTTACAATTTAATACTTATACAAACTACATTATACAATATATATTTATACACTAACTGCATAAACCTATGTGTATATTTTACTTTGTATTTTTTATATACAAAATGATTATTATACAATTTTTAATAATGAGGCTATACACATTAACTGTATAAATCTCAACAGTTTCTTTTACTTTCTGTATTATTATACAATTAATTGTAAATCTTGACAGTTTATACAATTGTTAATTCATTATGAACTGTATAATTATACATTACTAGGATTATACAATTGTTCAGAAATTTCAAATTTACAAATAAGCTTATACAATTTATAGTTATACACTAACAATATAAAACTAGGATTACATTTATGTTGGATATATTCATATACATTTCAAGGCTATAGTTCATAAAGTATACATATATATTCAACATAAACAACAACATATATTTATACATTAACTGTATAAATATCGACAGTTATACAATTGTTAACTCATTATTAACTATATAAGTATACAGTTAAGTATCTGTAAAATTCATACAAATTTTTATAAAGTATAAATATACATTCAGCTTAAACAACAAATTATACAACTATGTATTTTCCAAGCTTATGAATTGTAAAACTTTTACAATTGTATATAATTGTTCAATTGAACTTATACGTAAAGTATTTCTGTATATGATGTACAATATAGTCACAAACGATAATTCCTAATAATAGCATGAAGACAAAATAAAGAAAAATGATTAGCACAATTAATAAGACGTAACAACTTTATTCCATATTGAAAATACTAACTCATACAGTTTAAACACAAAACTACTTCAGAATAAAATTCAATTGTATATCAAATCAAATTTTACAGTTCAATAGAATCGTAAAAACTTATTAAACTTCTTGAGGTCTATTTCTACATGAACGCCTATTGTGACCTGCAAATCCACATGTACTACATGTATGCTTTCCTTTTAGTCCAAGCAATTCATGTTTAGTTTTTGAACGGGGTTTATTTTTAGGCCTTCCGGGAGGTCTTTTGAATTTTGGAGGTCGGACTTCATCATACATTATGGCTTCAGGTATGACCCATTCTGAAAAGGAAGGCAATGGATAGATTGATATTTCATAAATCTTCAAAACCGTCTTTGATTTATACAAATCTGAGCAATATCCATCGGCTACTAGACTTTTCCGCTTCAGTACAGCCCAAACATGTTCACAAGGAATTTCTTCATATTGAAACTTCCCACAGCTGCATGTTTTATTCTTTAAACAGACCACAAAACTCCCACCATCATCAGTCACATTGTATATGTATTCATTTGACGGCACAACCTGTTTCACACAAATAGATTTATGTATATGTATAAGTCTATACAATTTCTATCCGTTTGCATAAGTCATTAATTAATAATATATAGACATAAAACATACCCCCATTCGTGTGCTCATTGCTTCATATTCGATTAGTAAATTTTGTGCTTTTCAAATCAACGGAGTAAATGTGCAGGCTGCCTCGTGTTTGTTGTCATGACTCCATCTCCCAAACATCAGTCTGACCTCTTCCAGAAAATTGAATATTGGTAATTCCCTTGTAGATACTAATGCAGCATTTATACTCTCTGCAATGTTAGACGTCATAGCCCATCCCCGATGAGTTTCTGCATGACACCTTGACCACTTATCATATCCAGCTAGCTCCAAATACTCTTTAACACCTACATCAACTTTTTTTACAGTATCCATCAGCCTGTCAAACTCAACTTTGTTGCAAGTCTTTGTCATTGTATAATACATAGGACTTAGCTCCTTGGATGCCTTCCTAAATTTCTTCTCTACATTACCCCACAAGTGCCACATACAAGCATAATGTGGCACATTTCTATACACTTGAGTCACTGCCTTTATGATACTTTCATTTCTATCTAACACTACACACATATTAATCCTCTCACCATAAGCCTCCCTTAGTTCTAGAAAAAATCAAAACCAAGCTGCATCATTTTACGAATCAATGATACCATATGCCAGTGAAAAAATGTGTCCTGCATTTTAATTTACACACACATTAACATTTTGATAAAAATTGCACAATAAAAAATAAATGAATCATACCTGCTCCGTCCGTTGTACAGCAACAAATATTCCATTATACGGTCCTCTTAGGTGACTTCCATCCACAACAATTACAGGCCTGCAATGTTCAAACCATTGTATAAAACTATTCAATGCAACAAAAACATACAAAAACTCATTTTTATCTGTTTTCTTTAGACGTATATGCGAGCCTGGATATGTAATATTCATCATATACAAATATGCTGGAAGCTTGCTGTAAGATGCAGCTACAGTCCCCCTCAATGAAACTAGAGCCTTTTCTCTAGCCCTCTAAGCCAACGAGTAATTTACATCAACTCCCAAATATATCTTTACATCACTGCGAATATCAGAAGATGTATATTTTCTCTTGTGATCAACAAGTTTGGGTTTGACGATCCCTCCAATCAGCATGCTTGTGGCATGTTTTTGTGAATACACTTTATCCTTCAAAGGACAAGTATAGTCTGTATTAAATGCTCTTATTCTAAACATACCAGACTTGTTGACATTAGATGCTTTCATTAACCATTCACATTCATCAGAAATACACTCCAGTGTATAACTACATTAGCAAAAACAACACAACACATCAATATACAAATAATTAAAACAACATATACAGTTACATATTTGTATGTATAACGCATGTACCTGATTGCGTTTGACCTCACTGTTCTATATTGAAATTTTTTTTCAATTGCATATTTTTCCATCACAGATTTCAATATGTCTTTGGTCTTATACACTTGGTCTACCTCCACGAACTTATTAAAAGGATCTGAAATAACTCCAGCGCAGCTCCCTGACCCCAAAATATGAAGCGGCTCTACCAACTCACCATAGTCAGCTGCCTATTATCAAATTCATCATTTTCATTGATGCTAATAAATGTTATCGTATCACTATCCTGATTTGAACTTCCACATAGTTCATTGGTACCAATTATACTAGGCAGTTTGCTAATACACAGTGGATACTTGTTGAACTCATTTCCAGACTTTTTAAGCATAATATAAACTCTAACCCCCATGTCGTTGTGAATCAACATGGGTGTCTTGACTTCTTCAATCTTATACTTAATTTTGAGTTTATTCACATTCATATCAATCCCTAGTTGCATTGCAATGGCATTATACAACTCATTATACGATGAACTTTCTTTAAAAATCACCCCCTCAATTGTATAATCAACATAACAATTGTCATTATCCCATCTACCAGAATGCATAACCAATATAGCTAGTGAAGCCATTTTCAGAATTTCTGTATACAAAATTAAATTATATACATATACATTTAAAAGCTAAAGAAATGCAGCAGCAAACAGAATATGTACTTATACATATTATAGAAACTTCAATTTTAAGCTTATACACATTTTTAAATTATACAAAAAAAATCTTTGTATACACAAAGTTATAGCTTTATAGAAGTAGACAATTCAATAGCAACAATAAAAATATACATGAATATAATGGACAAATTCGTATGTAATAGACAAAAGTTCCATTCAATTATACAATTTACCAAATAACACTATATATGATAGATTCTAACATACAAACAACAATCTAATACACTTAAACACTTATACATATTATGAAAATTCGAAAAACAAAATTAAGATGTAATGTATAAAACGAAAACATAATAGTTGCATAACTCAAATCAGATCTCATATACAGTTTCAAATTCAAACAATTCTATGATTGGAGCAAATCTCAAATCAGTAATTCCAAATTAACAACAATTTTTTCACAAATTTTTATATAATTCACATTAATTAATCAAATCAATTACGGATAAATATTCACATCTCAATATACATTACTGATTTGATGAAATTGAAAAACAAAATTTGAATTTTAAACACCATTGTCGACAAAATCAAAAACACAATCAGATTTACCTCTTATTTCTATCTCTAAAAACAAATTTATCTTGCTTGATTGCTTAAAACCTTCAATAGCTTGATCAATTTTTTGAATTGTCTACAATGGAGCTACTTCGATCGAAGGAGAAGGAGGTAGACTGAAACTGAAATTGATTTCGCGTGAATTGTGGGATTTTTTCCCTATTTATCTGCCGCGTTTTTTTAAAAAAAAAATTGAAAGTGTATAAATGGATCAGTTATACACAAAAGAAGACCCGTAGCAAACTTTTAGTTTTCTACGGAACACAATTTTGTATTGTTTGCTAAAATATAAAATTATCAATTTTTTCTTTGCTATATATAAAATTTGTCTATTTTTAAAATACTTTGGCTCTTATTTGACGGAGGGGTTATATATTTTATAAAGTTATTCTAGATCTTGTCCAATTTGCTTTATGATTGGTAAAATAGAAAGGTATCAACAGAAAATTTAACATTGAGTCAATCTCATTTGTGCATGGAATGTTTCTTTAATTTGGTATAAAAGTTTTGCCTTCACTTGGATAAAAATATAGTCCAGGTTCAATATTAAATCTTATAAAGTATACTCTAAGCTATTGTACCGAGGAATATTTATTTTCCAGAGTTGAGAGAGGAAGCAACAACAAATACGTGTTACGCACCCAGCGTAATCCTATAAAATGGGGTACGTAAAATGTACACAAACCTTATTACTATATTGATTGTTTTTTATAGATCCTTAGTCAAAGAAAAAAATAGTCCTAAATAATATAGAGAAAGAAAAAGTATTATATAATGTACTCTCTTCTTCAATAAATGTTTGGTAGATATACTAAAAATAGATGTCCAAGATTATTTATCAATTTGAACAATCAAAAAAATAATTAGTCATTTTTTTTCAGTTCTGTCCTTAATAATTAATCTATTTTGTTCGATTGAAAAGTTATGTAGACTTTTGATATTTTTAGTATAGAAGGATTATATTAATCAACTTACACCTTATATTAAATTTTCCTTAAGGAAAGTGCATGACTTTATCCTAAAAACAATTATGGACGGAGGGACTATCATTTATCTAGAGTAAATTTACACCAAATATGTGTTTTTTAAGACCTTTTATTAACTCAAAGTGCATTGAAGAGAATTTGCACGTGAACTATAAAGATCATTTAATAACATATTACGAGAGCAAGTCATGATCATGGGTTCTGGTCTTACCGTCATTTATTATTTTCAAAAACGAAATTTTATATTCTTGACCGGCTAGGAAACTGAGAAAGAGACTACATATCATCATATTAGGGAACATGTTGCAAATACTCCTAAAATAAATATTCTCTTTGTTCCTATTTACTTATCCATATTTATTTTTATATTTATTCATATTTATTTGTCTAGTTTAACAAATCATGAAAGGACAACACTTCTTTTTCTAATATGCTCTTATTTAATTTTAGAAAATTTCTAGTACTACTTAGTTTTCATGCATGATTGCTTTTTGGAATCAGAAAATACATTTATTATACTTAAAAAGTTGCATAATCTTTTAAGTTAAGGGTAAAATTGTAACTAACCTATGATAATCATTGGTGCCTTAATATATGTGTCACTTCTAAAGTGGACAACTAAATAGAGACAGAGGGAATAATAAATATATACTCATATCTTCAGTTATGAACATTGAAGCTTGATATGAATTTAGCTTAATTCAATTATTATTTATTTTAAAAACGGTGCATTTTTATCAACAAATTCATTAAATGTTCTTACATATTTATTAAATCATAAAAAATATTTATACATCTTCACGGGATCAGATAGAGCAACTTCGATTCGAACTTTAAAAATATATCTAACAAATTTATCAAGTAAATAAATGCATCAAATGCATGTATTGAATTTGACGGTAAAGACAGGTAATATTAAAGTTTGAGAATAAAGCAAAAGGAATATTTCCTTGTTGAGATCCTTGTCCTTAGAGGTGTACATGGTCGGGTTGCTTCGGGTTTTTCAAATATCAAATTAAATTATTTTTATCGGATTTTTAAATTTATAAACTAAACCAAATCAATAAAACTCGGGGTTTTCAACCTCGGGTTTTTTCGGATTGTTTGCGGGTTTTTAGGATCTTTGGATTTTTTTAGATTTTTTCGATAAAGTATTCATACACACATATAATTTACTTGTATTTCAAATATTTCTTCAGTCCTACCAAAATACAACTACAGAAGATGCTTCTTAAGAAATAACACAAAATATAATATGATTAATGACACTAAAATATCAAAATAATAATAATAATAATAATAATAATAATAATAAATAATAAAATCGCGTAAAAGATATCGCAAATTAACAAGTCATAATAAAAATGATCATAATTTAAAAGTATTAAATTATGCTAAAATAAGTTTAGTTCTATTAGTTACATGACTAAATATTAAAGGAAATTGAAATTAGATTATGTATTGTAATTGTCTAGACCAATATAAAACCAAAGAACAAATATTCAATATTATTGTTATTCTTAGTGTTAAATTGAGTTTCCTTTTGCATTAGTATTAATTTGATTTTGATTTAATTTTTATTATAATTACCAACATCTGTGGACTATAATCTTTATGAAATCATTCAAAATTTTAAGTTTCAAACTTGAAATAATATATTAAAAGATAAAAAGTATGAAAAAGTATAAGAAATATTTAAAAACTATATCAAAGTAAATATTTTTATGTATAAAATAAAATTTTAAAATGATATATATAATGTCGGGTTGATTTGGTCTCGGGTTGACTTTTTTGAGTTAAACCAACTCAACCCAAATATAGTCGGATTTTTTTCAATACCAAAACAAGTCAAACCAACCACTAGCCGGATTTTTTTTGGTTCGACTCGATTTGCCGTTATTTTCGATTTTTGATTCGGTTTTGTATACCCTTACTCGATTTTGGGCAAATTTAATGTAACGAGCTTCATTCAGATGTCTATAATTAAAGTATTTTTTAAAAATCACCGTTGATTTTTTACTCATAGTGATTACAAAACAATATATGAATACATTTAAAATAATAAGACTATAATTATAGAATATGAATTTAAAACTAAAAATCATATCTAAAAGGGATCCATCATTCGAAAGATTATACACTAATTAAATTAAAGTAGAATAAAAAATAACTTTTTTTTATTTTTTTTCAAAAATGCCCTTACAACTTAGTGGAGCAGAAATCTACTCGCTATGAAGTAGATCCATGATGATCAATCTCAGGACAAAGAGTAAGTTCGGTTTTGTGCTTGTAACATGTGAACAAGGCAATTACGGGCCAGACCTGGAAGAGCAGTAAACAATGCCTTAGTTTTAGCATAGATCATGAACACATTCTCAAAAGAGTTGTTGAGTGGGGTGTTTATGCTTGAATGCTTAAATGGTGTGGGCGAATTTGATAAAATTGATGGATCGAGAATCTACCACTTTAATCGAGACATTTGTACAATTCATCAAGGTAATTCTTTAGTTTCAGCTTATTTTACCAAATTGAGGTTTATGTGGGATGAATTTTATGCAATTGTGCCACCACCATCATGTAATAGTGATAGATCTAGGTCCTATGTTGATCATATTCTATATTTGTGTCTATTCTCTTTTCTGATAGAGCTGAATGACATATATGGTCATGCACGAAGCCAAATACTAATGATGAGCCTTTTCCAAGCGTTAGGCAAAACTTATCCAATAATAATCTCAGATGAGAGCAAGAGAGTTGCTTCAAACGAGAGCCATCGAGTTACTTCAGAGATGCGCACTAGTGAAGATGTGATAAGCCACAACATATATGCAAGAAGGGAAAATTATTCTAGGGTCAGAAGAGTTGAGTATAGTTCTAGAGGAAATGATGTAAGCAAAGTTGAGTATAATCTTGCGAGAGAAAAGAAGAAAGTGAACTGGAATCTGTTCTATAACCACTGTAAAATGTATTGACTTACACAAAATAATTATTTTCGATTGATTGGATATCCTGATGATTGAAAGTTCAAGAAGAAATTTCAGGATAGGGTGGACAATAAGGGTACAATAACAAATTTAGAGGAGTGAATTCGAGTAAAGGAAAAAATGTTGCTAACAATGTGCAATTGGATAAGGTTTCTTGTGATGCATTTGTGCAAGTCAATGCAGGATAAACATGTGTACAAGAAAATGCTTGTGATTTCAATTATGTTCGTGCTAACCTGTAAGCCTTTGGTGCACGGCTTGACTACACTTTCAACCAGTACCAAAAGATATTGAAGTTGCTTAATGAGGAGGACAAGACTAAAGAAATGGTGAACATGGCAGGTAACTTCAATATTACAGAAGTATAATTTTTAATAGCTAAAAAATGAAGATTGTGTAGCTGTCATGAATACTACGAAGATGCTTTTAAAATAAGGAATAAGTGGATAATTCATTCAGGGCCAACATGTCATACGAGTTCAACACTTGACAATTTGAACAATGTGAATGATCTTAATAAAAATGTATGCAAGAGAGTGTACTAGTTTAATGGTCAAACTACCCTAGTGACACATTGAGGAAGCTATGGAGTATTAGACAATGTCTTGGTGGTGCCTGATTTTAAATATGATCTATTACCAATGTCTCAATTGACTAGATAGCTACAATGTTCTGTGTGTTTATATCCTAAATTTCGCATTTTTCAGGACCTCTCCGATGACGAGGTGAAGAGAATTTGTTAGGAGATAGAAGACACAGATTGTGTGTGTTGTCATAGAAGGATTAGCCATCCTTCTATCGAAGTGTTGAACAATTAGCCTTTGGCGAAACAGAGTAGACTTTTTTTTTCCAATTAGTATGTCTAATACAAGTGATGTTTTTGATCTTATTCATGTTGATATATGGAACCATATAGAATTGCTACATATTATGGTTTTAGATTCTTTTTGACAATTGTAGATGATAAGGTAAGGATGATTGACTACTTTACTAAAATTCAAGAGTGATGTGTTTGTTGTGATGAAATTTTTTCTTACATTGGCTAGTACTCAATTTAAAATACAAGTGAAGAAGGTAAGGTCTCACAATGGGACTGGGATTTTTTAACGAAGAATGCAACACAATATTTTCATTCTTACGGATTATTCATGAATTCTCACACAGTACACAACAAAATGGAGTGGTGGAAAGAAAGCAGTGACATATACTAAAGGCATCAAAGGCACTCAAATTTCAAGGGTCTATTCTTATAAGATTTTTGGTGAAATGTGTTATAGCTGCTTTGTACTTAATAAATAAGAAGCCTACTGATGTTTTAAAAGGACAGTCTCCTTATCAAATTTTTCACAAGGCCAGACCCAAGCTTAGCCATTTGAGAATAATAGGCTATTTTTGCTATGTCATTAAGCTGATCAAGGATGCTTGCGTCATGACGGAATATTCATCTACACAGTAAAGGTATGTGTTGCACAATTTGAGTCTCAAAAAGTTTGTAGTGAGTTGGGATGTCACTTTCAAGAAATATATATTTCCTTTTGGTTCCTGACAATAATGTAGAACATGCAGTTCAACAACAAAACTTTGAAACTATTCTATTAGTGATTCCAGATAGCACAGGTGTTGATGTTTAAACTGTGGACCATGGTGAATAAGGTATTCAGAATGTTACAACACACAAGTTCTATCAGAATGTCTCATCCACTTGTTTGGATGAAAGGATTATGTTGCTCACATGACTATTCTCCACATCCATATACACTGGTAATTACATGACTTATGGTAAGTTGTCTCCTATGTATCAAGCATAATCGAGTGATATATTTGTTAACACAAAACCCAGGACCTATGAAAAGATTGTTAAAGACCACATATAGGTGGAGGCCATGAAACAAGAAATTAATGCATTGAAGGATAATGAGGCTTGCAGTGTCATGCAACTTTAACCAGCTAAAATGATTATAGGATGTAGGTGGGTGTTCAAGATCAAGTATAAAGAAAATGGAGAGGTTGACAAGTTCAAAGCTAGGCTTGTAGCTACAAGCTATAACCAAATTGAAGGAATTGACTATTAGGAGACTTTCTCTCCTTTAGTCAAAATAGTGACTATAAGATTTATTATTTTTATTGCGGCAGCTGAAAATTGGATAATATATCAAATGGATGTCTTTAATGCTTTTATGCAAGAAGACTTAGTTGAAGAAGTGTACATGCAATTTCCCAAAGGTTTTACTAGACCGTGGAAGCACCAAGTTTGCAGACTTATTAAGTCCTTGTATGGACTTAAGCAAGCTTTAAAGCAATGGAATTCCAAGATTACTAATGCACTAACCAACACAGGATCCTTGCAGAGTCCACTAAATTATTCTCTATTCACTAAATGAAGAGGTTAAACATTAGTGATTGTGCTAATTTGTGTAGATGATTTATTTGCCAAAGGAAATTACTACTAAAAAACAGTGAAAATGTCAGACAGAAAAGCGACGGATGGCGTCGCTCCAAAAAGCAATGTCATTTGTCACGTTATCCGTCCCTTTTTATTAAAAATAATTATTTATAAAATTATTTTACAAAAAGCGGCAAACGGCATCTCTTAATCTGTTGCTTTTTTCGCGAAATTTTGCAATATATATATATATATATATATATATATATATATATATATATATATATAATAATCACTTATTAAATAAACATAGTGACACCGTCCGTCACTTTTATTAAAAATAATTAAATATAAATAAAAAATTTAACCACGATGTCCGAGGTGAAGTTTATAGTCAACCTCTGCCTCTCTCTTTTAATATATTTAATTTTATTAATTATTTTTTATCATAACGACGGATGGCATCTTTAAGTCTGTCGCTTATTGGTCAAAACTATATGGTCAACACTTTAAATAAGCGACAGATAATATCGTCTAGTCTGTCGTTTTAGTCAAAATGGTAGTTCAAACATTTTAAAAAAAGCGACGGTCAAAGAGACGTTGTCCATCAGTTTTCATTAATTATGTTGCATCAGTGACGGGTCTTTCTCCAAATTTCTCATTCTCTTTTCTCTTTTCTCTCCATTCTCACCCCGTCGCTGGACCACCGATTGTCGCCACTATCATTGTCGCGCTGTCGCCGTCAAACCCCAATTGCCCCTCCTTCTTTGTTATAAGGTTAGGGTTTAGTTTTAATTTTTTATTTTTTGCATGCTAGTAATTATATGTGATTTATTAGTTTGTATATTGTTTTAGTTTGTTGAATTGTGTTATTGAATTTTGTGTATATATATATATATATANAAACTATTTGATAACTAAGGGTATTTAATTAACAGATATTTTTTAAATAATTAATTTATTTAGTTGGTGAATAATGGGTCAAGTCCATAATTTATACCCTATAGCTTGACCCATATATTGAATTAAGATTAATTGGGTCTTAAAATCTCTTTTATGGCATACCACAATCCACCACAATTTCTATGTGCAAACACGAAGAGAAGCACAATACGCATCACAAGAATCAAGAACACAACTCTTCCAGCTAAACGAAATAACAAAGCTTAAATCTTCTAATTAGTGCATGCATTGGATGTTAAGGAATTAAAAATTTACATATATGTTACTGGATGTTGCAATTGGAAATTGTGCCTAAGAATATTGGGAAGTAATGATGGCTAATGATTGTATAACGATAGTAGCATAAGACTTGGATTGGTAGATATAAAATCATTTGAAAGTTCTTGTTGCTGCGCAACATGACTTCTTTTGGGATATTATATATATATATATATATATATATATATATATATTGGATTTGAAGTTCATATTTTACTAATTTTAGAAATTCTCGTGCTAGGCAACTGAAGAAGGTCAACATCTAAAAAAAATGATAGAAGACTATATTGCTTCTTTCATCAAAGTAGAAGATAAGAATAGTAATTCTAAATTTCTAAAGTTAAATTACAATTGTTTTCAATAATGTGTTTATGTCCATCTAGTATTGATACTTAGTTTTAATTTTGTGATATAATTGTTTTGTGTCGATCGATCACTAGTTGATCCTATTGATGACAAAATTGATTTTCTTGCAAGATAGATTTGTGTCCATATAGTGTTGACACTTAACTTTAAAATTAAATTAAAATAAATAATGTGATTTAGTTGGTGGATTTAACAGTTGGAATTAAGTCAATACTAAACTAGTTAAAGTTAAATTTTTTTAAGTTGTTTAAACAAGTTAGAAAAAATAATGTGGTTTAGTTGGTGGATTTAGTTGTTCTATTAATTAAAAACTAAACTAGCTAAAGTTAAGTTTTTTAAATAAGTTAGAAAAAATAATGTGATTTAGTTGGTGGATTTATTTGTTAAAATTAAGTCAATACTAAACTAGTTATAGTTAAAAAATTGTTAAGTTGTTTAAATAAGTTAGAAAAAATAATGTTGTTTAGTTGGTGAATTTAGTTGTTCTATTAAGTCAAAACTAAACTAGTTAAACTTGTTAAGTTGTTTAAATAAATTAGAAAAAATAATTTGATTTAGTTGGTAAATTTAGTTGATGGAATTAAGTCATCAATATTAAATTAGTTAAATTTAAAAAATTGTTAAGTTGTTTAAATAAGTTAGAAAAAATAATGTGATTTAGTTTTTGGATTTATTTGTTGGAATTAAGTCATCATTCATCAATACTAAACTAGTTAAAGTCAAAAATTGTTAAGTTATCTAAATAAGTTAGAGAAAATAATTTGATTTAGTTGTTGGAATTATGTCAAAACTAATTGAATATCTATATTTCTGTAGATGGATCATCGTTTGTGGATTTATAATATGCATTATGAAACTGGTGTTGGTTTCAAACCCATATTTATTGACGGTGTAATAAATTTTATTGAACATACAATGACACTTGACATTTTCAAGAATAATAGATTGGTTAAGTGTCCTTGTAGTGCATGTAAGTGTTTACTTTTTTTTGAACTAGATAGAGTTATGGTTAATTTGTACCGTAATGGATTTAAACCTAGATATTTTGTATGGATTGATCATGGAGAAATTGATGGATTGTATGATATGTTTTGTAATTCGATGCATGTGGATGTATATAATAGGATTGCACCACATGGTCGTATTAGGGTTGAACATGATAAGGTTCATCAAATGATCGATAATGCTCTTGGGGTTCAAGGTGGGATGAAACCAAAATGATATTTTGATGAAGCTCTTAATGAAGAAGCAAGACGCTTCTATGAACAATTAGAAGAGTCCAGTCGTCCACTATGTGAAGGGAGTCCGCAATCTGCCTTGTCAGTTGCGATTAGATTAATGAATATTAAATCAAATTGGAATGTTCCGAATGCAGTTATGAACTCAATGGTTGATCTTTTGGGTGAACTAGTTAATCCAGAGTTTAACATACCAAAGAAATTCTATCAGGCAAAGTGTTTTGTGTCCAAATTAGGATTGACGTATGATAGAATTCATTATTGTGTTAATAGTTGTATATTGTTTTACAAGACTGATAGTGAATTAAAAAATTGTAAGTTTTGTGGACATGCTCGGTATAAGAGGACTCTGGCTGGAAAGATAGTCCAGTTCAGGCGATGAATTATCTACCTCTCATTCCTAGGTTAAAGGGGTTGTATGCATCGATGAGGTCAGCCCCACATCTGAGATGACATCGTGAATATAGAAGGTTGTGGGGTATCTTATCTCATCTATCTGATGGTGAATCATGGAAACATTTTGGTAACGTATATCCTTATTTTGCTAGTGAATCAAGAAATGTTAGATTGGGGTTGTTTTCAGATGGCTTTACACCATTCTCTAATGCAGATTCGCCTTGTTCATGCTGCCCGGTATTTCTTACTCTGTATAATCTTTCTCCCGAAATATTCATGACCAGTCCCTACAGCTTTCTAAGTTGTATTATTCCAGGTTCCAGTAAACCAAAAGTTTGATTGATGTCTATCTACAACAATTAATAGATGTGCTCAAACAATGGCGGTTTGAAGACGTTTTGACTTATGATATATTAACTAAGCAGAATTTTGTTATGCGTGTTTCTTTAATGTGGACTATTAATGATTTTTCTGCATACGGGATGTTGACTGGCTGGATGACAACTGGAAAGCTAGCATGTCCGTATTGCATGGAAAATAGTAAGGCATTCACTTTAAAGCATGGAAGAAAAAAATGCATGGTTTGATTGTCATTGCAGTTCTTACCACTGGACCATGAATTTAAAAAGATGAAAAATACATTTAGGAAAAATAAGGTATGAAAAGTCATGATTTTCATGTGTTCATGGAAACTTTAATTCCTATTGTTCCCAGAAAGGATATGGAAACCAATCACAGAGGTAAGTCTTTCTTTTAAAGACTTGTGTTCTTGAAAGTTGTTGAAGAGTAGTTTAGACCGGATGGAGGAAAATATTGTTGTTATTACTACTACGTTGGAGAAGATATCTCCATGTAGTTTCTTTGATGTGATGAAGCATCTTCTAATTCACATTGTACAAGAGGCCCGACTTGGAGGTCCGGTTAAAACAAGATGGATGTATCCATTTGAGAGATATTCATTTGTAATATTCACTAAGTTATATATATTCACCATTTTTTTTTATTAACATATATATACACATATAGATGAAGAAAAATTGACAGATCCAAGTAAACAGTTAAGCAAAGGGGAAACATCAAATGATCATTTGTTCAAGGCCATATTGGGAGAGAAACTGGTGATTTTATTCTTATTGCTTTGGTGATGATGTGTCACGTATGAGAAACATGCACAATCGCAATGATGAAGGCGATATTGATCCTTCATTTCCACTTATATCATTTTTTAATAAAATGGTCGAGGATCTAAAAAGTGTGAAAAGCAAGGCTTCACTTAAATGGAATTGCAATTAGTTGTGACACATATTTTGCTTAATTGTCTAGAGATTCAACCATATCTCCAGTAAGTGTTAAAAATATGTTATCAAAATACATAATAATAAGTATTCATTAACTAACTAAATACTTGAATGTAAAATGATCAGCTTGTTCGTAAACATATACAGAATTTTTCAAATGTCTATACAACTATGTAAGTGTGCAATCACTAAGTATTTAATAATATTTTTATGTTATAATAAATTATATTACTTGAAATAACAATATGTAGGTTTACGATGAATACTCAAGTGTCTAACATTTGCAATTAATGAAAAAAGTAATACTTGGATCAGAATCTCAAGTACTGACAATGAATAAGTATTGTGTCGATGGATTTAAGTTCAAATTGAACAACTTTCTAGGAACAAGAGAACAAATAATAGTGGGGTCTACATACAAGGTGTTGTTGATGGTATAGGCCAAATTATTGAATATTATTGTGTCCTTCGTGAGTTTATTGAAGTGAGGTATTCAAGTTGGCCTAAGAATAAGATTGTATTATTTCAGTGTGAGTGGTTTGACCCATCACATAGATTCACAAAAGTGGAATATCAACATAACATAACTTAAGTTAAGCACGCCAAAAAAATTCAGAAGTTATGATCGTATTATCATTGCACAAAAAGTCAAATAAGTGTATTATGCTTCATGTCCATTGCATAGAGACAAAACTGATTGGTGGGTTGTTATAAAAATTAAGTCTGTTGGAAGAATTGAAATTGACAATATATTAGATGTGGTGTATCAAAATGATGTTGCAATTGTTCAACAACAAGTTGATGTTGAATTGGAAACCACACTACAACATCTTCAACGCATATTAGAAAAGTATTTGATGATGAGATATTGAATGTTGAGGTAGAATGTCTGAGAATGAGGAAAATGAATCACTTGATGATGAAGAATGGAACGATAACTGTCACGACCAGGGAGCCCCCCCCCCCCTAAACGTAACCGGCGTCTTCGTACTCGAAGAGACTTTAGATAAGCCCTTAGCATACATCATCGCATTTCATAGGTAGATAAAAAGCGGAAAATTTAAAACTTTACATGTGAAGTTCACATAAACTTCTCATATATCTAAAATAGTCTACAATTGTCTCACTCAAACCATCTAACATAAGAGTTCAAGATTTGGTACATAACCCTTACAACATTACAATAAATCTCATAAGAGAATACAACATAGTCTTTATAAGATAGAAAATAGAACACAGTCTTTAGACTAATCAAATAGCATAAACTAGAATGATAGGCTTCGTCCTCGGACTTGAGGACTCACCACTTGGGAATCTATCCAAGCTTCTTGAAAATTGGCCTTGAAACCCTTCAATTGATCGAACCTACATTATTGTAGAAATAGAAAAGAATATGGGTTAGTACAAACCACATGTACTATGTATGGAAACATATGCAAGTAAAACCTTTGAAAACAAGCACAAAGGGACATTTTGTTTATAAGCATGCCAAGTTACATTAAAAGGTTTCATGCACATTCCAATAGCATATACAAGTTCATAACATAACAATAATAATACATATTCACATTCATGTTCAAGAGTCACATCATAATAAAGCCATATCAACATTTCATGTTTTAGAGTTCATTTCATCAAAGTATTACAAGACCCTTACTCACAATCTCAATCCAAGCCAACTAGTGCAATGCTCACGTGAAGCCTCATAACCTCACATAAACCAAGTGAACTAGTAAAGAAACCATAAGCAATGTATTTACCTCATGTAACATCATAACAAATATAGTCATCATCATGCTTAGCGATTTAGACCAATAACATGCACATCAAGTGAAACAAACATCATATAAGATCAACATTATGTAGAACCAACATTATGCATTTAATTCATAACATAAGTAAATAAGAACCCCTCCTAGGAATCCCCTCAAGGCCCACTTGTGCAATGCTAGGTAAAGTACCATACCCTTGCCTACACTAAGTAGTACCCCTTAAGTCATCCTAGTTAGTGTCCATCTTATTACTTTTATTCATTTATTTTACTTTTGGGAACATTTGCCATAACTAACAATAGACCATGTGATCTAAACATGGAATTCGGTGTCATCCCCTCAAAACGAAAGAAGGGCATCCTACTTGCCAAGGTAGGATGTATACATAATTGTAGCATCTAGGTTAATCCACTAGCTAGGTTACCTATGGGGCACATAGTTAAAGAACTAAGAGATTGTTACTAGAAATTATCTTTATGCTATCTCGCATTGTAGTTTTAACCTCACGAAGAACATTGGTGAACCTACCTTCACTGTTGGGAAGGGACAACTCTCATTGTCAAGTTCACTCGGTGCTAAGCTAAATTTCCTTTTTGAAATCTCATTAAGTCTTTCTTAAAATGAATTCATAATATAGATCTTAGGAGTTTATACCCTCATATAATAATGTCAATACGTAATAGGGTCTAGGATAAGAAAGTCCTTTCATCACCAACTAAACATCATGTGAGAACATTATATCATAAGATTGTAATAAGATGCACATGAGAAATCACCTCCAATCCCTCATAACAATAAACCTATCATCATCTCACATCCACCATGTTCATAACATAATCATACATCCATAACTTCATTCATCATACATTAATTAAACAACATTATCAAGAATATACCAACATTAAATCAATAAAGTATCCATAACCTTGAAATTCTTACAAATAGCCTACAAAAAACTTCTTCAAGACTTCACCCCTAATTAAAAATATTCACCCAACAATTCAATCATAACCATAATATAATGGTAAATTATGCAAGAACAAAATCAATTAAATCATCCTAATCATCAATCAACCTAATTTATAAGTTAGGGTTACGTGAAAAAAGGATATTCATGGGTCTTTATAGAGATTTAGTTCAGAGCTTTAAGGGATACATCAATCCACACATAAAAAAAAATACATAAATCAACATTAACAATTGAACTAAGACTAAAAACTTCAAGTTAGAAAGTAGAACCATGAAATTGGATGAAAACTAGACTTTTCAAAAACATTTAAGATCAAACTTTGAAGAAACTCTTGGGGAAAGGATTCCTAAGAGTGAATAGCTTCTATACCTTTTTAATTATTAGAGAATTTTAGTGGAAAATATTAATCTTGGATCCCTAGATAAGCTTGACACTGTTCTTCAATGGGGGTCTTTGGAGTAGTGAGAGAAACTAGAGAGAAGTGGGAGTTATTTGGATTTTTGGATTTATAAGGTGTTAGGTTAGTTTAATGACTTAGGGTGTTTAAATGGTACAAAACTAAATAAATATAACCGTCCCTAATCATATAATTAATTAATTAGTTAGTTATATAACCACCCTCCCCTTAAGCCGTGTTGAGGTAGTGTGACAGGGGTCCATCGATGAGACCCCGTCGACGCCCTATCGTCCCATCCACGGACCATACTGGTCAAACGTAGTTTGGGACAGAGGCTGTATTTTTTGGGTATAAGGGGAGGAGTCTAAGTATAGACTCACGAGAACCACCGACGGGGTGTGAATCCCTCGTGATTGCACACTGTATTTTGACAGCTTTTAGGTTCAAATGTTTGGGTCCTCCTTGAGGGCCCTTAGGGTGGGCCTTGGGGAGTTGTACGTGGATTTTGGACACTAAACATGCACTAAGGTGTACCTTAGGTCCTTTCAGAAAGTTTGACCCTCATCAGACTCTTCAAACCCGTACAAAACCTAAAGGCACACTAAGTCACTTTCACTAGTCTACGGACGTTGTGGTCCTTCCTTGACGTTTAGTCTTCAGTACTTCCTAATCAAGTTAATCACATTAGTTTAGGTCTAGAATTATCATTATTCACCACATATGGATCTATTCTAGGTCATAGAACTTCCAGGGTGTTATATTATCCCCTCTCCCCCTTAGGAACATTCGTCCCCGAATAACACCTTAACCTTCTTATAAGAAAAGAAAAGGACTCAATACTAGCAGCCCAACAACCACAACAACAATATGATCATGAGTCACCGCTCATCGGAGGAATTCTCAACTCCATTCAACACATAATCATAGCATTTAGAACATAGTGACTCAATTGATAATTCATCACACATAAAAGTTGACAATTTCACATCACATAAGGAGGAACTACCTTCTCCATTTCAATATGAGCTCAAAAAATGAATGTCAAAGAGTTGACATGCAATTTTTTCTTCTCAAAACAACATTAACATGCTCACTACAACACTCATGAAGACAAATATAATGCACTACATATAAGTACAAGTTAACCATGAGAACACACTTCATGAAAATTCAAGTGCATATGCTTTTTCAAAGATATACACATACTCAAAAAACAAGCTAAGTTTAGCATCATTCATAATTTTCTTTTATTAGAAGCTACTAACCTCAACCTTGTCTAGAAGTGAGAGGAAAAAGATGAGGATAGCGGGATTTCATGTCGGCCTCGGCTTCGCATGTTGCACCCTCAATTAGATGGTTTCACCATAGAACTTTTACGGAGGTCACCTTTTAATTTCTCAACTTATTGACTTGAAGATCTAAGATCTCAACCAGAAACTCTTCAAAAGAAAGGTTCTCATTCACCCCTAACCCTTCTATCGGAAGAATAGACATCGGGTCGACTATACATTTCTTGACTATAAAGACATGAAATACCGGATGAACCAGAGCTAATTCACTCGGCAATTTCAACTCATAAGAAACTTTCCCAACCTGCTTAAATATTTCATAAGTGCCCACATACCGAGGACTAGGTTTCCCTTTTTACCACACATCATCCCCTCTTTCATGGGTGAAATTTTCAAGTAGACCCAATCACCTTTTTCCTACTCAAGGTCTATCCTTCCATTGTTGGTATAAGATTTTTGCCGACTATAAACTATTTTCAACCTATCCCTTATCATTCAAACTTTTTCTGTGGCCTCATAGACTATCTCGGGACCAAGGAGTGAAAATTCACCAACTTCAAACCACCCAACTGGTGACC
Organism: Solanum pennellii; assembly: GCF_001406875.1. Taxonomy (NCBI): domain Eukaryota; kingdom Viridiplantae; phylum Streptophyta; class Magnoliopsida; order Solanales; family Solanaceae; genus Solanum; species Solanum pennellii. The sequence goes on along the minus strand of NC_028639.1, from coordinate 31,311,166 downwards.
GACATCACCTATCATGGAGTGCTTCAAATGGTGCCATAGAAATACTCGAATGGTAGCTATCGTTGTAGGAGAATTATATCAAAGGTAGGTGATCATCCCAATTACCCTTAAAGTCAATGACACATGCTCTCAACATATCTTCTAGGGTTTGGATTGTGGGTTCCGCTTGGCCATCCGTTTGAGGGTGAAAAGCGGTACTAAGTTTGACTTGAGTACCTATTCCCTTTTGGAAAGACATCCAAAAGTGAGAAGTGAATTGGGCACCTCTATCCAAAATGATGGATAAAGGAATCCCATGAAAACTCACAATCTCATTAAGGTACAATCTAGCACATTCTTCCGCCGAATTAGTGGTCTTGACGGGAATAAAGTGGCTAATTTTGTCAACCTATTAATAATAACCCATATGGAATCATTTTTTCTACGTGTACGAGGCAAACCCACAATGAAATCCACGTTGACATCTTCCCACTTCCAAGTAGGAATAGATATGTCTTGAGTTAACCCTCCCGGTCTTAGATGTTAGGCCTTGACTTGTTGACAATTAGGGCACTTGGCACAAATTCTGCTATATCCTTCTTCAACCCATTCTACCAATAGATCTCTTGTGGATCACGATGCATTTTGGTGACACCTAGATGAATAGAATATCGGGAACCATGAGCTTCTTTCAAAATTTGTTTTCTAAGACCACCCACATCTAGCACACACAACCTACCTTGCTACCTAAGTACCCCATCCTCCCTTAGGAGAATGATTCAATGAACTTACTATGTACCAATTCCTTCAACTCCATCAATAGAGGATCAAGATATTGATTAGACTTCACCTCAACCACTAAAGATGATTCGGAGTTATAATGAACCATGTAGCCTCCTTGTGGAGAACCTTCTAACCGAATACCTAACCATGCCAATCTATGCACCTCTTTCACTAACTCTTTATTATTATCAGGAACATGGGATACACTACCCATAGACATTCGACTTAGAGTGTTTGCAACCACATTGTCTTTGCCGAGGTTGTAGAGAACACTCATTTGTAATCCTTCAAAAGCTTCAACCACTTCCATTGTCGGAGATTTAACTTTTTTTGAGTGAACACATATTGGAGACTCTTATGGTCGGTGAACACATCTACATGAACCCCATAAAGATAATGTCTCTATATTTTCAAGGCAAACACCACGGAGGCTAGTTTAAGATCATGAGTAGGACAGTTCTTCTCATGCACCTTGAGTTGTCTAGAGGCATATGTGTTAGGATCGAATTCACGCACACACACTAGATGAATGAAGAACACAAGAGCTTTCAAAAGAAAGAGATGAGAAATATATATATAGAGAGAGAAAACCCAATTTTTCGTGGTAAAACCCCGTGAGTAAACTTCCACGGCGGTGAGGTATATTTATATTAATAAATCAGAGTATTTTTGGTTACAGAGAATAAATAGGAAAACCTAAAATAGAGAATAAATAGGAAAGCCTAAAATAGAGAATAAATAGGAAAACCAAAAATTAATCAGGCTCCACTACCTAACAA
>NC_028639.1:31294478-31309014 GCF_001406875.1 Solanum pennellii | reverse complement strand
GCTGGACCCAAATCTTTCATCTCAAACGCTGCAGACAACCTTGTCTTCAGATTGTTAATCTCCCTCAAACTAGATCCTGCAATCAACATATCATCCACATACAAGAGTAGAAAGACATATGAATTAGTGTATTTCTTGAAGTAACAACAAGGATCCTTTTCAGCTTTGCAGAATCCACTCTTGGTCATGAAGGAGTCAAACTTCTTGTACCACTGCCTTGGTGCTTGCTTTAGTCCATACAAGCTCCTGGTGAGCTTGCACACCATGTGTTCCTTGCCTGGAACCACAAATCCTTCCGGTTGCTGCATATAGATCTCTTTGTCCAGATCTCCATGTAAAAACGCTGTTTTTACATCCATTTGCTCTAGATGCAAATTCTCCGATGCAACAATACTCAACAGAATTCGAATAGAGGTTAACTTCACAACAGGAGAGAATATTTCAGCATAATCAATACCTTTCCTTTGTGAATATCCTTTAACCACTAAACGAGCCTTGAACCTTCTTTTGCCATCTGGTTCAGTCTTGATTCTGAACACCCACTTGTTCAGCAAAGCTCTCTTCCCTGCAGGTAACTCAGTCAACACCCATGTGTCGTTCTTCTCAAGTGACCTCATCTCATCATCCATGGCTTGCTCCCACTTGATCGAATCCTCCACCTGTAGGGCCTCATCAAAAGACTCTGGTTCCCCCTCATCAGTCAGCAATAGATAGTGTAATGAAGGTGAATACCTATCTGGTGCCCTGATGGATCTGGATGATCTCCTTAACACCTGCTCAGGTGTAACTTGCTCCACTTCAGATTCTTCAGTAGGAGTTGGTTGAGTATCTGCTTCGACATCTCTGGGGTTACTCTTCTCCAACTCAACCTCAACTCCCACTTGCTTTGTAATCTCTAGAACCTTTCGCTCTCTGTTCTTGTACAGGACAGACTCATCAAATGTCACGTCACAGTGTCCCAGGATCTTTCTGTTCTTATCATCCCAAAACCTGTAACCAAATAAATCAGAACCATTGCCTATGAAGTAACACTTCACAGCCTTGGCATCAAGCTTGTCTCTCTTTTCTGGATCAACATGAACATAAGCAGTGCAACCAAAAGTCCTCAAGTGTGAGTACTTGAGTTCTTTTCCTGTCCACACCTCCTCTGGAATCTTGAACCCTAAAGGAACTGATGGTCCCCTGTTGATCAAGTATGCAGCTGTGCTCACAGCATCCGCCCAAAGTGTTTTGGGCAGCCCACAGTGTATCCTCATACTCCTTGCACGCTCATTCAATGTTCTGTTCATCCTCTCAGCAATTCCATTCTGCCTTGCCTTACCAGGAACTGTTCTCATCAATCTGATTCCCTCAGCTGCACAGAATGCCTTGAACTCTAATTTGTCATACTCTCCTCCATTGTCAGACCTTAGGCATTTGACTTTCAAACCGGTCTGATTCTCAACTTCAGCTTTCCACTTCTTGAAAGTTGCAAACACATCTGACTTATGCTTCAAGAAGTAAACCCATACCTTCCTGCTGAAATCATCAATGAAGGTAACATAGAATCTGGATCCTCCAAGTGATGATACTGGAGATGGTCCCCAAACATCTGTATGGACCATTTCCAACCGCACTTTCTTTGGCTCTCTAGGAGTCTTTGTGAAGCTTACTCTTTTCTGTTTGCCCATAACACAGCTCTCGCAAAGACCCATATCAACAGACTTCAGACCCTCTAATGCTCCTTTTGCAACCAGCATCTTCATTCCTTTAGTACTCATGTGTCCAAGTCTGTTGTGCCACAGACATGAACCGGAAGCACCTTCAGCAACAGCGGCCATGTTTATACACCCTGCAGTGGTGTACAAGGTTCCAGATTTGGTGCCACGAGCTACTACCATAGCACCTTTCACGATCTTCCACGAACCTTTCCCAAACTCTGCTGCATATCCCGTGCTATCCAACTGACCAACAGAGATCAGATTTTTCTTGATCCCAGGAATATATCTGACATCCTCCAATGTCCACTGGTTTCCCGAGGTGGTCTTTATGCAAACATCCCCCTTTCCTTCAATCTCTAAGGCTTTATTGTCAGCAAGATATACTTTTCCAAAATTTCCAGATTTGAAATTTTGGAACAACTCCTTGCTTGGAGACGAATGGAAAGATGCACCAGAATCCAAAATCCATGATTCAACCGGGCTGTTCACACTAAGGATTAGAGCATCCCCAATGTCCTCTGCTGAATTTACAGAATCATTGTCATCTCCAAATTTCTGATTCTGTTTCTTCTTTGGCTTTGTACAGTTCGTCCGAAAGTGCCCTTTTTCTCCACAGTTCCAACAAGTCACGTTTGATCTGTTCAGGGATTTTCCTCGATTCTTTGATTTTGATCGACCATGTTGATTTTGGCCTTTCGTCTTACTTCTCCCCCTTCGATCAACGCTGAGAGCACTGCCCGATGAATCTCCCACTTCTCGTTTGCGAATACTTTCGCTAAGAACAACATCGCGGATTTCATCAAACTTCAGTTTCTCAGATCCACAGGAACTGCTAATCGCGGCAACAACAGTATCCCAAGACTAGGGCAGAGATGACATCAAAATCAACGCCTTAATTTCATCTTCGAAATTAATATCCACAGAATTGAGTTGACTCACAATCATATTGAACTCGTTTATATGATCAGAAACGGATCCAGTTTCAGACATCTGTAAATTGAACAATCTACGCATCAAATATACCTTGTTCATAGCCGATGGTTTTTCATACATGTTTGACAATGCCTTCAATAGACCGGACCTAGTCTTCTCCTTCACGATGTTGAACGCTACGTTTCTTGACAAAGTCAACGGATCAACCCTAGAGCCTGGCGATCCTTGAGTTTCCACTTCTCCTCCGTCATGGATTCCGGCTTCACCCCGGTCAACGGTTCGTGAAGACCTTTCTGGTACAGATAATCTTCGATCTGCATCTTCCACAAACTGAAATCGGATCCATCAAACTTCTCGATTCCAAGCTTTGAACTATCCATCTTCAGTGATCGTGTTGAATCTCCTTAGCTCTGATACCAGTTGTTAGGATCGAATTCACGCACACACACTAGATGAATGAAGAACACAAGAACTTTCAAAAGGAAGAGATGAGAAATCTAGAGAGAGAGAGAGAAAACCCAATTTTTCGTGGTAAAACCCCGTGAGTAAACTTCCACGGCGGTGAGGTATATTTATATTAATAAATCAGAGTATTTTTGGTTACAGAGAATAAATAGGAAAACCTAAAATAGAGAATAAATAGGAAAGCCTAAAATAGAGAATAAATAGGAAAACCTAAAATTAATCAGGCTCCACTACCTAACAATATGCTACCACTTTACCATGTTGCATGAGGATACAACCCAAACCTACTCGAGAAGCGTCACAATACAGTACAAACCCTTTGGTACCCTCCGGTAAGGTCAACACTGGAGAGTAGGTAAGCTTATCTTTCAACTCTTCACAAGCTTCCGTCCTCTCAAACTTGATTTTCTTTTGGGTTAAGTTAGTTAATGGAGAAGTGATAGATGCAAATCCGTCAACAAATCTCCTATAATAACTCGCTAAACCCAAGAAACTTTGAATATCGGTTAGATTCAAAGGTCTAGGCCAATTCTTAACCGCCTTCGTTTTCTTCGAATCGACCTCAATATCCTCACTAGAAATAATGTGACCAATAAAATCCACCAATCTCAACCAAAATTCACACTTACTATACTTGGCAAAGAGTTGATGTTCCTTGAGGACTTGCAATACTATCCTCAAATTACCCATGTGTTCATCCTCACACTTAGAGTATACCAAGATATCATCAATGAAGACAATTACAAATGAGTCAAGGTAATTATGAAACACCCTATTCATAAGTTCCATAAAAGTCGCCGAGACATTAGTTAGACCAAAAGACATAACTAGGAACTCATATTGACCATACCTAATTCGAAAAGCCATTTTAGGAATGTCAACTTTTGTAACTCTAAGTTGATGATATCCCGACCTCCAAAATTTTTGAAAAGTAACTTGCACCTTGAAGTTGATCAAACAAATCATCAATCCTAGGAAGAGGATATATATTCTTTATAGTTACCCTGTTCAACTGTCGGTTGTTAATACACATTTTAAGAGACCCATCTTTTTTTTTCACAAATAATATCGAAGCGCATCATGGATATATGCTTGGTTGTATAAAACCCTGGTCTAGCAAATCCTTGAGTTAAGACTTTAGTTCTTTCAACTCAGCCAGAGTCATCCGGTAAGGAGAAATTGATATGGGTTTAGTATCCGACAACAAATCTATGTCGAAATCTATTTCTCGTTCGAAAGGAATCTCGGGTAAACATCAGGGAAGACTTCTGGAAAATTTCACCACGGGGACCAACTCTAAATGAGGGACCTCGGACCCAAGGTCCTTGACCCTCAAAATATGGTAGAGACATCCCTTAGAAATCATCTTACAAGCTTTTAGACATGAATGATTCGCCTTCTAAGTATTGAGTTTCCCCCTTCCATTCTAAAACGGGTTCATTAGGGAATTGGAACCTAACTACCCTTGTTCTATAATCAATTGAAGCAAAAAAAAGCATGGAACCAATTCATCCCTAATATGAAATCAAATTCCAAGATATCAACTTCTACTAAATCGACCAATGTAACTCTATTGGACAATAATATGGGACACTCCTATAGACTCTTTTAGCAACAACGGAGTCACCTACTGGGTAGAAACCAAAAAGGGTTCAACTAAGACATTGGGTAGCACATCAAACTTCATAGCCACTAAAGGAGTAACAAAAGATAAAGTAGCATCGGGATCTAGCAATGCATAAACATTAATTTAAAATACTTGAAACATACCGGTAACAACATCGTAAGGATCCTCTTGATCACCCCTAGATCGGAGAGCATAGAAGTGGTTCTTCTTAGGAGCATCAGAATTAGGACCTCTTGCTTGTGCTTGATTACTCTCCTTTCCTTGAGACTTGGCCATAGAAAAATATCTCACCTTGTGGACAGTTTTTCCACAACCAAAACATGTATCCGTACCCATTAGACATTTACCCATATGCTTCTTGCCACATTTGGCACAACTAGGTTTCTCACTTGATTAATCACCACCTCTTCCCCCTTGGGACCTAGGGTTGGACACCCTATTCTTACTAGCCTTGGGGAAATTAGAAGGAACTCGGTTGGAGAATCTCTTCTTAAGCTTTGGTTTGTCTTAAATTTCTAACATACCCTTAGAATTACCTTCATCATAGGACCTTGCCCTCTTGGCATCCCTATTCTTCCTCTTAACCCTAATATTCTCAACTTATTGAAAATGCATCATCAAACGAGAAATATACATGTTGTCATGAAGCATTGTCGCACGACACTCTTCCACAAGTTCATCGGACACACCCGTCACAAAATGGATCATTTCATCTCTAGGATTGGACACCAAAGAAGAGGCATATTTAGACAACTTAGTGAATTTCAAAGAGTATTATTGGACACTCATACCTCCTTGATGAAGGTTGATGAAATCTTCCACCTTAGCCTCTCTTTTCTCCCTTTGGAAGAAGCTACCAAGAAATGCTCTCATAAGGACTTCCCAACTTATGGAAATCGCTCTCAAAGCCCTATTGTTCTTCCATCGAGTGTACCAAGTTAGAGCCACATCTTTGAGTTGATAAGCAGCAAGCTCGGCCTTCTCATTTGAACTCACTCCCATAGCATACAAGATCTTATAAACTTTATCTAGAAAGTCTTGTGGATCTTCATTCACCTTAGACCCAAAAAAACATTTGAGGGTTCATCCTTGTGAAGTCCCTCAAGTGATAAGTCGTAGTACTAGCATTTTGATTCACACGGGGTGCAACTTCCCAGTTTGCTTGAGTCGTCATAGCTTGAGCTTGAGTAGTTACGGCTTGTGCTTGAGTAGTCATGGCTTGAGCTAAACTTAGAAAATCGCCCTTATCTTTCCATCCGTCGTGGCCGGAGGATTGACCGGATCTTGATCACCTAGAGGAGCTTGGTTGTCTTGGGGAGGAACTCCCATATTACAAATCTCTTGTTCAACTCTTCTTGCGGCTTCCCCTCTAGTAGTCATACCCTATAACCACAAGAAAACGATTCAAAGAAAAGGACATATAGAGTTAACACTCTTGAGGTAAGACTTAAGAATACCAAAGAAGTGAGAGTTTCCTAAGAATCACATATCCTCTCATTCATAAGTATGGCGCGCTTCATAATAATGAACACGACTCTATGTAGATGTGGTTTTGTGAGACACCATTCCTATGATTATTCAACCTCATGCTCTGATACCAAGTTTGTCAAGACCGAAGATCACCCCCTAAATGTAACAAGTGTCTTTCGTCCTCAAAGAGGCCTTAGACAATCCCTTAGCATACATCGTCGCATTTCATAGGCAGATAAAAAGCGGAAAATTTAAACTTATCATATATCAAAAATAGTCTAAAATTGTCTCAAACAAACCATCTAACATAAGTGCACAAGATTTGGGACATAGCCCTTACAACATTACAATAAGTCTTATAAGAGAATACAACATAGTCTTTACAAGATAGGAAATAGAACAAAGTCATTAGACTAATAAAATACCATGAACCAGAATGATAGGTTCCGTCCTCGAACTTGAGGACTCACCAATTTGGAAATCTATCCAAACATCTGAAAAATTGGCCTAGAAACCCTTCAATGGCCCTAACCTACATTATTGTAGAAATAGAAGAGAATATGGGTTAGTACAAACCACATGTACTAAGTATGGAAACATATGCAAGTAAAACCTTTGAAAACATGCACAAAGGGACATTTTGTTTATAAGTATGGCAAGTTACATTAAAAGCTTTCATGCACATTCCAATAGCATATACAAGTGCATAACATAATAATAATAAGAAGAAATATTCACACTCATGTTCAAGAGTAACATCATAGTAAAGCCATATCAACATTTCATGTTTTAGAGTTCATTTCATCAAAGAATTACCAGACCCTTACTCACAATCCAAATCTAAGACAATTAATGCAATGCTCATGTGAATACCCATAGACCCACATAAACTAAGTAAACTAGTAAAGAGACTATAAGCAATGCCTTTACCTCATATAACATCATAACAAGTATAGTCATCATCATGCATAGCAATTTAGACTAATACATCAAATGAAACCAACATCATATAAGATCAACATTATGTAGAACCAACATTATGCATTTCAATCATAACATAAGTACATAAGAACCCCTCTTAGGAATCACCTCAAGGCCCACTTGTGCAATGCGTAGGTAAAGTCTTATACCCTTACCTACACTAAGTAGTACCCCTTAAGTCATCCTAGTTAGTGTCCATCTTATTACCTTCATTCATTCATTTTACTTTCGAAAACATTCGCCATAACTGACAATAGACCATGTGAGCTAAACATGGAATTCGGTGTCATCCCCTCATACCGAAAGGAAGGCATACTACTTGCCAAGGTAGTATGTATACATAATCATAGAATCGAGGTAGATCCACCAGATAGGTTACCTACGGGGCACATAGTCAAACAACTAAGAGATTGTTACTAGAAACTCTCTTTATCCTAATTCGCATTGTAGTTTCCACTTCATGAGAACATTGGTGAACGTACCTTCCCTCTTGGGAAAGGACACCTCTCATTGTAAGATTCACTCGGTGCTAAGCTAAATTCTTTTTTTGAAGTCTTATTAAGTCTTTCCTAACATCAATTCTTAATACAGGTCTTAGGAGTTTATCCCATCATATAATCATATCAAAATCTCATAGGGTCTAGGATAAGAAAGTCCTTTCATCACCAACCCAACATCATATGAGAACATTATATATAACATGGTTATAAGATACACATGAGAAATCACCTCCAATCCCTTGTAACAATACACCTATCATCGTCTCACATCCATCATGTTTATAGCATAATCATACATCCATAACTTCATCCATCATACTTCAATTGAACAACATTATTAAGAATAGACAAACATTAAATCAATCAAGTGTTCATAACCTTGAAAGTCTTACCAATAGCCTCCAAGAAACTCCTTCAAGACTTCACCCGCAATTCCACAATATTCACCCAAAAATTCAATCATCATCACCATATAATGTTAAGTTATGCAAGAACACAATCAATTACATCATTCCTAATCATCAATCAACCTAATTTATAAGTTAGGGTTAGGAGAATAGGGATATTAATGGGTCTTTACAGAGATTTTGGTAAAAGCTTTATGGATACATCAATCCAAACATAAAAATACATAAATCATCACTAATAATAGAATTAAGACTAAACAATTCAATTTAGAAAGTAGACCCACGAAATTGGATGAAACTAGACTTTTCAAAAACATTGAAAACCAAACCTTGAAGAACCTCTTGGCGAAAGGAGTCCCAAGAGTTAATAGCTTTCGTACCTTGTTAATTCTTAGAGATTTGTAGAGGAAAATCTTGATCTTTAATACCTATAGAATCTTGACCTTGTTCTTCAATGGGGGTCTTTGGAGTAGCGAGAGAAACTAGAGAGAAGTGAGAGTTTTTTGGGTTTTGGGATTTATGAGGTGTTAGGTTAGTTTAATGACTTAGGGTGTTTAAATAGTTCTAAACTAACTAACTATAACCATACCTAATAATTAATTTATTTAATTAGTTAATTACCTAACCACCCTCCCCTTAAGCGGTGTTGAGGCAGTGTGATAGGGTCCATCGACGAGACCCCGTCGATGCCCCGTCATCCCATCCACGGATCGTACTGGAAAGAGGAGGAGTCTAAGTTTAGACTCATGAGAACCATCGAAGGGGCGTGAACCCATCGACGGCTCATCGATCCCCTCGTGGTTTCACACTGTCTTTTGATAGATTTTAGGGTCAAATGTTTGGGTCCTCCTCGAGGGCCCTTACGGTGGTCCTTGGGGAGTCGTACCCGAATGTTTTGACCCTAAACATGCACTAAGGTGTACCCTAGGTATTTTTACAAAGTTTGACCCTCATACGACTCTTCAAACCCGTTCAAAACCTAAAGGCACACTAAGTCACTCTCACTAGTCTCAGAACGTCGTGGCCGTTCCTTGACGTTTAGGCTTTAATACTAGGATTTAATACTTCCTAATCAAGTTAATCACATTATTTTAGGTATAGAATTATCATTATTCACTACGTAAGACTCTATTCTAGGTCATATAACTTTCGGAGTGTTAAATAATATAAATGAAACAACTGAGGAGGAAGAATGATGGAATTGAAACAAGCGGCGAGAAATAATTAGTGTATTTTGCTAATTTTATTGAATTTATGATTCTTATATAGATTATACATGTAAATTTGCATACAGATATCATCAGGCGGTGACAATGATAGATGTCGCGAGCATTGGGGAGTTGGTCAGACTAAACATGCTAAAAAGAAGAAGTCATACCAATAGATCCTGAGGATATTGCAGGATTTATTTCTTCTGCATCAAAGTGCATCAGCCATGATACACATATATTTGTTGTGTCCTTTGGTACGGCGGATCCTCGAACATATTATCTTAGTTACCGTCAACCAGTCAGTGCTTCCTCTATTTCACATTCATTGCCTTTAGTACACTATGAGGACCTACCTTTACAAGCTATTTGTCGAGGAAGAACCTTATCGGCAGGTACTTCATCTACCACATGTACTTCATCTCCCACGTGTACATCTCCTCAGTTATCTGCCATGAGGATTAGAGATTCTAATAGGAGCAGTTAGATTCTATGGTCGGTACGCCTTAATTGACTCGGTGTTATGAGCATCCTCATGTATCACCTCAGCTACAACTACAGCTACACCTAGTGCTACTCCAGATGATGAGAAGCCTCCTTTAGTTCCTGGCCAGAAGGACATACTTGGTAGAGTTATGATTGATTTGGATAGATCATGTAAGTTTGTTTTGTTATCTATTTGTTAGTTTATTTTATTTATTGCTTATACTTTAATATATTATTCATTAACTAACATATTTATTATGTGTTTTGCATGTGGCATCCGACTAAGGATGTTGTCGGGGCTTTAAAAGAAAGTGTTAGGAGACTCTATGCACAGGCTTATCACTTTGAGGTAAGATCCCAAACAGTATACGCCAGGCCATGTTTAATAACTTTAAGGTATACATTTTTTAGTAAAGTTCAGTATATTTTACTTTTTTCTATCAATCTAATCAATGTTATTCAGTTTTTTTATTTACTACGTGTACTTGGGAGCCGAGACACAATCAAGTCATTTTGACCACATTTGAGAGGAAGGCATCCGCCAGACTATCTGCCTAGCTAAAGAAAGTTTGGGATGATGGTGAACATCCGGATTGAATGTTGTTGCATGTTTATGATGAACTGGGTCTGTACTGGAAAACATACAAGTTTAAGTCAATATAATACCAAGCTAAAAAGGCTAGAGTAAGTCCCAGAGGTGCAAAGTCTGTTGAAACAATTGCAAAAGCGATGGTAAGTTCTAATTCAAACTTTTGAATAAATAATTAATTGATTCATATATTGTTATAAATTTCAGATTTTATTTATAGGAAAAATAATTGGACGCACTCCTACTGCACCGGATAATTTCAAAAAGACTCATGTCAGGAAGAAAGAAAATGAGTTGGATATGAATGTCTGGGTGGAGGAAAGAGCCGAACAAACTTTTATAAGTTATTTAATATGAATAATATATACTAATAGTGAATATATTTATGATATCTATATATATTAATTTCAATTTTTATATTTTATGTGCAGAATGAGTTCCAGCATTACTCGCTGAGAATTTAGATAGTTCGGTCCAATTGACACATGAACTTTCCACCAGATTTGGACAAATGAAATGGTAAGGGGACACATAAGGTTAGATTCTATGGTCTAGGCTCTCGAAATGATGTAAGACAACCCCAGTCAAGCTTAGAAAGAATCGAATAGTCAAGTGAAGCAGAGGTACTTGACTGTGTTCAAATTGTTGCTATGTCGGATCAAACAGCTAAACTTACAGCGACACTGGCAGAGTTGGAGTGGAAAAGTGTAGCTGAATAAAAAAGCATGAGTGTGACCATTCAGTAAATCAAAGAACAAGTGATGAACCTTGCCCTTGGATCTACTACTTTGGCTCCCGATGACACCAACGACGATAATTCTGATAATGAGGATGATTGTATAGGAGTCACTCCCTAGTTTACATTTATGGACATTTATGAATTTTTTGTAAATTTGAAACATATTTTGAACCAAAATTTGAAAGACTTTATAAGTCTTTAAATTTATATTCTGATATATACTTCCGAATATTATTTTAAGTTTCTTGTTTTATGTTGTGTTAGATTGTTTATATAATTGTGTGTGTTTGATTGGGATGAATAGTATAGATCAATTGAATTGAATTGTATTTGTAAGCTGGCAACAGAAACTGGCAGTTTCCGCTGTCAAAAAAATGCAAAAAAAGAGACGGACAACGTGGTTTTGTCCGTCGTTAATCTTGGTTTTAAATTTTTTGAAAACCCAGAAAAGTGGCGGACAGTGTGGTTTAGTCCGTCGCTTTTAAAGAAGTGACGGGCAACGTCCTTTTGTCCGTCGCTTTTATGGGATTTTCAAAAATCAAATCTCCACAAAAGCGACGGACTGCGTCACCTTTTGGAAATTAAAAAAATAAATTAAAATGTAGCGACGGAGTCCGTCGCTTTTGATTTAAAAAATTCAAAAAACGGATTGCGACGCAGTCTGTCACATTCGAAAAAGCGTCGAGTCAAAAAGCAACAGACGTAGAAGCATCGGATTTTCTTCACTTTTGGCCAAAAAAGCGACGGAGTGTGTCTCTTTTTTCCGTCTCTTTTTGGCAGTTTTTTAGTAGTAAGTGACTATGAGTTGATAGAGGAGACTACGCAAGTTCTACATCATCATTTCAAGATTAAGGATTTGGGTGAGCTGAAATATTTCCTAGACATAGAGTTTTGCCTATCAGCAAAGGGAATTGTTATGAACCGCATGAAATATGCATTAGAGTTGATTAGTGATGCAGGCCTAACTGGAGCTAAACCTTCTTAACACCATTAGAGATTAATATAAAACTCACAAGTGTAGATTTTGATGCCAATGATGATGACTTATTTGTAGATAGACATAGACAGATATCAAAGGATGATTAAAAATTTGCTCTATCTTACCAATATTAGACCTGATATATCTTTTTTCAATTGGAGGGTTATATATGTAAAGGCTGAGTCAGAGAGTTCAGAAAAAGACTCGCAGCTCAATGAATTTTGTGATGCAAATTGGGCTGCTTGCGCTAGTACCAAAAGATCTGTTATGGAGAGTCACTAATTTCCTGATTCCAAAAACCAAAATATTGTTTCTATTTCTAGAAGCTTCGTAGAGGCAGAGTATAGGAAGAGTACAGAAGTCTGGCCACAGTAACGGCTGAGGTAGTTTGCGTGACTAATTTTTTAAGTAACTAGGGCTCAAAATAGACGGTCATGTATACATTCATTGTGATAGAAAATTTGCTATACAAATAGCAACAAATTTTGTATTTAGAGACCGACTTTCATTTTATCCAAGAAGGAATACGACAAGGTCTAATTAGAACAATCTATGTCAATACCAAAGATCAACAAGCTGATTTACTGACAAAAGCTTTGGAAAGGTCACAACATGATTTTTTGCTTGCCAAGCTAGGTGTCTTGAATGTGTTTTCAATACATCTAGCTTGAGGGGGGTATTGGAGACAATAATGACTTATAAGTTTATTAGTTAATTAGTGAGTTGGTTGATTAAGTTATTTTTTCTGTTAAGATAGTTACATGATTGTTTCGGTGGATAATTGCACAATAGATAATAGCACCATGTTGATTGATTATTTGTGTATATATAGATACTTCCTTATTCTCATTGTAATCAATTCAGTTGAATGATTAGATTCTAGAAACTTCTAGATTATATCTCAGAAATCCTTTAGAGATGAACTGAACTGATAAATGGATCAATGCCCAATCTTTGAGCTAAGATGAATTCGATCAAAATGAGCGAAATAACGAGTTATACCCTAGCTCGACCAACTTTTTCTTTGTTTTATGAGGTCTGTAATAACATTTTCAACCGAATATTTTCATATAACATATATATTACAAAAGATTTATTACTTTACACAAACTAATCCTACTTATCAAGATAATTAAGCATAGTCATCTAAACTAAAGAAGGAAAGCTTGAGAAGAATGTTTCTGCTTATTTACGTGGCAAATTATTAACAATAAATAAAAAACTTTGGAGGCTTAAGCTTGTGCGATATATTATCTAATTACCTCCTCACATTTTAATGAATTACAACAACATCTCTTATTTTATTTCATTTTCATAATAATTATTAATTTTCCCCGTGTCTAGGATGTTGATGCACTCGATTCATGTGTTCCAAATGTCACTCGATACGAGAAAAGAAGACAATTAATAACATCACTTTCTAATCATTTAAATATCATTAAAGATAAATTTATAAAATGATTCGGATCATATTAAATTCATAAATATTGTAATCGATATAAATATAATGGATTAATAAAAGTGTAAATTAGGTATATAGCATTTTTATAGTAATATTCTTAAGATATAGCATTAGAGTTTGTATTTCAATATATAACATTTAATATCTCAAGCTATAGCATATTATTATAAACTATAATGTTAATTTAAAATAATTAAAAAAAATTGTTTTAAAAAAAATTGGAAAAAAAACGGACAAAAATATAAATGGAAAATGACATCCTTTATTACTTAAATTAAATACAATTATTAATTGGTGTTAATTGATTAACACGTTTTATGGAAACTCAAAAAATATTCAGATTAGTTAGTTGTCTTAAACCTCTCAAATTAGTTTAAATGAGAATAAATTTTGATTTAATTCCTTAAAAAGTTCTAACAAATTGACATAACATAAAAGCTGTTTTTCTTTCTTTCCAATTTTCACTATTCTTTCAGATTTGCATCAGATATCAGTTCGCTTTTTTTTTAGTAATTGAAAAAATTTTGACGTTGGAAAAAAATGATTTGCTATGATGGAGAATATTGTGTCGATATTAATTAAACATGGTGAAAGGTGGAATTCATCAGGTTGGTTTTAATTATGATTTGTTGGTTTTGGTTATGATTCGTTGGGTTTTAACATGGAGAACATTGTGTCGATTTTTTTTGGTTATTTTAAGATCTGATAGATTATAGCTTGTTTTTTTTGGATAAAACAGTGTTTTGGTATATATACCGTATCTGAAAAAATAGCATGTGAATGTATATGTAACGACCTGTTTAGTCGTTTTAAGCAGCAGATTTTAATTCTGGAAAAAAAAAACTGTCTGACTCGACGGAACCCACGACGGACCGTCATGGGCACGACGGGCCGTCGAGGGGGTCTCGTTCCAAAACACTTAGAATTCTGAAATTTGGGTACTGAAATCGACTCTCTGAACTTCGTAACGGAATGGCAGGACGGACCGTC